>NC_083877.1:46211116-46514147 GCF_032452875.1 Bos javanicus | reverse complement strand
CCCTAGAGGGGAAGCACGAGGCCAATGGGCAGAGAAAAATTTTATCTTTCAATTTCTCTCGTCTTAAAATGTGAATTTTATTTCAACACTTTTCTGTATGTTTTAAGATACCTTGTTAATGATTTTAAGTGTTACTACATAAGACGATGGTCAACACCAAAATCAGATTGATTATATTCTTTGCAGCCAAAGATGGAGAAGCTCTATACAGTCAGCAAAAACAAGACCAGGAGCTGACTGTGGCTCAGACCATGAACTCCTTATTGCCAAATTCAGACTGAAATTGAAGAAAGTGGGGAAAACCACTAGACCTTTCAGGTATGACCTAAATAAAATCCCTTATAATTATACAATGGAAATGAGAAATAGATTTAAGGGCCTAGATCTGATAGATAGAGTGCCTGATGAACTATGGACTGAAGTTCGTGACATTGTACAGGAGACAGGGATCAAGACCATCCCCATGGAAAAGAAATGCAAAAAAGCAAAATGGCTGTCTGGGGAGGCCTTACAAATAGCTGTGAAAAGAAGAGAAGTGAAAAGCAAAGGAGAAAAGGAAAGATATAAGCATCTGAATGCAGAGTTCCAAAGAATAGCAAGAAGAGATAAGAAAGCCTTCCTCAGCAATCAATGCAAAGAAATAGAGGAAAATAACAGAATGGGAAAGACTAGAGATCTCTCCGAGAAAATTAAAGATACCAAGGGAACATTTCATGCAAAGATGGGCTTGATAAAGGACAGAAATGGTATGGACCTAACAGAAGCAGAAGATATTAAGAAGAGGTGGCAAGAATACACAGAAGAACTATACAAAAAACATCTTCAGGACCCAGATAATCACGATGGTGTGATCACTGACCTAGAGCCAGACATCCTGGAATGTGAAGTCAAGTGGGCCTTAGAAAGCATCACTACGAACAAAGCTAGTGGTGGTGATGGAATTCCAGTTGAGCTATTTCAAATCCTGAAAGATGATGCTGTGAAAGTGCTGCACTCAATATGCCAGCAAATTTGGAAAACTTATCAGTGGCCACAGGACTGGAAAAGGTCAGTTTTCATTCCAATGCCAAAGAAACGCAATGCCAAAGAATGCTCAAACTACTGCACAATTGCACTCATCTCACACGCTAGTAAAGTCATGCTCAAAATTCTCCAAGCCAGGCTTCAGCAATACGTGAACCATGAACTTCCAGATGTTCAAGCTGGATTTAGAAAAAGCAGAGGAACCAGAGATCAAATTGCCAACATCCGCTGGATCATGGAAAAAGCAAGAGAGTTCCAGAAAAACATCTATTTCTGCTTTATTGACTATGCCGAAGCCTTTGACTGTGTGGATCACAATAAACTGTGGAAAATTCTGAAAGAGATGGGAATACCAGACCACCTGACCTGCCTCTTGAGAAACCTGTATGCAAGTCAGGAAGCAACAGTTAGAACTGGACATGGAACAACAGACTGGTTCCAAATAGGAAAAGGAGTATGTCAAGGCTGTATATTGTCACCCTGCTTATTTAACTTATATGCAGAGGACATCATGAGAAATGCTGGGCTGGAAGAAGCACAAGCTGGAATCAAGATTGCCGGGAGAAATATCAATAACCTCAGATATGCAGATGACACCACCCTTATGGCAGAAAGTGAAGAGGAACTAAAAAGCCTCTTGATGAAAGTGAAAGTGGAGAGTGAAAAAGTTGGCTTAAAGCTCAACATTCAGAAAATGAACATCATGGCCTCCGGTCCCATCACTTCATGGGAAATAGATGGGGAAACAGTGTCAGACTTTATTTTTTGGGGCTCCAAAATCACTGCAGATGGTGCTTGTAGCCATGAAATTAAAAGACGCTTACTCCTTGGAAGGAAAGTTATGACCAACCTAGACAGCATATTCAAAAGCAGAGACATTACTTTGCCAACAAAGGTCCGTCTAGTCAAGGATATGGTTTTTCCAGTGGTCATGTATGGATGTGAGAGTTGGACTGGGAAGAAGGCTGAGCACCGAAGAATTGATGCTTTTGAACTGTGGTGTTGGAGAAGACTCTTGAGAGTCCCTTAGACTGCAAGGAGATCCAACCAGTCCATTCTGAAGGAGATCAGCCCTGGGGTTTCTTTGGAGGGAATCATGCTAAAACTGAAACTCCAGTACTTTGGCCACCTCATGCTAAGAGTTGACTCATTGGAAAAGACTCTGATGCTGGGAGGGATTGAGGGCAGGAGGAGAAGGGGACGACAGAGGATGAGATGGCTGGATGGCATCACTGACTCGATGAACGTGTGTCTGAGTGAACTCCGGGAGTTGGTGATAGACAGGGAGGCCTGGCGTGCTGCAATTCATGGTATCGAAAAGAGTCAGACACGACTGAGCGACTGAACTTAACTGAACATAAGAGGAACCATACTGCTGCTGCTGCTGCTAAGTCACTTCAGTTGTGTCCGACTCTGTGCGACCCCATAAACGGCAGCCCACCAGACTCCCTGTCCCTGGGATTCTCCAGGCAAGAATACTGGAGTGGGTTGCCATTTCGTCCTCCAATGCATGAAAGTGAAAAGTGAAGGTGAAGTTGCTCAGTCGTATCCAACTCGTAGCGATCCTATGGACTGCAGCCTACCAGGCTCCTCTGTCCATGGGATTTTCCAGGCAAGAGTACTGGAGTAGGGTGCCATTGCCTTCTCCGAAGAGGAACTATACTAGAGGGCTTCATATGTGTGGTTTTATTTAGTGCTCACAACAAACACACAAGATAGGCAATATTGTCACCATTCTACAGACAAGGAAATGGAGGCTCCAAAGCATTATTAAGCAACTTGCATGTGGTCTCACACCCCAGAGGAATCTGACTTCCTCATCTGACTTCAAAGTTCATACTAGTGTTACTTCCTCTGGCTTAACCTCAGAGTCCTTCTCTGTTCAGTCTGTGGTATCTACATCTTAAAATATGGAGGAAGGATGGAGTGACATGCTGACGTATGAAAGAGCCCACTACAGTGATACAGCTCTCTACAAAGAACAGTACTAACGAGGAGTGTGTGTTGCTTTCACTATGCTGTTCTAAGACTACGTATGTATCATCTCAGTTCCTTCAGTCATCTCAGTGATTCTGCAAGGCAGGTGGCCATTGTTAGCCCATTGTACAGAAAAGCAGATCAAGGAACAGAATGGGTAACAAAGCTCACAGCATTGTACGTGACATTAATGATCTCAGTGAGAGCCTCTCCTCTGTAAATGACTTGCAGGTCATCTTTCCCAGTCTCCCCTGTGAGTTCCTCAGGGAGACACCGCAGAGAAAGGGCAGCACCCTTTCTCTACTAGACATCAAGACAGTCCCCTTGGCTCAGCTGGAGGCAGATGAGGGGTGCGAGGCAGGTCAGATGTCTCGGGGCAGGTATTAGGATCTGCACCTTAAGTGGTGCTTATTGACCTTGCTTTCTAAGAACTGCCGGGGACAAACCCAGACTCCAAGGACACTGCTGCCACCTGCTGTTCACACGTTCTTCATCCAGGGGCTTGTCCTCTGCCTTCCTGCACCCGTGTCTCAAGATCTTCACCCTGTCTTCCCCAGACCCCTTCTACAGCCTGGGTAAGAGAATTTCCACCTTTGCTCAAATGCAGGAAGTGTATGCCCTTAGCAGAAGTAGAAGGGCTCCAGTAAGAGGATGCAGAGATTTTTGTGAGGCGTGCAACCTGGGGACAAGACCTTGTTCCTTTGAGTCTATGTCTTCACCTGCAAAACAAAGATGAGCTTCATGCGACTGTTTTTAAAATGAAATAAGTTTTTTTCCCTCTAAAATCTACCTTCTTATCAGAAAAAAAAAGTTATATATGTAAAGGACAAGCCAGGATGTGGAACGATTAAACATCCCCGGATGCCTAAAATCAACCTCTGCTTATGTTAATATTTTTAACAATCAATTATTTTTTTACTTAATAAAGCACTTCCCTTTATTATTTTATGACTGATTTTGAATTTATCGAAATTATGCCTCAAGTCATTTCACGTGCATTTTATTGAGTATCTGCACCAGAATACGAAATACTGAAAAGGGTATGAGATTCTTTTTTTTTTTTTTTAAGAGAAAAAGTTTTCATCGTTGAAACTGTCTCTCCCATCTGAGACTGTCAGAGTCATTTCCAAGGTTCTGGTTCACAAGATTCACACCATTTCTTTCAGGCAAGGCATCTAGCAAACGGGCAATGAAAAACTGAGAAAACTGGAGGGGGCTTTTTCCACTCACATTCCCCTGGGAACCGACACAAACAGCAAAGCTAAGAGGCCTGGCTCCCTCTCAGCAGCTAAAAACATCACACCAGATTCTGTTTGCCTGAACATTTCTTCCAACTGGGTCTAGATGCTCGCAGTTGGATACCAATTAATTTTCATGTTGCCAATCTAATATTTCTTCTCAGAATATCTGGAATTTGTATAGCTGGTTTAATAGCAAAACTGAAATTCTTGATGGGTGATTTCCAGCCAATATCTGTCAACGATTTCAGGTCTGTCCACTCCACTACACACTACAGGCCTGGCTGTGATGTGCATTCCAGGGGCAGGGCTGGCTACTCTCCTCTTCTAAAAGGAAGTTTGGGTACCAATTAACTCTCTCACCTTCTTGGTGTGGACAGAGTACTAGATGAAGATATTAATACTCTCTGCTGCCTGGATTTCTCCTGTGAGACACAAGTGTTTTGAGTACCTGGGAAAAGCATGTAATGCCCTGTTGGAGAGCCTGATGGCAAGGTGGTTAAGGCAGAGCGTGGGACAGCTGAAGGGAGATGACCTAGGACCTGTGCACCCAGAGCAAGGAGGCATCTTTGGGAGGGAGACGAGGGTTATGAAGACAGCCTGGTGGAGACTCTGGGAAGAAGAACAAAGGTGGACCTGGGCTTTGATCTTTGACCCTCAGAGATGAAGGAGACTGAAAAGAAAACACTTCCAACTGAGACCCGCAACATAGAAATAAGAAGAATAACTCTTAAGATGGTATTTAAATACAGCTCTTAAGAAGCTGCTCAGTAACCCATACAACAGGTTTCCCAGTGGCTCTGTGGTTCATTCGCGTGGAGCTCTGGCCCTGCTGACCCACCCTCTGGTCCCTGAATGAGGACTTCCACCTTCTGTCTTTTCACTTGATGCCTGTGTGAGATAAGATTAATGGTTGCACATTCTGGGTCATATGTCCAGCCTCTGAATACCCTAACACATTTTCAGTGTCTGCGTGGGCACTGTGTTTGAATAGGACTGGGACCAAGTAATGCTATTTGAATTGTCAGGACTAGAGGAACAAAGAATGGAGATAGGGAATTCCCTAGCAATCCAGTGGTTCAGTTCAGTTCAGTAGCTCAGTCATGTCCGACTTTGCGACCCCCTGGACTGCAGCACGCCAGGCCTCCCTGACCATCACCAACTCACGGAGTTTACCCAAACTCATGTCCACTGAGTTGGTGATGTCATCCAACTATCTCATCCTCTGTCGTCCCCTTCTCCTCCTGCCCTCAATCTTTCCCAGGATCAGGGTCTTTTCAACTGAGTCAGCTCTTCACATCAGGTGGTCAAAGTATTGGAGTTTCAGCTTCAACATCAGTCCTTCCAGTGAATACCCAGAACTGATCTCCTTTAGGATGGACTGGTTGGATCTCCTTGCAGTCCAAGGGACTCTCAAGAGTCTTCTCCAACACCACAGTTCAAAAGCATCAATTCTTCTGCGCTCAGCTTTCTTTATAGTCCAACTCTTACATCCAAACATGACTACTGGAAAAACCATATCCTTGACTAGACGGACTTTGGTGGCAAAGTAATGTCTCTGCTTTTGAATATGCTATCTAGGTTAGTCATAACTTTCCTTCCAAGGAGTAAGCGTCTTTTAATTCCATGTCTGCAGTCACCATCTGCAGTGATTTTGGAGCCCCCAAAATAAAGTCTGACACTGTTTCCCCATCTATTTGCCATGAAGCAATGGGACCAGATGCCATGATCCTAGTTTTCTGAATGTTGAGCTTTAAGCCAACTTTTTCACTCTCCTCTTTTACGTTCCTCAAGAGGCTTTTTAGTTCCTCTTCACTTTCTGCCATAAGGGTGGTGTCATCTGCATATCTGAGGTTATTGATATTTCTCCCAGCAATCTTGATTCCAGCTTGTGCTTCCTCCAGCCCAGAATTTCCTGTGATGTACTCTGCATATAAGTTAAATAAGCAGGGTGACAACATACAGCCTTGACATACTCCTTTTCCTATTTGGAACCAGTCTGTTGTTCCATGTCCAGTTCTAACTGTTGCTGCCTGACCTGCATATAGGTTTCTCAAGAGGCAGGTCAGATGGTCTGGTATTCCCATCTCTTTCAGAATTTTCCACAGTTTATTGTGATCCACACAGTCAAAGGCTTTGGCATAGTCAATAAAACAGAAATAGATGTTTTTCTGGAACTCTCTTGCTTTTTCGATGATCCAGCGAATGTTGGCAATTTGATCTCTGGTTCCTCTGCCTTTTCTAAATCCAGCTTGAACATCTGGAAGTTCATGGTTCATGTATTGCTGAAGCCTGGCTTGGAGAATTTTGAGCATTACTTTACTAGCATGTGAGATAAGCGCAATTGTGCGGTAGTTTGAACAACAGACTTGTTCCAAATAGGAAAAGGAGTATGTCAAGGCTGTATATCGTCATCCTGCTTATTTAACTTATATGCAGAGTACATCATGAGAAATGCTGGGCTGGAAGAAGCACAAGCTGGATTCAAGATTGCTGGGAGAAATATCAATAACCTCAGATATGCAGATGACACCACCCTTATGGCAGAAAGTGAAGAGGAACTAAAAAGCCTCTTGAGGAAAGTGAAAGAGGAGAGTGAAAAAGTTGGCTTAAAGCTCAACATTCAGAAAACTAAGGTAAAAAAAAAAAGAAAACTAAGATCATGGCATCTGGTCCCATCACTTCATGGGAGATAGATGGGGAAACAGTGGAAACAGTGTCAGACTTTATTTTTTGGGGCTCCAAAATCACTGCAGATGGTGATTGTAGCCATGAAATTAAAAGACGCTTACTCCTTGCAAGAAAAGTTATGACCAACCTAGAAAGCATATTGAAAAGCAGAGACATTACTTTGCCAACAAAGGTCCGTCTAGTCAAGGCTATGATTTTTCCTGTGGTCATGTATGGATGTGAGAGTTGGACTGTGAAGAAGGCTGAGCACCGAAGAATTGATGCTTTTGAACTGTGGTGTTGGAGAAGACTCTTGAGAATCCCTTGGACTGCAAGGAGATCCAACCAATCCATTTTATAGGAGATCAGTCCTGGGTGTTCTTTGTAAGGACTGATGCTAAAGCTGAAACTCCAGTACTTTGGCCACCTCATGCGGAGTTGACTCATTGGAAAAGACTCTGATGCTGGGAGGGATTGGGGGCAGGAGGAGAAGGGGACGACAGAGGATGAGATGGCTGGATGGCATCACTGACTTGATGGATGTGAGTCTGGGTGAACTCTGGGAATTGGTGATGGACAGGGAGGCCTGGCGTGCTGCGATTCATGGGGTCGCAAAGAGTCGGACACGACTGAGCGACTGAACTGAACTGAACCTGAGCATTCTTTGGCATTGCCTCTCTTTGGGATTGGAATGAAAACTGACCTTTTCCAGTCCTGTGGCCACTGATGAGTTTTCCAAATTTGCTGCCATATTGAGTGCAGCACTTTCACAGCATCATCTTTCAGGATTTGAAATAGCTCAACTGGAATTCCATCACCTCCACTAGCTTTGTTTGTAGTGATGCTTCCTAAGGCCCACTTGACTTTGCATTCCAGGATGTCTGGCTCTAGGTGAGTGATCACACCTTCATGATTATCTTGGTTGTGAAGATCTTTTTTGTACAGTTCTTCTGTGTATTCTTGCCACCTCTTCTTAATATCATCTGTTTCTGTTAGGTCCATACCATTTCTGTCCTTTATTGAGCCCATCTTTGCATGAAATGTTCCCTTGGTATCTCTACTTTCTTGAAGAGATTTCTAGTCTATCCCATTCTGTTGTTTTCCTCTATTTCTTTGCACTGATCACTGAGGAAGGCTTTCTTATCTCTCCTTGCTATTCTTTGGAACTCTGCATTCAAATGGGTATATCTTTCCTTTCCTCCTTTGCTTTTCGCTTCTCTTCTTCTCTAAGCTATTTGTAAGGCCTCCTCAGACAACCATTTTGCCTTTTTGCATTTTCTTTTCTTGGGGATGGTCTTGATTCCTGTCTCCTGTACAATGTCACGAACCTCCATCCATAGTTGTTCATCAGGGACTCTATCAGATCTAGGCCCTTAAATCTACTTCTCACTTCCACTGTGTAGTCATAAGGGATTTGATTTAGGTCACACCTAAATGGTCTAGTGGTTTTTCCTACTTTCTTCAATTTCAGTCTGAATTTGGCAAGAAGGAGTTCATGATCTGAGCCACAGTCAGTTCCCGGTCTTGTTTTTGCTGACTGTATAGAGCTTCTCCATTTTTGGCTACAAAGAATATAATCAATCTGATTTCAATGTCGGCCATCTGGTGATGTCCACGTGTAGAGTCTTCTCTTGTGTTGTTGGAAGAGGGTGTTTACTATGACCAGTGCGTTCTCTTGGCAGAACTCTATTAGCCTTTGCCCTGCTTCATTCCATATTCCAAGGCCAAATTTGCCTGTTACTCCAGGTGTTTCTTGACTTCCTACTTCTGCATTCCAGTCCCCTATAATGAAAAGGACATCTTTTTTGGCTGTTAGTTCTAAAAGGTCTTGTAGGTCTTCATAGAACCATTCAACTTCAGCTTCTTCAGCGTTACTGATTGGGGCATAGACTTGGATTACTATGATATTGAATGGTTTGCTTTGGAAACGAACAGAGATCATTCTGTCGTTTTTGAGATTGCACCCAAGTACTGCATTTCAGACTCTTTTGTTGACCATCATGGCTACTCCATTTCTTCTAAGGGATTCCTGCCTGCAGTAGTAGATATAATGGTCATCTGAGTTAAATTCACCCATTCCAGTCCATTTTAGTTTGCAACATCTTAGAATGTTGATGTTCGCTATTGCCATCTCCTGTTTGACCACTTCCAATTTGGCTTGATTCATGAACCTAACATTCCAGGTTCCTCTGCAGAATTGGTCTTTACCACATCGGACCTTGCTTCTATCACCAGTCCCATCCACAGCTGGCTGTTGTTTTTGCTTTGGCTCCATCTCTTCGTTCTTTCTGGAGTTATTTCTCCACTGATCTCCAGTAGCATATTGGGCACCTACCAACCTGGGGAGTTCCCCTTTTAGTGTCCTATCTTTTTGCCTTTTCATACTGTTCATGGGGTTCTCAAGGCAAGAATACTGAAGTGGTTTGCCATTCCCTTCTCCAGTGGACCACATTTTGTCAGACCTCTCCACCATGACCCGTTTGTCTTGGGTGGCCCTACACAGCATGGCTTAGTTTCACTGAGTTAGACAAGGCTGTGGTCTGTGTGATCAGATTGGCTAGTTTTCTGTGATTGTGGTTTCAGTCTGTCTGCCCTCTGATGCCCTCTCTCAGCACCTGCTATCTTATTGGGGTTTCTCTTACCTTGGACATGGGGTATCTCTTCACGGCTGCTCCTTACTTTGGACATGGGGTATCTTCTCACAGCCTTTGCTCCTGACCTTGGATATGGGATATCTTCTCTCAGCTGCATGCCATTCCAGCGCCATGCAGCCACTGCCCAGCGCTTAGGACTCCACATTTCCACATCAGCGGGCCCGGGTTCAATCCCTAGTCGGGGAACTAGATCCCATGCCACAACTAAGAGTTCACATGCTGCAACTAAAGATCTGTCATGCCACAGCTAAAACCTGAATGTGTTAGTCAGTCAGTCGTGTCCGACTCTTTGCGATCCCACAGACTACAGCTAGCCAGACTCCTCTATGGGAGGAGTCTATGGGATTTTCCAGACAAGAATATTGGAGTGGGTTGCCATTACCTTCTCCAGGGAATCTTCCCCACCCAGGAATTGAACCCAGGTCTCCTGCATTGTAGGCAGATTATTTACCATGTGAGATACCAGGGAAGCCCAGCCTAATTAATTAATTATTAAAAACAAAAGAAATTGGGAATTCCCTGGCAGTCTAGTGGTTAGAACTCCACACTTTCACTGCCGGGGGCCTGGGTTCAATCCCTGGTCAGGGAACTCTCAAGCTGAGTGGAAAAAATAATAATAAATAAAAGAGTACGTCCAGCAGTTCCACAGGATAATACAGAGATTCACTTGGGAGGTAAAAGTATGCAACTGTTTTTGCCAAATTAGGTTAAGAAAGCATTTTGCTCTTTCATTCTCCTCTCTCCACTTTCAAGAACTATCTTTTTAAGTTTGTTCTTGGGCCTGGCTCTGGTTCCAAAGTTCTACCCTTCTCTAGCGATAGATCTTAAATTATTTAATCTCTCACTTTTCCAAAATAAAGCAAATTTTCCTTTCCACCAACCTTGCCATGTAATTGGCTTTTGCGGGGTCAGCAGCTGGACCCCACACTCCCTCTCAGGGTTGTGCTGAGGAAAATGAGCTCAAATGAGATAGCTTGGTAACAGAGAGATAAGCAAGAGAGGCGGGAATTAACTTCTGGTCTGCCGGCTGACCAGGTGGCACTAGTGGTAAAGAATCCATCTGCCAATGCAGGAGACTTCAGAGATTAGGGTTCAATCCCTGTGCCAAGAAGATCCCCTGGAGGAGGGCATGGCATTCCCATGGACAGAGGAGCCTGGTGGGCTACAGTCCATAGGGTTGCAAAGAGTCAGACACGACTGAAGTGAGTGAGCGCACACTGCTGGCTGAAGCCAAAGTGGACACCTTGAAGAGGACGAACTACAGGGCTTCCTTATCATGAGTTCTCACCCCTTCACCCCATTCTGATGGTACAGAGCTCTGAAAAACTGCCCAGCTCATTGTAGAAAGTGATTCGGGTCCCTGACCATCTAAAATGTCCTAACTCTCCTTTCACAGGAGAGCCCTGCTGACATGGCTACACTTTAAGCTTCTTGAAAGTATTTTAGTAAGGGCCTCTTAAGATTTTTCTCAGTGAGCCCAGCTTTTAACAACTTCTAACAACTTAATAAGAGAAGCCTCTTAGGACAAAACTAGACGTTCTGACCTCTCCTGAGGGAAGCTAACCCTCTGACCTCTCACCGTGGAGGATGCTGCTGGAGGCCATGGCTGTCACTGAGATGAGTTCTTCAGGCCTACAGTTAGGGTTGTTTTCCAATATCCTCTTTACTTCCTGTGTAAAATGGCTGTCTGGTCTAGTCTCAAGTCATGTCTGACTTTGAGACTCCGTGTACTTTAGCCCAATCAGTCCATGGGATTTCCAGGCAAGAATACTGGAGTGGGTTGTCATTTCCTTCCCCAGGGGATGAAAAGCAGCCCTGTACTTTAGTGTTTCCCTTAAGATGGGAAGATTGGCCCAGTGAACACAGTGTTGAATCCAGGGTAGAAGCCTGAGTCTTAGAATTTGAGGCACTTTCTCTGGGAATCCTTGAGGCTTTTGTGTGAATAACCAACCCAAGGGCAGGAGAAACCCTGGAACAATTAAAGTCTGTTTGGATAAACTTCCCTGGAGCCTGAGGGGAGTGAGGTTCCCCTCCCTCCTTTGTGCCTCTGGAAAGGAAACTGCAGAGAAAGCTGTTGGGAAGGAATGCGCAAACAAAGATGACCTTTGGTTCAAGATTTAGTGATTTCTCTAGACACATGTTATACGCTTACTTCAGTGGCTCAACTGTGTCCGACTCTTTCCGACCCCATGGACTGCATCATGCCAGGCTTCCCTGTCCATCATCAACTCCTGGAGCTTGCTCAAACTCATGTCCATCAAGTCTGTGATGCCATCCAACAATCTCATCCTCTGTCTTCCCCTTTTCCTCCTGCCTTCAATCTTTCACAGCATCAGGGTCTTTTCCAGTGAGTCAGCTCTTCCCATCAGGTGGCTAAAGTATTGGAGCTTCAGCATCAGTCCTTCCAATGAATATTCAGGACTGATTTCCTTTAGGATTGACTGGTTTGGTCTCCTTGCTGTCCAAGGGACTCTCAAGACTAACTTGTGTCCCCCTAAATTCCTAAAAGTGTGTTAGTTGCTCAGTCATGTCTGACTCTTTGCAACCTCATGACTGTAGCAGGCCAGGCTCCTCTGTCCATGGGATTTCCCGGGCAAGAATACTGGAGTGGGTAGCCATTCCCTTCTACAAAGGATCTTCCCAACCCAGGAATCGAACCCTGCATTGCAGGCAGATTCTTTACCTTCTGAGCCACCAGGGAAGTCCCAGATTCCTAAAGTGAAGCTCTAATCGCTAATACTTGGAGGTAGAACCCATTAGGAGATAATTAAGATTACCTCAGATCATAAGGGTCCAGGGCCCTGATGCCATAAAGATTAGTATCCTTTTAAGAGACATATGAGGTCCGCTGTGTGCTCTAACCAAAACGAAAGTCTCACCTGAACCCGACCTTGCTGGCACCATGATCTCAGACTTGCAACCTCCAAAACTGAGTAAATAAATATCTATTGTTTAAGTCACTCAATCTACAATATTTTGTCATGACAACCAGAGTTGACTAGATACAAAAAGCAACACTTGGGAGTAATATGCACACCATTTAGTCAGTATCTCCCATTGACCCAACCTTGTTTATGTTCAGTTCAGTTCAGTCGCTCAGTCGTGTCCAACTCTTTGTGACCCCATGAATTGCAGCACGCCAGACCTCCCTGTCCATCACCAACTCCCGGAGTTCACTCAGACACACGTCCATCGAGTCAGTGATGCCATCCAGCCATCTCATCCTCTGTCGTCCCCTTCTCCTCCTGCCCCCAATCCCTCCCATCATCAGAGTCTTTCCCAATGAGTCAACTCTTCGCATGAGGTGGCCAAAGTTCTGGAGTTTCTGCTTTAGCATCATTCCCTCCAAAGAAATCCCAGGGCTGATCTCCTTCAGAATGGACTGGTTGGATCTCCTTGCAGTTCAAGGCACTCTCAAGAGTCTTCTCCAACACCACAGTTCAAAGGCATCAATTCTTTGGCACTTGGCTTTCTTCACAGTCCAACTCTCACATCCATACGTGACCACTGGAAAAACCATAGCCTTGACTAGACAGACCTTTGTCGGCAAAGTAATGTCTCTGCTTTTGAATATGCTATCTAGGTTGGTCATAACTTTCCTTCCAAGGACTAAGCGTCTTTTAATTTCATGGCTGCAGTCAACCATCTGCAGTGATTTTGGAGCCCCCAAAATAAAGTCTGACACTGTTTCCACTGTTCCCCATCTATTTCCCATGAAGTGATGGGACCAGAGGCCATGATCTTCATTTTCTGAATGTTGAGCTTTAAGCCAACTTTTTCACTCTCCTCTTTCACTTTCATCAAGAGGCTTTTAAGTTCCTCTTCACTTTCTGCCATAAGGGTGCTGTCATTTGCATATCTGAGGTTATTGATATTTCTCCCGGCAATCTTGATTCCAGCTTGTGTTTCTTCCAGCCCAGAATTTCTCATGATGTCCTCTGCATATAAGTTAAATAAGCAGGGTGACAATATACAGCCTTGACATACTCCTTTTCCTATTTGGAACCAGTCTGTTGTTCCATGTCCAGTTCTAACTGTTGCTTCCTGACTTGCATACAGATTTCTCAAGAGGCAGGTCAGGTGGTCTGGTATTCCCATCTCTTTCAGAATTTTCCACAGTTTATTGTGATCCGCACAGTCAAAGGCTTTGGCATAGTCAATAAAGCAGAAATAGATGTTTTTCAGGAACTCTCTTGCTTTTTCCATGATCCAGTGGATGTTGGCAATTTGATCTCTGGTTCCTCTGCCTTTTCTAAAACCAGCTTGAACATATGGAAGTTCACGGTTCATGTATTGCTGAAGCCTGGCCTGGAGAATTTTGAGCATTACTTTACTAGCATGTGAGATGAGTGCAATTGTGCAGTAGTTTGAGCATTCTTTGGCATTGCCTTTCTTTGGCACTGGAATGAAAACTGACCTTTTCCAGTCCTGTGGCCACTGATGAGTTTTCCAAATTTACTGGCATATTGAGTGCAGCACTTTCACAGCATCATCTCTCAGGATTTGAAATAGCTCAACTGGAATTCTATCACCTCCACTAGCTTTGTTCGTAATGATGCTTTCTAAGGCCCACTTGACTTCACATTCCAGGATGTCTGGCTCTAGGTCAGTGATCACACCACCGTGATTATCTGGGTCATGAAGATCTTTTTTGTATAGTTCTTCTGTGTATTCTTGCCACCTCTTCTTAATATCTTCTGCTTCTGTTAGGTCCATACCATTTCTGTCCTTTATTGAGCCCATCTTTGCATGAAATGTTCCCTTGGTATCTCTAATTTTCTCGGAGAGATCTCTAGTCTTTCCCATTCTGTTGTTTTCCTCTATTTCTTTGCATTGATTGCTGAAGAAGGCTTTCTTATCTCTTCTTGCTATTCTTTGGAACTCTGCATTCAGATACTTATATCTTTCCTTTTCTCCTTTGCTTTTTGCTTCTCTTCTTTTCACAGCTATTTGTAAGGCCTCCCCAGACAGCCATTTTGCTTTTTTGCATTTCTTTTCCATGGGGATGGTCTTGATCCCTATCTCCTGTACAATGTCACGAACCTCATTCCATAGTTCATCAGGCACTCTATCTATCAGATCTAGGCCCTTAAATCTATTTGTCCCTTCCACTGTATAATCATAAGGGATTTGATTTAGGTCATACCTGAATGGTCTAGTGGTTTTCCCTACTTTCTTCAATTTCAGTCTGAATTTGATAATAAGGAATTCATGATCTGAGCCACATTCAGCTCCTGGTCTTGTTTTTGTTGACCATATAGAGCTTCTCCATCTTTGGCTGCAAAGAATATAATCAATCTAATTTTGGTGTTGACCATCTGGTGATGTCCACGTGTAGAGTCTTCTCTTGTGTTGTTGGAAGAGGGTGTTTTCTATGACCAGTGCATTTTCCTGGCAAAACTCTATTAGTCTTTGCCCTGCTTCATTCCGTATTCCAAGGCCAAATTTGCCTGTTACTCCAGGTGTTTCTTGACTTCCTACTTTGCATTCCAGTCCCCTATAATGAAAAGGACATCTTTTTTGGCTGTTAGTTCTAAAAGGTCTTGTAGGTCTTCATAGAACCATTCAACTTCAGCTTCTTCAGCATTACTGATTGGGGCATAGACTTGGATTACTGTGATATTGAATGGTTTGCCTTGGAAATGAACAGAGATCATTCTGCTATTTTTGAGATTGCATCGAAGTACTGCATTTTGGACTCTTTTGTTGACCATCATGGCTACTCCATTTCTTCTAAGGGATTCCTGCCTGCAGTAGTAAATATAATGGTCATCTGAGTTAAATTCACCCATTCCAGTCCATTTTAGTTCGCTGATTCCTAGAATATTGACATTCACTCTTGCCATCTCTTGTTTGACCACTTCCAATTTGCCTTGATTCATGGACCTGCAGCCATGAAATTAAAAGACGCTTACTCCTTGCAAGGAAAGTTATGACCAACCTAGATAGCATATTCAAAAGCAGAGACATTACTTTGCCAACAAAAGTCCATCTAGTCAAGGCTATGGTTTTTCCTGTGGTCATGTATGGATGTGCGAGTTGGACTGTGAAGAAGGCTGAGCACCAAAGAATTGATGCTTTTGAACTGTGGTGTTGGAGAAGACTCTTGAGAGTCCCTTGGACTGCAAGGAGATCCAACCAGTCCATTCTGCAGGAGATCAGCCCTGGGATTTCTTTGGAAGGAATGATGCTGAAGCTGAAACTCCAGTACTTTGGCCACCTCATGCGAAGAGTTGACTCATTGGGAAAGACTCTGATGCTGGGAGGGATTGGGGGCAGGAGAATAAGGGGACGATAGAGGATGAGATGGCTGGAATGGTCACTGACTCGATGGATGTGAGTCTGGGTGAACTCCGGGAGTTGGTGATGGACAGGGAGGCCTGGCATGCTGCGATTCATGGGGTCGCAAAGAGTCGGACACGACTGAGCGACTGAACTGAACTGAACTGATGGACCTGACATTCCAGGATCCTATGCAATATTGCTCTTTACAGCATCAGACCTTGCTGCTGTCACCAGTCACATCCACAGCTGGGTATTGTTTCTGCTTTGGCTCCATCCCTTCATTCTTTCTGGAGTTATTTCTCCACTGATCTCCAGTAGCATATTGGGCACCTACTGTCCTGGGGAGTTCCTCTTTCAGTATCCTATCATTTTGCCTTTTCATACTGTTCATGGGGTTCTCAAGGCAAGAATACTGAAGTGGTTTGCCATTCCCTTCTCCAGTGGACCATATTCTGTCAGACCTCTCCACCATTACCCGCCTGTCTTGGGTTGCCCCACGGGCATGGCTTAGTTTCATTGAGTTAGACAAGGCTGTGGTCCTAGTGTGATTGGATTGACTAGTTTTCTGTGAGTATGGTTTCAGTGTGTCTGCCCTCTGATGCCCTCTTGCAACACCTATCGTCCATCTTACTTGGGTTTCTCTTATCTTGGGCGTGAGGTATCTCTTCACAGCTGCTCCAGCAAGGTGCAACCACTGCAACTCCTTACCTTGGACGAGGGGTATCTCCTCACCGCTGCCCTTCCTGACCTCAATGTGGGATAGCTCCTCTTTATCTGTATCAATTTAATCCTCACTCTCTAAGAAAGTGGGTAATAATTTTTTATGTTTTAACAACTGAAATTAGAACAATGAATTCTTTGTATTATAGAATCAAAAAGCAGTAAAGTCCACAGCTGGGTGGTCTTATACGGAGCACTTACCTTATCTGAGCATTAATTTCTCCAATTTCTCCTACTTCACAGATGGCTTACGAAGATCTTAGCAGCTGCCCACAGTCCCTAATGGGGGGTGTAGGCACTAACTAAGCAGGTCAGAGCCAAGTCATTTTCCTGGAGGCAGGAATTAGCAGAGACCAGAAAGGAGAGTGTCATAGAGGTGAGTATCCATGTTCTTAAACCACACAAGGTTCAAATGCTAAGACAGGGAATACGAGCTGGACTCAAACAGGAAACACAGGTGAATGCCTTGTTTCAGGGGCAAATGTGCTGGACAGGTAGACAGATAACAGAACAGAACTGCAGTGGCCATAGCTTGCCTTATAGGATCAGGTAAGGTACAAATGGAGTGAGTTGGGTGACTCACCTATCATGTGGAAATCATTGACAGCATAACAAAGGCATATGTTTGTTTACTAAAACCCCCAACTCCCATACCTCCACCCCCATGATTCAGAGTGCAGGTTGAGAATCACAGATATTAATAATGAAGTAGCGGTTTGATGAAGGTCAGGGTTCAGATGTGCATGGATCTCAACTGTGAGATTTCAGAGCCTTACATGTGCATTGGACTGGATGCGATAGTTTTGGTTTGTTTTGGTTGGGTTTTTTAATTTATTTTTGGCTGTGCTGGGTTTTTCTTCCCACATGTGGACTTTATCTAGTTGCGGTGCTGGGCTTATCACAGTGGTTTTTTTTTGTTGTGGATCATGGGCTCCAGAGTGTGGGCTCAGTAGTGGTACAACGGTTTAGTTCCCCGAGGCATATAGAATCATCCTGGACCAGGAATTGAACCCACGTCCCATGTATTGGCAGGCAGATTCTTAACCACTGGACCACCAGGGAAGTCCTGGATGCAATAATTATTAAGTGCAAATTTGTTCTCATTATCCCTTCCCCTTTCGTAATGTATAATTGAATGTAATGGCCAAGTTTGGAGCTCACTGACCCTACTTCCCATTTGGGGGCCTTCAGTGTTCATTCCAGGATACCCACTTCTCTCCCCACTGCTCCTCTGCTGAGCTCGGAGGTCTCAGATCTCTGACCCTTGGGTGAACAGAATCTTCCAGGATGTTCCATAAGGGCCCACTCACTTTAACAAGTGATTTTAATGAGAAACATCCAGGTGATGCCAGCAAGATACTTAGGACCAGAGACTCAAGTTTAAAGTCTTAGAATTTCTCTCCCAGTGAAGCAACCAAATTCCGTGTTATAGAAAAAGCATATCAAGAAAAATATATCCGTGCAGATTCTCATTAGACCAGAAAATCTGTTGTAAGTGAAAAGGGCAAGGATTCAGAGACCTGCCCAATAAAGACATCTAATCTGAAACAATGAGCCAGAGATTGCTCTGGACTCTGTTGCTTTTGCACCCCAGAGTTATTTGGTTTGAATGACTGCCAAATCCTCAAGTTCAAAAGGCAGTCACAAATGGGGAAAGAGGCCAGCATTCTTGGGGTTGGATTCCCAGAATTCTCCCATTAATTGTAAGCCTCTCCTTCTAAGGTCAGCCCACTCTGCTAGTGGTTTGGTTTTAGAGACAGCCCTTCCCTCTACTATGAAGACTGTGAGAGAGATTCTGATGGTAAAATCAGCAACCATATTGTCCACACAAGGACCTGATCTTGGGTATGTCATTTTCTTCCAGAAGCCACCACCATGGTCATGCCACCACCGTGGTCATGTCTCAGGTTCATAAGGATGGGCAGCTCTCTTACACTGAATGCGTCTGTTCTCATTAGGCCTGTCAGAATATACACAAGAGCGAGCATTTCATTCAAGTGTTTGATTGCAATTGAATGTAAACACACATTCAGTTAATAGGAATTTATGTTAGCCATTAAACTTGTTTTGTCTTCGAAGCCTTTCATTCTTTTGCCCTGCATGTTAAACATGCCCTAATGGGTTTTTTGGGCTCCAAAATCACTGCAGATGGTGACTGCAGCCATGAGATTAAAAGAAGCTTACTCCTTGCAAGGAAAGTTACGAGCAACCTAGATAGCATATTCAAAAGCAGAGACATTACTTTGCCAACAAAAGTCCATCTAGTCAAGGCTATGGTTTTTCCTGTGGTCATGTATGGATATGAGAGTTGGACTGTGAAGAAGGCTGAGCACCGAAGAATTGATGCTTTTGAACTGTGGTGTTGGAGAAGACTCTTGAGAGTTCCTTGGACAGCAAGGAGATCCAACCAATCCATTCTGAGGAGATCAGCCCTGGGATTTCTTTGGAGGGAATGATGCTGAAGCTGAAACTCCAGTACTTTGGCCACCTCATGCGAAGAGTTGACTCATTGGAAAAGACTCTGATGCTGGGAGGGATTGAGGGCAGGAGGAGAAGGGGACGACAGAGGATGAGATGGCTGGATGGCATCACTGACTCGATGGACATGTGTCTGGGTGAACTCCGGGAGCTGGTGATGGACAGGGAGGCCTGGCGTGCTGCAATTCATGGGGTCACAAAGAGTCGGACACGACTGAGCGACTGAACTGAACTGAACTGAATGGGTTTTGCCTCCAAATTACCACAAGGAACCAGCCATTTCTTCTTTTTTTTAATTTAATTTTATTTTATTATTTATTTGACTGCATGAGATCTCAGTTATGGCATGTGGGATCTTTTCTTTTTAGTTTTGGCATGTGAACTCTTAACTGCAGCCTGTGGGATCTAGTTCCCTGACCAGGGATTGAACCCAGACCCCCTGCATTGGGAGCGCAGAGTCTTAGCCACTGGACCACCAGGGAATCCTATGAACCAGCCACTTCTGTTCTCCATTGCCATCATGCTGACCAAGTCACCTTCATGTCTCCTCTGTTACTGTGAGAGCCTCCTTACTACCCTCTCTGCTCCAGTTCTGCACTCCCCTCCCCAACAAAATCTGTTGGCCATGCTCTAACCCAAATCTGAGTGTGTCAACACCCTCCCCTTGCTAAAAACCTTTTGCTCTTAGGCTAAAACCCAGAACCCTTCCCTGGTCTCTCCCTGCCTCTGCCACCTCATCTTGACCCTTTTTCTATCCAGCCCTCTCTGCCTGCAGCCACATTAACCTCACGGCTTCCCCCACCTTTCTCCTCCACTCACCCAATGATCACAGTTCAAATGGCACTTCATAGGGAAGTTTCCCATGACACCCCGTATTTAGGGCCGGTCTCTTTAAATTTTCACTAACCATGTTTCTTTTCTTAAGAGTAATTACCTCCATTTTTTAAAGGAGTAATTACCTCCATTTTTAATTACACATTCATGAGTGTGATTATTTGATAAAGATTCATCTCCCTATTGGTCTCTAGGCTTTGTGAGACCAGGAGCACAACTGCTCACTGTCATATCCCTGGGCCCTTACCCCAGTGCCTGGCAAATAAACAGATTCCCATGGGACATTCTTTGGGTGCATTTCAGAGGTAGACACTGAGTGGGAAACAGACAACTATGAGTCAGAGTTGTTGTTTTAAAAGGTCAGTACTTTTGAAGGTAAGGTAAATTATTCTCAAAACTTCGAGACAAGGTTACTCATAAAAATGGACACATAGTGAATGAGGGACTTCCAATGGCTAAGACTCCACACTGCCAATGCAGGGGGCCCAGGTTCAGTCCCTGGTCAAGGACCTAGATCCCAGATGCCACAACTAAGAGTTCATATGCTACAGTGAAGTTCGAAGATCCTGTGTTGCAGCAACTAAGACCTGGCGTAGCCAAATAAATAAATAAATAAAAAAAATTTTTTTTTTAAACCTGAAACACATAATAGATGAGATTATCTGTGCACAGAATCCAGGAGAGAGAAAATTCCTAACAGCTTGTCAAAACCACAGAGGACTGCCTGGAGTATATGATCAAAAGTCAGGTGGTGCTAGTGGTAAAGAACCCGCCTGCCAATGCAGGAGACATAAGAGACGTGGGTTCAGTCTCTGGGTTGGTAAGATCCCCTGGAGGAGGGCATGGCAACCTACTCCAGTAGTCTTGCCTGGAGAATCCCATGGACAGAGGAACCTGATGAGCTACAGTCCATGGCGTCAAAAAGAGTAGGACACAAATGAAGCAACTTAGCACGCATGCATAAGAGAGAGGGAGAGAGAGAGCAGGGAGCACTGAGGTCCTGGGCTGACCTGGGTTAAACACAGTCTCTGGAGACCGGTTTGTAACATGGTCTGTCAGACCATGTTAATAGGCACAATTAATGGGGACCGAGGATGAGACAGGTCAGGTCCCATCAAACCACCAGAAGAAATGATTTGTTAACGTGCCATGTTGGGGAGTTGGGATCCACCCAGATCTATAACTAGAGAGTAGCAACTGACCAGTGGCATGTGGTCTGCGTGATGAAAATGCACGGCATCAACAAGGAGAAAGGCCTGAGTAGCAGAGGTTCCCACTCCCTGTTTGTTGGATGGAGGATTGTTGCTCAGCTGGCTCATGCTTGACTGATAACTCTGACCATGCAGATCATCCACACCACAAGGCTCTAGTCTCAGGTTCCCCAAGCAGTCCCTGATCATAGACTATACGGAGCCTTCCTGCTACAGTGGAAACAAAAACAGACCCACTGCGGTTAGTTGAGTAATGACCAAAGGATTGGTGGATTGATTGAATATCATTGGTTGACCCCCAAAGATATTCACATCTTAATCCCTGGAACCTGTCTCTGTGTTACCTTATGTGGTAAAAGGGATTTTGCAGATGTGATTAGTAAGGATTTTGAGGTGGGGACATTGTGCTGCATTATCTAGATAAACCAAACATAATCCCAAGGGGGAGGCAGGAGCAGGATCAGAGAGAGATGGGGAGATGGCAGTGCTGATGGCTTTGAAGATAGATGAAAGGGCCAAAGAATGAACGAAGGGCGTCTCTAGAAGCTGGATAACTCAAAGAAATATTCTCTTCTAGAGCTTCCAGAAGAAACGCAGGCATGCCCACACCTTGATTTTAGACCAGTGAAACAAATTTCAGATTTTTAATTCCAGAACTGCAAGATAATACATCTGTAGGGGGTTTTGTTGTTGTTATTATTGTATTGAAACATAGTTGATTTACAATGTTGTTAGTTTCAGGTATACAACAAAGTGAGTTAGCTCTACATATACATCTTTTCATATTCTTTCCTCTTATAGGTTATTACAAAATAATGATTATAGTTCCCTATGCGGAGATGGTGATGGACAGGGAGGCCTGGCGCACTGCAATTCATGGGGTCGCAAAGAGTCGGACATGACTGAGCGACTGAACTCAACTGACTGACTGATGCTATACAGTAGGTCCTTGTTGGTTACCTATTTTTAAAAATTTTTTTAAGTATTTATTTGTCTGTATTGGGTCTTAACTGTGGCACTCGGGTCTTCATTGCATCATTAAGTTGTGGGCTCTTTTGTTGTGACACACGGACTCTCTAGTTTTGGAATGTGGGCTTAGTTGCTCTGAGGCATGTGGGATCTTAGTTCCCCAACCAGGGGATCGAACTCAGTGCCCGGCATTGCATGGTGGTTTCTTAACCACTGAACCACCAGGAAAGTCCCCTTGGTTATCTATTTGGTATGTAATAGTGTGGTATGTATTTGTTAATCTCAGCATTCTAATTTATCCCTCCTCCCAGCCTCTTTTCCCCTTTGGTTGCCATAAGTTTGTTTTCTGTGTCTGTGGCTCTATTTCTGTTTTGTATGTCAGTTCATTTGTATCTTATTCTTTTTTAGATTCCATATATAAGCTATGTCATATTATAGTCTTCTTTCTTTTTCTGGTTTACTTCACTTAGTCTGATAATCTCTAGGTCCCAGTGTGTGTTGCTTGAAGCCACTAAAGCTTGTGGCAATTTGTTACAGCAGGAGTAGGAAACTAATACACGGTGATATGAATATCTGGCCAACAGATTAGTTCCTCGATCATGCATAAGTCTCTGGAGAGTTTAACTGTTTTCCTTCAGTTCTCCTGGGCCAGACCCCTGCTAGAGGCATAGACCAAATTTCTGAATCTGCTGAGAACCGGTATGGCTGACCTCAACTTCCCTAAAGGTCCTTCCTTCCACCCTGGGATGCCTTACCTCACCTGGCCTAAGGCACCCCTGTCTCTTCTTTGTAAAGACCATGCTGGCCACGGATAATTACTCATTTGTGTGGGCTGTTAGGTGAGCTCTGGGAACAAAGCACAGCCTATGGCACCAGAGAGGCCCGAGTTTAAATCCCTCCTCCAGGCCTGAGATGACATCTTCCTGATTTATACTGGGGTTGTATGGATTGAGAGAGGTGATGTGTGTCCAACACCAAACACAGGGTCAGCACCAGAGTAGGCACCCATTCAAGGTTACCCCTCTCTTCCCACATGTGCCAGCTCTACCATGAGTCTTTGCTGTCCTCAGCGTTTTTAATGTAGGTCCCTCCAGCTACTTTCTCTGCAGCTTTGCAAACCCAGTGATAGCCCTGTCTTTTGCTAGCACCCCAACTACAGATCAATGCCCTCAGTGTCACCCTCCCTGTGACTTGATGTCTAGTTGGAGTTTCCCCAGAAATGCTACCTGAGACAAGGATTCCAGCAGTGGTGGTTTGTCTGGGAGATGGTCCCAGAAAATACCAGTGGAGGAAATGTATACTTGTCTTTTGATTTGTGCTGGGAAGAAATACCATTTCCCCAGCAAACCAAAGGCTGCTTTGTCTGGCATAGGCTTTCTATTATACTTTCAAATATCCTACAAAACTACCTCCATTTGGCAAGTTTCAAAGCCCAAATCTGCATATATTAAAGGTTTTTTAAGCCCAAGAAAAACTTTTCATCACCTCTAAAATCTTTACTTCTTTCCCCCATTCCATCACCTAAAGGTTACAGCCTCCCACGGTTACTGTTATCGTTACCTGAGAATATTTTCAAATATCCAGATAATTGAGAACCCTAATTTAATAAGTCTGGATACTAGTAGGGTCACCATATGAAATGTAGGCTGATCATTGCCTGAATAAAGTACAGAGGAGGCATTTCAGATGTGCTCAGCCCTGAAAAGCCAACACTGACACCCTGATGCCGTGCATCATTACGTGATATGTATCAGATGCCTGCAGGGTGTAAGGCACTGGGCTGGGTGCTGGGAGGCACTCAGGGCGGCTTGAGAAGGTTTTGGGCAAAAAAAGAATTTTCCTTCCCTAAAACAACTCTGAGTCTGTTCCAGCTTCCACTGTTAGAGTCTTTTTTTTTTCCTGGCCTTATTCAGCATCCCCTTATACAAAGAACCTCTCTCTAGGAGGGACTGAAACGTCGTATATCATGTGGCTGAGAGGGGCCCTGAGGTCCTGCTGGTGTACAGACAGAGACTCAGAAAGGAAGTAATTATTAGCTGGGAGTGACCCAACCCACAGGTGGTACAGCTAGTCCTGAAATCTTTGTCCCCAGTGTCTGCTTCCTTCACATTTTAAGCTGTTGCCAGACCTTTGCATTTGGGGGTAGGGGGAATTAATTGAGAGTTGGCCTCTGAGATAGCTTCTAAGAGCACGTACAGGCAAAGTGGATTCCCGCAGCTGTACCTCTTTCCACTTGGTAGCTGGCAAGCTCTGCCCCAGTGAGCCCGCAGGCCCTGTGCTGCCTAACTCCTCTGAACACCCTTCTGTCTCAGCGCTGCTTCTTCTCTGACCACCATGTGAAAGTGAAAGCCGCTCAGTCCTGTCCGAGTCTTTGCGACCCCGTGGACTATGCAGTCCATGGAATTCTCCAGGCCAGAATACTGGAGTGGGTAGCCTTTCTCTTCTCCAGGGGGTCTTCCTAACCCAGGGATTGAACGCAGGTCTCCTACATTGCAGGCAGATTCTTTACCAGCTGACCACTATACCCAGATCCTATAGGAAAATCATTTTAAATGTTCATTCTTGAGCCCTTTCCCAAACCCCCTGAATCAGAACTCGTCCTTGGGGCTCCAGCCAAAGAAACCACACTTGTAAACAGGCTTTCCATGTGTTTCAGACCACACCAGAATCTGAGAACCACTCGCCTGGGGGCAGCAGCCCAGTGCGCTCAGTGTGGCTTAGAAGG
This sequence comes from Bos javanicus, assembly GCF_032452875.1. NCBI lineage: Eukaryota > Metazoa > Chordata > Mammalia > Artiodactyla > Bovidae > Bos > Bos javanicus. Next base: position 46,489,363 of record NC_083877.1, on the reverse strand, counting down.
CCGGCACCATCTGGCTGTGGCTACCCTCTGACCTTACCTCCATCAGCCAGGTTGAACTGCTCCCTGTTCTAGAAACAGATTTTGTAAAGTCAAACCTCTGAATCTTTGCTCACTCTATTTCCCCTGCCTTGTTTGCTTTTCTTTCACTAAAGGAGCAAATTCCTGTTCCTCTTCCAAAGCCCTCGTGAAATGTCCCTCAATCTCTGTCACTCCCTTTAACTTCTTCCCCCAGAAGACTCTCCTGCTCCCTCCTCCTGCCTCACAGCTATTGATATCTGCCTCTAGGACAGCACTTTTCTTATTTTACATATATTTTTAATATTTATGTATTTATTTGGCTGTGTTGGGTCTTAGTTGGGTATCTTTTGTTGTGGTGCGTGGATTATCTAGTTGTAGCAGCACATGAGCCCCGGAGCACAGGGGCTTAGTAGTCGCTGTGTGCAGGCTTAGCTGCTTCTCGCATGTTCCTCGACCAGGGATCAGACCCACATCTCCTGCATTGCAAGGCAGATTCCTAAGCAGTGGACCACCAGGGAAGTCCCACTTTTCTTTTTATATTAATGAGCTCTAAGGCTGCACCTCAGTCCAGAGCTGCAGGGAGCACACCTTGCTCATTTGTGCATATTAGAAAGAGTCACCCTTCCTTCAGAGCCAGACGCAGGCGCACAGGCTGCATCTACTCCCTCACCCCTCCACAGACTCCCTTGTGCAGGACAGAGCCTGTCGACTGTGTGCAGAGACTCTCCACCTGTCCTCTCTGCTAACAAAGAGCTCCTGAAGGCCCTGGCACTTGTTCATGCTTGTACGTCCCCAGCGTAGATGTCTGGCCCTGTAATGACTCTCTGTGAAAGGTTTTATGAACTGCAGTGAATTGAAGGCAGCCCATGAACACAGCCAAACTGACTGCCCACATGTCATCAAATGCTGTGAATTACAGAAGGCCCTCGGAGCAGCAGAGGCTGGATGAGTTATGTCGTCTGTTCTGTTCTCCGTGGATTCTGGATATTTGAACATCTACAACTGGAAATTGTTTAGAGCTGTGAGACTAAAACAGATGCCTAAAGCAGTCTGTTAGCTCATTCTTTATTTTGTGGACCTGAAAAAAAAAACAAACACCCATATATATTTTGAATGAAAAGTGGAAGTGAAAGTTGCTCATTTGTGTCTGACTCTTTGCGACCCCATGGACTATACAGTCCATGGAATTCTCCAGGCCAGAATACTGGGGTGGGCAGCTGTTGCCTTCTCCAGGGGATCTTCCCAACCTAGGGATTGAACCCAGGTCTCCCACATTGCAGGCAGATTCGATTCTATTATATTTTGAATAGTAGTCCTTTATCAGATATTTCTTATACAAGTATTTTCTCCCAGTCTGTGGTTGGTCTCCTCATTATCTTGATGCTGTCTTTCACCGAACAGCTTTTAATTTTTAGGAAGTCCAGCATATCAATAAACTCTTTCATATTTAATCATATCATTGGTGTTGTTCCTAAAAAGGCATTGCCATACCCAAGGTCATCTAGGTTTTCTCCTATGTTTTCTTCTATAGGTTTATAGTTTTGCATTTAGATAATTTTGAGTTAATATTTGTAAAGAGTGTAAGGCCTAAGTATGTACATATGTATGTAAATGTTCAGTTGTTACAGCACCATTTATTGAAAAGACTATCTCTACTCCATTGTGCTGCCTTTTCCTTGTCAAAGTGCAGTTGACTATAATTATGTGGGTCTATTTCTGCAGTCTTTATTCGTTTAAACATTTTTATTTTATATTGGAATATAATTGATTTACAATGCTGTGTTAGTTTCAGGTGTACAGAAAAGTGATTCAGTTAGACATATACTCAGTATCCTTTTTCAAGTTCTTTTCCCATATAGGTTATTACAGAATATAGAGTTCTCTGTGCTAAACAGTAGGTCCTTATTGGTTATCCATTTTTATATAATAGTGTGTATATGTTAATCCCAATCTCCTAATTTATTTCTCCCCTCCCCACCTTTCCTCTTTGGTAACCATAAGTTTATTTTTAAGTCTGTGAGTCTGTTTCTGTTTTGTAAGTAAGTCCATTTTTTAAAAAAGTTAATTGAAGTTAATTTCAATCATTTTTTTAAATTCCACATATAAGTGATATGATATGGCACTTTCTGTTTCTGGCTTATTGTACTTTACTTAGTATAATTTCTAGGTCCATCCCTGTCATTGAAAATGGCATTGTTTCATTCTTTGTCATGTCTGAGTACAATTCTATTGTACACATATACATTTTCTTTATTCATTTATCTGTTGATGGACATTTAGGTTGCTTTCTATGTCTTGGCTATTGTAAATATTGCTGCAGTGAACACTGAGGTGCAGGTATCTTTTCAAATTATGGTTTTCTCCAAATACATTCCCAGGAGTGGAGTGGCATTGTTGGATCATGTGACAGCTCTATTTTTAGTTTTTTAAAGAACCTCCATCCTGTTCTCCATAGTGGGTGTACCAGTTTATATTCCCACCAACAGTGTAGGAGGGTTCCTTTTTCCCCACACCCCTCTCTAGCATTTATTGCTTGTAGACTTTTTGATGATGGCCATTCTGACTAGTGTGAGGTAATACATCATTATAGTTTTGGTTTATATTTCTCTAATAATTAGAGATATTGAGCACCTTTGCATGTGCTTTTTGGCCATCTGTATGTCTTTTTGCTTTGTTTTTGATACTGAACTTGATGAGCTATTTGTATATTTTGGAGATTCATTCCTTGTTGGTCACATCACTTGTAAATATTTTCTCCCATTCTGTGGATTGTGTTTTTTGTTTTGTGTATAGTTTCCTTTGCTGTGCATAAGTTGTTAAGTTTAACTAGATTCCATTTGCTTATTTTTGTTTTTATTTTCATTACTATAGGAGATGGATCCAAAAAGATATTGCTGCAATTTATGTCAGAGTCTTCCGCCCATGTTCTTTCTCTGAGGTTGTTTGTTTTTTTTTTTTTTCCCTAATATTTATTTATTTGGCTACTCCAGGTCTTTTTATTTATTTATTTTTAATTGAAGGATAATTGCTTTACAATAGTGTGTTGGTTTCTGACATATAGCAACATGATTCAGCCATAGGTACACATATGTCCCCTCCCTCTTGAACCTCCCTCTCACCTCCCACGCTATCCCACCCTTCTAGGTTGTCACAGAGCCCCGGTTTGAGTTCCCGGAGTCACACAGCGACTTCCCCTTGGCTATCTGTTTCACATATGGCAGCGTGTATGTTTCCATGCTGCTCTCTCCATTCGTCCCACCGTCTGCTTCCTCCTGGTAACCCATGTTCACAAGTCTGTTCTGTATGTCTGCATCTCCATTGCTGCCCTGCAAATCGGTTCATCAGTACCATCTTTCTAGATTCTACATGTATACATTAATATATGATATTTGTTTTTCTCTTTCTGACTTACCTAACTCTGTATGATAGGCTCTAAGTTCATCTACCTCATCAGAACTGAGTCAGATGCGTTCCTCCTTATGGCTGAGTAATATTCCATTATATATACGTGCCACAGCTCTGTGCCAGGTGCATCTGGAATCTTCAGTCTTTACTACAGCATGCAGACTTAGTTGCAGCATGTGGAATCTAGTTCCCTGACCAGGATCAAACCTGGGGCCCTTTCATTGGAAGCACCGAATCTTAGCCACTGGGGAAGTCTTCTTCCCTCCTCTAAGAGTTTTATAGTGTCCAGTTATACATTTAGGTCTTTAATCCATTTTAAGTTTATTTTTCTCTATGGTGTTAGAGAATGTTCTAGTTTCATTCTTTTACATTAGCTGTCCGGTTTACCCAGCACTATGTCTCTGTTGTGTATTCTTTCCTCCTTCATCGTAGATTAATTGACCATAGGCACATGGGTTTATTTCTGGGCTTTCTATTCTGTTCCATTGATCTATAATATAAGAAGTATAAGATATAGACAGAAAAGTACACAGTTCATAAGTGTACAAATTTTCACAAAGTGAAAACATTTATGAGACCTTGTTTTAGAAAAAAGATTCCTGTTTCTCAAGGGTGGTATTTTGGGCAGAACAATTTTTTTGTGAACTGTCATAGATAAACACAGCTGGACATTAGTTAAATTTGTGAAAACAGATTTATTCAGAAACTGACAGTAGAAGGAAAGCTGAGCACCAGTTCTGTTTGTACAGAGGGAATGGAGGAGAAGGAAGGAGGCAGTGAGCAAGGAAAAACTACGAAAAACTGGACAAAGGCGTTAGTCCACTTGAAAGCCATCTAGATTTGCTAACTGGCTTATTGACTGAAGCTTATTAATTATTAATTGAAAGTTAGGCCCCTACCCTCCCACAAAGAGACAGGGGCCCTATCATCTGGTGTTGCTGAAGCAAACAGTAAATGATTCTGGCAGCCTTGGGTTTTTATCAGGCAGATACTTTAAGTTGCCCTTGAACTGTTGGAAACTGTTAGTATTAGTTCAAGACTTCATAGTCAAAATTGAGGCCTTGCATCAAGAAAAGGACTCAGGGATTTCTCTGGTGGTCCAGTAGCTAAGACTCCACATTCCCTATGCAGGAGGCTGGGTTCAATCCCTGGTGTTGGAACCAGATCCCGCATGCCGAAGCTAAGAAAGAGTTCATGTGCCACAGCTAAAGATAGTTCAGTTGCTCAGTCATATCTGACTCTTTGAATGCCCACGAACTGCAGCACTCCAGGCTTCCCTGTCCATCACCAACTCCCGGAGCTTACTCAAACTGATGTCCATCAAGTCAGTGATACCATTCAACCGTCTCATCCTGTCTTCCCCTTCTTCTGCCTTCAGTCTTTCCCAGCATCAGGGTCTTTTCTAATGAGTCAGTTCACATCAGGTGGCCAAAGGAGCTTCAGCTTCAGCATCAGTCCTTCCAATGAATATTCAGGATTGATTTCCTTTAAGATGGACTGGTTGGATCTCTTTGCAGTTCAAGGGACTCTTCAAGAGTCTTCTCCAACACTGCAGTTCAAAAGCATCAGTTCTTCGGTGCTCAGCTTTCTTTATGGTCCAACTCTCACATCCATACATAACTACTGGAAAAACTATAGCTTTGACTAGATGGACTTTTGTTGGCAAAGTAGTGTCTCTGCTTTGTAATAGGCAGTCTAGGTTTGTCATAGCTTTTCTTTCAAGGAGCAAGTGTCTTTTAATTTCTTGACTGCAGTCACCATCTGCAGTGATTTTGGAGCCCCAAAAAATAAAGTCTGTCACTATTTTCATTGTTTCCCCATTTATTTGCCGTGAGGTGATGGGACCAGATGCCATGATCTTCATTTTTTGAATGTTGAGTTTTAAGCCAGCTAAAGATCCACTAAAGATCCCATATGCCAAAACAAAATTCAAAGATCCCACGTGTTGCAACTGAGACCCAGGGTAGTCAAATAAATAAAAAAGAAGGCACACAGCTGCTTTTAAAAATAGTAAATAAAGAAGAGGGCTCAGAGGAGGCTGGCTAGAGTTTGGTCAAAGAGAGAATCTTTGTCCGTACAACTCTCCCACAGATTGAGGACTTTAAAAATCATCCCCACCACCACATTATGCAAAAGTAATTAGGTGCGTTTCCAAATGCCCTATCCCACAAAAACCACACTAGGTAACATCTACTGTGCCTACCAGCTTTGAAATCCTATAGTAATGTCACTGGCTATTTTGTCTCCATTTGAAGATAGAGATAAAGAAACAGGCTGAAAAGACAGTACACAGAGTGCTGGACCGGGGGTTGGAAGCTGTAGGAGGCTATGACCTTCCTATGCAAATTTTCATATGAATGCACACTCCCTTGCCTGAATTACTTTGCACAGATTCCCAGGAAGACTAGGCAAGGAAGTGGGCCGGCTATGGAGTTAACCCTAATTAAAATTTTGATTATGCCATTTAACTTTATTTCCATGAGCCACTTAGCTTCTCCTGGCCTTGCTGAGCTTTGCAAAGCCAGTCTTCGGTGGTTCCTGCTCAAGGTACACAGGCAGCCATACCCTCTAGAGCCGGTTCTCCAAGGCTCTGCCAGCTGCATGGCCCAGCAACTGGGAACCTGTACCAACCAGCATTCTCCAGTCTACTCCCTTTCCCCACACCTGCTCCTGACACTGGGTGTGGGTCTGAAGGACTAGAAGGAAAGGAACCCGGAGATGAAAGAAAGCAAGCAGACAACTTGGTTAAAAAACAACAAACTGCACAACTGCTATTCACGCCCTGCCAGGGCCTCCGTGCAAGAGGTACCCTGTCCAACTCCAGGAGAGAGGGCATTAAAATGGACTTGGCAGAGGAAAAAGTATCTAATGCAACTGAATATTCCCTAGGAAACACACTACTTTTATAGCTAGGTAAGGCTTAGAAGGTTTTGGACCAAGAAAAGATGTCATTAAAGTTCCCTGATACCCAATAGGAAAGGATTTGGCTGAGCAAATTAGATAGCTAGTAAAGACAAACCCTTCTCTGTTTATACTGCGTTGGTTTGAGACCTCTCAAAGGACCAGTTATAGTTGTTAACTACCTCCTGGTGGTGTAAGGAAAGCCCAGACCTTCAGGACCCAGAGGTCTGGCTACCATCTTGGCTGGGGAGAAAATGTGGTACTCTTGTGGAATTTTTCCCCCCAAGGAAAAAAAAAGTTTTTCTCCATAGTTATCCACATGCCTAACCACAGGAGTCTGGACTTTCTCCTGTTGGTAAAGGGAGGTTTAAAGCATTTCACATGGGGGATAGATATGATTGAGTTTCAAAATATTCATCCTGGTTCCTAACACACCTTTTACTGTTTTAGAAAAAATTTTGTATTTTTTTCTTTTGAGATAACTGTAGATTCACATGCAATTCTGAAAAATAAGACAGAAAGGTCTTATGTACTTCTTTCTCAATTTCCGCTTGGTAACAGTCTTGCAAAACTGTACTACATTAATCACAACCAGGATACTGACAATTGATGCATTGAAAAAATAGAAAAGCTCCTTCACTGCAAGGATCTCTCATGTTGCCTTTTTAAAGCAACATCTACTTCCCTCTCACTTCTACCCCCTCCTTAACCTTTGGCAAACTCTAATCCGTTCTCCATTTCTCTACTTTCGTCATTTCAAGGATGTTATATAAATGGAATCATACAGACCTGTGCCTTAGGGAATTGCTGTTATCACTCTGCAAAATTCTCTGGAGAGTCATCCAGATTGTTGTGTGTATCAATAGTTTGTTCCTTTTTTGGCTGAGTAGTAATCCATGGTATGGATGTACCCAAGGTTTTTTTGTTTGTATATATATTTTTAACTAGTCACCCGTTTGAAGGACATTTGGACTATTATGAATATAGGTGGTATAAATATTCATGTACAGGCTTTTGTCTGAATATAAGTCCTATTTCTCTGAGCTAAATGCTCAAAATTGCAAATACTAGGTCATATGATAGTTGCATGTTTAGTTTTTTTAAATAACCTTGTATCCTTGGAATAAATCTCATTTGGTCATGGAGTATATTTCCTTTTACATATTGCTGAATTTTATTTGATATGTTTTAGAAGTTTTTGTATCCATTTTCCTAAGGGATATTGTGCTCTATAATTTCCATAGTACTTTTGTCTAGTTTTGATATCAAGGTTGTTCAGTTCACTCAGTTGTGTCTGACTCTTTGCGACCCCATGAACTGCAGCATGCCAAGCTTCTGTATCCATCACCAACTCCCAGAGCTTACTCAAACTCATGTCCATTGAGTCGGTGATGCCATCCAACCATCTCGTCCTTTGTCATCCCCTTCTCCTCCCACCTTCAATCTTTCGCAGCATCAGGGTCTTTTCCAATGAGTCGGCTCTTCGCATCAGGTGGCCGAAGTATTGGAGTTTCAGCTTCAACATCAGTCCTTCCAGTGAATATTCAGGACTGATTTCCTTTAGGATGGACTGGTTGGATCTCCTTGCAGTCCAAGGGACTCTCAAGAGTCTTCTCCAATGCCACAGTTCAGAAACATAAATTCTTCTGTGCTCAGCTTTCTTTATAGTCCAACTCTCACATCCATACAGGACTACTGGAAAAACCAGAGCTTTGACTAGATGGACCTTTGTTGGCAATGTAATGTCTCTGCTTTTTAATATGCTGTCTAGGTTGGTCAAGGTTGTACTACTATATAAAATGAATTCCCTTCTCTTCTATTTTCTGAAAAGGATTCTATAGAATTAGGGCTAATTCTTATTTAAACACTCAGTAGAACTCTCCAGTGAAACTATCTGGGCTTGGAGATTTTGCTTGGGAGAGTATTTAAATTATAAGTTAAATACTACCTTATAAAATTATAAAATACTACACTATAACTATTATCCTAACAGTAGTTCGTTAGTCATTCAGGTGCGTCTGACTCTTTGTAGCCCATCAGGCTGCTCTTCCATGGGATTTCCCAGGCAAGAATACTGGAGTGGGTAGCCATTCCCTTCTCCAGGGATCTTTATTCAAATTATGCTTTGGGTAAATTGTGTCAACTTTGTTGATGTTTTCAAAGAGCCAGGCCTTTTTAAATTTATTTTCTCTCTCTCATTTTTAATTTTGAATCTCATTGATATATATTCTTTATTATTCCCTTTCTTCTGATGATTTGGGCTTCTTTTGCTCTTCTTTTTCTAGGTAGGCGCTTACATTATTGATTTGATACATTGACTCTTTCTTTAAGTATAGCAGCTCCTGATTTATAGGGAGTAGTTCTGTAAATTTCCCAGTCAGCACAACTTTATCTCTGTTCCAAAAATTTTGATATATTGTATTTCACTTTTGTTCACTGAATGTATTTTTTTAAATTTTTTTTGAGGCTCATCTTTGGCCAATATATTATTTAGAAGTAGAAAAATATCAAAACAGAGGAAGCTAATATGAAATTCTAAACTGTCAAAGCAATTCCCTTGTATAAGACTTTCTCCATACAGGGTGTTGTTCCAGACATTCAGAAGAATGGTATGTATCTTGATTCCAAAGATAGATTTGCAGGTCCTGGCATGAAGGAATAGGTTGCCACCTCATGTAGGAGACATGCTTTGTGATGGTTGGTGCTGTAGTAAAGGATTCTTTGATTAAAAGTTAACAGAAACCCATCAGACTAATTTTGGGGAAAAAGGAAAATCAAAGAAAGAATTGGGGAGATTATTGGAAATTTTAAAGGAATTCCTGTAGACATCCCCCCAAACACTGAGAGTCATGGTAAGCTGGAAGCTGAGCCATCAAATTAAAGCAGCTCCTATTCTCAATTGTCTAACTAACAAAGAAACTCCTCTTTGCAGACAAGTTTTCTCTATTTCTCAGTGCATGAGGGAAAAGGTAGCTATCTGGTCCTCCTGAATCTGCCAGCCCAACTACTCAAGAAAGACTGACCAGAATTTCTGTACCACAGTTACACAGTTCTGGTACAAAAAATCTGATCTGGCCTACCTTGGGTAAGGATTTACCTGTCATCCCATCACTTGTAACAAGTACACAGGCACATGGACTTCTGTCTTCTGCTCAGTAAAAGTTTCTGAAGCAAGCTCTCTGAGAACAGGTTTTGTGAGAGAGTATAGGGATGGGATGAACATGAATGACAATGCTGACACAGTATGTGGGCCCTGCATCCACCTGTTGGATCATGAGGAGGTCCACTGGGAGGTGTGCATATTCTGGGATCCAAATTGGTTAAGTCCCACCAACCACTGCCCTTTTCTCTGGTAAACAAGGAACTCCATGATGCAGTAAGAAAAAACAGCCTGGAATTTCTTGCTAGAGACTTTGAAGATATGGGTCAGAAACTGTAGGACTTAGAGACTAAAATGATGGGAACTTGGTAAAGGATTGAGCACTCTTAGCAACTAGTACAGTGCATAGAACACAGCTGCTGCTGCTAAGTCGCTTCAGTCGTGTCCGACTCTGTGCCACCCCATAGATGGCAGCCCACCAGGCTCCCCTGTCCCTGGGATTCTCCAGGCAAGAACACTGGAGTGGGTTGCCATTTCCTTCTCCAATGCATGAAAGTGAAAAGTGAAAGTGAAGTTGCTCAGTCATGTCTGATCCTTAGCGACCCCATGGACTGCAGCCTTCCAGGCTCCTCCGTCCATGGGATTTTCCAGACAAGAGTACTGGAGTGGGGTGCCATTGCCTTCCAGGCTTCACTAAATGTGATTGAGTGAATAACAGAATCTTCATAACGACCTGAAAGAACATTGTCAAGAAGAGACTCATCCAGAAATGAGCTTCTAGTGAAATTTAAGTTTTTTAATTTCACAGAATACATATAAATGTATTTTTTACATGAGAACCTAACAGATAAAACTAATATCCTCTCTGACTACCACTTTGAATTACTGCCTCCTTTTTCACTCTCCAAGAATAGTTACTGGTATAAGTTAGATGTATATACCTTGCTAATATTTCCACAAACATGTGTACCCCACCAGAAATATGTAATATTGTATAGGTTTAAAAAAAATATATGAATGATATTAGTCTTACAAATTGCTCTTCAGTTTCCTTTTTTCATTAAAAAAGAAAAAAGTTTTTTTATTTTTTCTTGTTGACCTAGAAAGGGACCTAGCTCATTCCTTTCAGTGAATACATAGGATGCTTTGGTATGTATGTGCCACAATTTGCCCACCTCCTTACTGAAGGATACTTAGATTGTTTTCATTATTTTGTTATCATAAAAAATGCTGTAATAAACAGCCTTATGTTGTTTCTATATGCACACATGTAGAAAATGGCAAAAAAAAAAAAAAAGTCACAATCTCCACCTTCCTTGTATCCACACACTTTGCAATGTGATTTTGCAGCTTTTCCTAAAAGATAAAGTCCTTTTCTCCTCCACTTGAAACTAGGATGACCTTGGACTTAATTCAGCCAGTGGAAGGCATGTCAGTGTGCCAATTGTAAGCCTAGACCTCAAGAGGTCTTGAATGCTTCTGCTTTCTATCTCTTGGAGCTTTGTCCAAGCACCAGGTGAATGCACAAACCCAGACCAGCATGTTGGTGAAAGAGAGACCACATGGAACAGAGTTGAGCTGTGTCAGCCTAGAGCATCCTACACCAGCCAGCCCCCAGCTATCTCAGCACCGGACTGAGCCAGAGGAAATCAGAACCTGCCTAGCTGAGTCCAGTGCACGTTGCCAACCTGGAGACCTGTGAGCTAAATAAATACTTGCTCTAACAGTGAAAGTTATCTGATACAATGTGTGCAGATATTTCTTTAGAGTAGGTTTTTTTTTCAAACTTTAGCTTGTATCAGTATCAGCTGGTGGGATTTTAAACTGATCTGAGTGGGACTTGAGCGTTTGCATTTCTAACAAGTTCTCAGGCAATGCTAATAATTATAGGGCCATACTTGGGAAGTCACTGCTCTAGAATATATAACCTAAAAATGGTGTTGCTGGGTCATGAATTATAAGCATGATTAATAGCTAATAGGTACTCCCAAGATGGAGCATATATCCATCCAAAGTGGATATATGCTCAGGGCGTCCCTGGTGGCTTACTGGTAAACAATCTGCCTGCCAATGCAGGGGACTCGGGTTCGATCCCTGGTCTGGGAAGATTCCCACATACCGAGGGACAACTAAGTCTGTGCACCACAACTACTGAGCCCATGTGACACAACTACTGAGCCCACACACTTAGAGCCCATGCTCTGCAACCAGAGAAACCACTGCAATGAGAAGCCTGCACACTGCAACTGGAGAGTAGCCCCGCTCGCCGCAACTGAAGGGGGCCCACGCACAGCAACGAAGACCCAGCACAGCCATAGATAAATAAATAAATTTTTTTTAAAACACTTAAAAAAAAACAAAGTGTATCCTTATAGAAAATTTAAGGGGTAAAAGAAAAAGCCACTGAAACAAAACTTTTAAACCAGATAGTATCAGGAACAAATGTGAAAAACAAAGTATCAGTGTGAAGGAGGAAGTAACTCAGTAATTCTTGGGATTGGAAGATGGAACAGGAAGCTGATTAATAACAAAACTTATGACCAAAGCACAGAATATGAATGATGAAATGTTAAACCAAGAAAATAAATAGTATCTCATAATACTATTTATTAGAGTATGTGCTAGAGCAGGACTAGAAGCTGCTCTAGAAGAGTATTCCTTTTTCGAAGGAAGTGACGGGGGGAGAGAGAGAAGATCCTGAGTGGTCATTCTGCAGCCTCATCCCTCACCTCACTTTCCTTAGTTCTCCATGCCAGTTTCCATGGTTGTCTTTTACTTCCTTTCATGAAACGTCCTCTCTCCCACCACAGGGCCTTCGCACTTACTGATTCCTGTGCATGGAACACTTCCTCTTTCTTTCTGCCCGTATTCAACCAAGTTAATTTCTATTTAACTTTAACGTTTTAGATCTAATTTCACTTAATCGGGAAAGCCACATCTCCCAGACTAGATGAAATTTCACCCTTATAAACTTTCAACACACTGCATTTCTCCTACATAGCACTTAATGTAGCTGGGATTTTACCTTTATTTTTGTGTTTATATGACTGATGACTGCCTTACCCTCCAGCCTGTGAGTTTCAGGAGGGCTGAGACTGTGTCTCTTCTCATCACCATTGTAATCTCAGTATCAACTTTGGCAAAGAGCAGATACCCATAAATATGTGTTGCATGAGTAAAATAGGGCTTGCAAAAAGCTTTTAGTGAAACTGAGGTCAAGAGTACAATGAGAAACATTCAGAAGAGGGGAAAAAAGAGGAGGAAACAGAAGCATTATCTTCAGGATACCACACAATAGTGGGTCACAGAATAGCAATGATGAGCTCCCATTTGTTTGAACAGCCACATCAAAAGAGTACTGGCTAGTGGACCTCTGATCCCCTGGAGAGAAGTTTCCATTGGTGTACTAGTGGATTCTAAGGTCGAGCCTTTTTCAGTATTTTTGAATTAGAAAGTTTGCCTATACCATGTTTGCAGATAACATGAGAGCCAAAAGGTTTATTTTGCCATAATTTAGATGAAAAATAATACCCAGAACTACAAAGTCAAAACCAATAAAATAAAGGTCAATAAAGATACATATTAAGTCAATCTTGCAAGTACCTGATTATGGAAGAGAAGCTGGGTTTGACTACCTGGATTATATAAAGACTTGATTGCTGACAACAAATTCATAATGAACAAATGCTGTGAGACAACTGGTAAGAATGTCCAGAGAATGGGAACTGATGGTCTCACTTTACTGGTAGATTCTTGAGTACTATATCCAGTTCTTAGAGCCAGTTTGAGGCCTGGAAACCTTGAGATAGGAAGAATAGCATCTGGAGACAATTAGCCTGCAAAAATAAACACTAGAGGAAAAACAAAAATTGACCTCGGATAGAGACAGCTCACCAAATGTGTACCTCCAGCTCAGGAAGAGATACTCTTTCTGAAGCTCTCATGATTTTTTATTTTTATGATTTCTGATAAGTTCTTTTTCATCTTATGTTCTTGTTTCACTTCTTATTTCATAATTCCTTGTTTGTTTGTGAATATTATAATTCATTTCTCTGAGAATTCTTTGAAAAGAACTTTTGTTTTCTATTAATCCATGTTTAACCAGTGAATGGCTTCTTTTCTTTCTTTCAATTTAAGTATCTTTACTTGGCTGTGTCAGGTCTTAGTTGCAGCATGCAGGAGCTTCCCTTGTAGCATCGGGCTTCCCTCTAGTTTCGGCGTGTGGGCTCAGTAGTTGCGGTCAGTGGGTTAGTTGCCCCACAGCATGTGGGATCTTAGTTCCCTGCTGCTGCTGCTGCTAAGTCACGTCAGTCGTGTCCAACTCTGTGCAACCCCATAGATGGTAGCCCACCAGGCTCCTGTCCCTGGGATTCTCCAGGCAAGAACACTGGAGTGGGTTGCCATTTCCTTCTCCAGTGAATGAAAGTGAAAAGTGAAAATGAAGTCGCTCAGTCGTGTCCGACTCTTCACAACCCCCTGCACTGCAGCCTACCAGGCTCCTTCATCCATGGGATTTCCCAGGCAAGAGTACTGGAGTGGGTTGCCATTGCCTTCTCCTTAGTTCCCTGACTAGGGATCAAACCTGTGTCTCCTGCATTGGAAGGCAAATTCTTATCCACTGGACCACCAAAGAGGTCTCCCCTTTTTTCTCTTTTCCTGTAGATTATTTTAATGCTTTCATTTGCCTGAGCTGGTTTCACTCCTTAATCACTGATTTTGGTGCCAGTCTTTCTTAAAAATATTTTCCTTATGTGTTTCAGAAATTTGGTTTGCAGGTTTACTTTTAGTGGAAAAATTTCCTTCTTCTTTTGCCGTCCTCTCCTTTTCCTGTCATCCCACTCCTTTTCCGTCTCCTGGTTTACTTTTCTTCTATTTGGTTTTTTCTGCTCCCAATCCAGAGACAGCTGAACTATTGGAGCTCTAGGCTCCTGGCTCACAGTGATAGTAAAAATCCTGCCACCATGTCTGCCAGCTGCTTGATTAAGTTGCCTTCTGCTGCTGCTGCTGCTAAGTCTCGTCAGTCGTGTCCAACTCTGTGCGACCCCATAGACGGCAGCCCAACAGGCTCCTCTGTCCCTGGGATTCTCCAGGGAAGAACACTGGAGTGGGTTGCCATTTCCTTCTCCAATGCATAAAAGTAAAAAGTGAAAGTGAAGTCACTCAGTCGTGTCCGACTCTTAAGGACCCCATGCCCTTGATTTCCATGGAGAACATCTATTCTTCATTACCTTCACAGAAGCCATACTTTGAGTGGCCTCTCCCTACTTCTAAAACGGTAGAAGTCCATGAGGATCTTGGCTTTTGCTCTCTATATGGCTCTGTGCTTCTGATTCAAGGAGAGGTGAAGAGTGTATAACATATATAGTATAGTTTTTAAAAGAATGATAAAATGAGAATTTATTGTAACCACTATTGTCTGTCTTTTACATTCTTTATACTTTTCTCTCTCACTGAGATGTGCTTGGAGTAGTGGAGTCCCCTATAACAGGAACCTCCAATACCATGGTGCCAGAGTACACCCTGTCCACTCTAACAGCAGGTGGTGCTCCAGGGTCCTCAGTGAATTTCACTGCAAAAACCTTTGGGTCCTAGGATAACCTGGTCTCTTCAGGGTTGTAGGCTTTATAAACAGCCCATCACTGTATAATTATTTAGCTCCAGGATCTTCTGACTAGATGTGGTTACCATTATTGCCTTTTCCTTAAAATTAAATAATAGCTCTAGATGTTTGGGCTTCCCTGGTGGCTCAGATGGTGAAGAATCTGCCTGCAATGCAGGAGACCCAGGTTTGATCCCTGGGTCAGGAAGCTCCATGGAGAAGGAAATGGCAACCCACTCCAGTATTCTTAACTGGAGAATTCCATGGACAAAGGAGCCTACCAGGCTGCAGTTCATGGGGTCACAGAGTCAGACATGACTGAGCGACTAACACTTTCACTTTTTCAAGATGTTCACAACTTTTTCTCTTAACAATAGCTTGTCAAGTCTGTGAATTCTCTCTACAAATTCCACGTGTAAGGAAAGACGGGCTCATTTTATACATTGTGTAGGCTGCCCCAGTGCTAAGGTTTACAAGCGTTCAGAAATCCTTGGGAAATATATATTTATTATTTAAATAATTTGATTTAATACATAATATTAAATATTTTTATCTTAAAAATACAATATTTTAAATATACTATATATAATATGTAATATATGAAAGATAATTATATATCCCGAAGTAATGAATGCTTAAATATCTTCAAAATTAACATCTCATTAACTGTTCAGTTAGGATTATACACCTTTTACATATTATGGTAACCTGAGGTTAGGTTTCTTACTTCACAAGAACCTCTGATCATCTACAGCTGTCAGAGATCATAGCTAACTACAAATTACATGGTACTTTTGGATTAAAAGTTTTAAGTGCAAATTTTATTCACAGAATTTTTAACAGCATATGTATTTTTTAATATTAGGCCTGCTGCTGCTGCTAAGTCACTTCAGTCGTGTCCGACTCTGTGTGACCCTGTAGAGAGCAGCCCACCAGGCTCCCCCGTCCCTGGGATTCTCCAGGCAAGAACACTGGAGTGGGTTGCCATTTTCTTCTCCAATGAGTGAAAGTGAAGTCGCTCAGTCGTGTCCAACTCCTAGCGACCCCATGGACTGCAGCCCACCAGGCTCCTCCATCCATGGGATTTTCCAGGCAAGAGTACTGGAGTGGAGGCCTAGATACAACAATATTGTTATATGCTTGATGTGGTGTGAAGCTAGACTTTCAGAAGTAAGAGATTTTAAAGAGCCTCAGAGAAATGGAAGAAGCTGAAATGAGACATAAAGAATAGACATGACAAGAGAGGAAAAGGGTCCTGGGGAAAGGAGCTGCCTACTGAGCTGCTGCTGTGTGCCCAGTGCTGTTGCAGGAGCTGAAGATCTAAAGTAAGTTGGCCTGGTAAGAAATCAGATTAGTTGAGTAAAACAAAGTGTTAAGTGTTACTGAAAGTTATGACCAACCTAGATAGCATATTCAAAAGCAGAGACATTACTTTGCCAACAAAGGTCCATCTAGTCAAGGCTATGGTTTTTCCAGTAGTCCTGTATGGATGTGAGAGTTGGACTGTGAAGAAAGCTGAGTGCCGAAGAATTGATGCTTTTGAACTGTGGTGTTGGAGAAGACTCTTGAGAGTCCCTTGGACTGCAAGGAGATCCAACCAGTCCATTGTAAAGGAGAGCAGCCCTGGGTGTTCTTTGGAAGGAATGATGCTAAAGCTGAAACTCCAGTACTTTGCTACCTCATGCAAAGAGTTGACTCATTGGAAAAGACTCTGATGCTGGGAGGGATTGGGGGCAGGAGGAGAAGGAGATGACAGAGGATGAGATGGCTGGATGGGATCACCGACTAGATGGACATGAATTTGGGTGAACTCCGGGAGTTGGTGATGGACAGGGAGGCCTGGCGGTGACTGAGCGACTGAACAGAACTGAAGAGATGTGCGCATTGGGGCTCCAGGTGTGGAGAGAGCTCCTAGGGACGGGGCCTACGAACGCTTCTCTAAGGAGGCGACACCGGATCTAAGAGGAGGCAGACGTGGGGAAACTGGAGGGGACGGAGAAAGATGAAGAAACATCGAGAAAGACACAGGACAAAGTTAAAAAAGGAAAAGAGGAAGGACTCGATGCTATCGGCGCTCTGCCCATCGTGCCTTGACTGCTAGGGTCTGAGCGCAGTCACCGCCCCCCTCCCTTCCCCTCCCTCCCATCCCTTCCTTGAGCCTCAGCCGCCAGCCCGGCCTGTGGGATCTCTGAAGCCGCCGGCTCACCAGAGACACCATGTACCGGCTTCTGTCAGCCGTGATGGCCAGAGCCGCGACCACCGGGGGCTGCGCCTGGGGCTGTGGGCGGCGTGCGGCTCATCAGCGCGCCGGGCTGCCGCCACTCGGCCCCGGGTGGGTCGGGGGCCTCGGACTGGGGCTGGGGCTGGCACTTGGGGTTAAGCTGGCCGGCGGGCTGAGGGGCGCATCCCCCGCGCCACCTGCCGCGGCCCCCGACCCTGAGGCGCTGCCTCAGGCCGAGCCGCTGCAGGCACAGGAACAGCCCCTCGCCCCGTGGTCTCCGCAGACCCCGGCGCCGCCGCACGCCAGGCACTTCGCCAGAGCCATCGACAGCAGCCGCGACCTCCTGCACAGGATCAAGGTGGAGCGATCGGGGGCGTAGACAGCCGGGAACGCGGCGCCCCACCCCCGGCGTAACCCTGGAATAATGAGGCCCCTTGGTGGTTATCCTTCGGGGCGAGCGGACCCCATCCCGGGCGGCGGGATGCCGGCTGGTGGCGAGAAAGACTTCCCGTTTCCCGTTCTCCCGGCCGTGGTCAGAAGCTGTTGGGAGGTTGCCCCAGTCGGGGCGGAGGTCAAGGTCCGCCTCGGGGACCGCCCCTTCCCCCTCAGGGTGCCCAGCAGGCACACCCCCTCACCGTTAGCGCCCGGCCGGCCGGAGCCGAGGTGGGCGGGGCCCGGGCTGAGGGGGCGTGGTGGGGCGGGGCCGAGAGAAGCCCTCGAGTAAGGCGCTGGCGGACCTGCGGCGGATTTCGGCCTGTCTTTGAGCTGTGCTCTTGAACTGTGTTTTCCCCTTGGCTTTTAGGATGAGGTGGGCGCACCGGGCATCGTAGTTGGAGTCTCTGTAGATGGAAAAGAAGTCTGGTCAGAAGGTAGGCTCAGAATAGCTTTATTTATTGGCTTGTTTTCTGCCAGTCGGTGAATAAAATCTTGCCCATGAAGTGGAATACATACTTTAGAGAAAAGTGTCTAACAGAATAAAGAATTGGACTTTATTCTGTGTTGGAATAGAATAGCAAGGTTTAAAATATGATTCTGATGAATAAATTGGAGTCTTAAAGATGGCTTGTTTCTACCCCCACTTTCTTAAAAGACTGAATTTATTGCTTTCTTTTTTTGTGTGTGTGTGTTTGTTAGCCATCTGTATGTCTTCTTTGGAGAAATGTCTATTTAGTTCTTTGGCCCATTTTTTGATTGGGTCATTTATTTTTCTGGAGTTGAGCTGTAGGAGTTGCTTGTATATTTTTGAGATTAGTTGTTTGTCAGTTGCTTCATTTGCTATTATTTTCTCCCATTCTGAAGGCTGCCTTTTAACCTTGCTAATAGTTTCCTTAGTTGTGCAGAAGCTTTTAAGTTTAATTAGGTCCCATTTGTTTATTTTTGCTTTTATTTCCAATATTCTGGGAGGTGGGTCATAGAGGATTCTGCTGTGATGTACGTCGGAGAGTGTTTTGCCTATGTTCTCCTCTAGGAGTTTTATAGTTTCTGGTCTTACGTTGAGATCTTTAATCCATTTTGAGTTTATTTTTGTGTATGGTGTTAGAAAGTGTTCTAGTTTCATTCTTTTACAAGTGGTTGACCAGTTTTCCCAGCACCACTTGTTAAAGAGATTGTCTTTAATCCATTGTATATTCTTGCCTCCTTTGTCAAAGATAAGGTGTCCATATGTGCGTGGATTTATCTCTGGGCTTTCTATTTTGTTCCATTGATCAATATTTCTGTCTTTGTGCCAGTACCATACTGTCTTGATAACTGTGGCTTTGTAATAAAGCCTGAAGTCAGGCAGGTTGATTCCTCCAGTTCCATTCTTCTTTCTCAAGATAGCTTTGGCTATTCGAGGTTTTTTTGTATTTCCATACAAATTGTGAAATTATTTGTTCTAGCTCTGGGAAGAATACCGTTGGTAGCTTGATAGGGATTGCATTGAATCTATAAATTGCTTTGGGTAGTATACTCATTTTCACTATATTGATTCTTCCAATCCATGAACATGGTATATTTCTCCATCTATTAGTGTCCTCTTTGATTTCTTTCACCAGTGTTTTATAGTTTTCTATATATAGGTCTTTAGTTTCTTTAGGTAGATATATTCCTAAGTATTTTATTCTTTCCGTTGCAATGGTGAATGGAATTGTTTCCTTAATTTCTCTTTCAGTTTTCTCATTATTAGTGTATAGGAATGCAAGGGATTTCTGTGTGTTGATTTTATATCCTGCAACTTTACTGTAATCATTGATTAGTCCTAGTAATTTTCTGGTGGAGTCTTTAGGGTTTTCTATGTAAAGGATCATGTCATCTGCAAACAGTGAGAGTTTTACTTCTTCTTTTCCAATTTGGATTCCTTTTATTTCTTTTTCTGCTCTGATTGCTGTGGCCAAAACTTCCAAAACTATGTTGAATAGTAATGGTGAAAGTGGGCACCCTTGTCTTGTTCCTGACTTTAGAGGAAATGCTTTCAATTTTTCACCATTGAGGATAATGTTTGCTGTGGGTTTGTCATATATAGCTTTTATTATGTTGAGGTATGTTCCTTCTATTCCTGCTTTCTGGAGAGTTTTTATCATAAATGGATGTTGAATTTTGTCAAAGGCTTTCTCTGCATCTATTGAGATAATCATATGGTTTTTGTTTTTCAATTTGTTAATGTGGTGTATAACATTGATAGATTTGCGGATATTGAAGAATCCTTGCATCCCTGGGATAAAGCCCACTTGGTCATGGTGTATGATCTTTTTAATGTGTTGTTGGATTCTGATTGCTAGAATTTTGTTAAGGATTTTTGCATCTATGTTCATCAGTGATATTGCTTTCAAAGTTGTGTATAAAACAGTCTGTTAACTGCACGTTTGTAGATAACCCTTATGATTAAATAAAACATCAGACTGTAGTGGTTTTCTTTTTTTATTCAGTCGATTTATTGAGTCCTCTGTTGTGTAAAATGCACAGTACTAAGAACTGGGGATATACATGATTCTTTTTCTTCAATGAGTTTACAATCTACTTTATTTGTTTTTGTTTTTGACTATACAGGGGTGTCAGCTATATTTTCAGAAAAAAGCTAGCGACTTGGGAAGATAGATTCCTAGTCATTCTGTGATACTTCTATCAAAGAATTTTGTAATTTGATTTACTTTTCCATTGTGCACAAATTGGTCCAACTCATCACAGCAGGTTTTTAGAAACCCAGCTTTTAGGAAGTGTTGTTTCAGACATCATTTAAAGGAAGGAGTACTTTTAGAAGTTGATAGGAGCAGTAAGGTTTTGAATTTAAAGAAAAAGTGATTCTTTATCCAAGTTTAAGCATAGCCCAATCAACATTTATGAAAGATATTATAATAAAAATTATATAAATGTCAGCTCTGTAGGTGAGGGCTTTGTTTTTATGCAGGTATTTTTCTGCATAATCTACATTTACAGGTGAAAATAATTATACCTTTTCATTCTTTTCAGATCTAAGTTCTTTATATATCTTAGATTGCCACACTTTTATCCTACAGAAGATGAAACCAAACGTAAAATATTTTCTGGGCTTCCCTGGTGGCTCAGAGGTTAGAAGGAGCTTTATTTAAACTAGTTGTTGTTCAGTCGTGTCTGACTCTTTGTGACCCCATGAGTACATTAGTTTTCTTCTGACCTGCAGCTGAATTTAATTGATGATTAGCTTGATTGGTTTTCTGGGGCATCTTTTCACATTTGTTTTATTAATCATTTTTAGGGATTTTGTATAAACTCACTAAAAAATCAAGAATAAATATAATCTGAAGAACAATGATGTTTTCCTTAAAGAATGTAATTTATTTAAAATATGGAATAAACAAATTGTTTAGATAAGCTAAGCATTAGTAACTGAATCATAACATTACTGTTTTGCACAAGGTACAATTTCAGTCTTGTTATAAGGTTAAATTGTTAGGCCTACAGTTGTCAGTATTGCTAAGACTCATCCCTTATATGTTCAGTTTTGATTAGTTATGCAAGCGGAATAGCTTTTTCTTTTGATAAGCACATGGAATGTTTTAAGATAGTATTATTTCAGTTTTTGAAGACTCCTTTGACCATGAGACCTATTATGACTTTTTGCTTTTTTCTCCCAAAGGTTTAGGTTATGCTGACGTTGAGAACCGTGTACCATGCAAGCCAGAGACAGTTATGAGAATTGCCAGTATCAGCAAAAGCCTCACTATGGTTGCTATTGCCAAACTGTGGGAAGCAGGGAAACTGGATCTTGATATTCCAGTACAACATTATGTTCCTGAATTCCCAGAAAAAGAATATGAAGGTGAAAAGGTAATGAAGCTCATAGTTCCTTTTTCTAATGACGTCTAAGTGGTTTAAAAGCTTTCATAAGATTCTTTGATTTGTTTTTAAATTTTGTTAATGGATTAAAGTTTTATTTTCTCCTGGTAATAACTGATTGGATATTTTTCTAAAATTTGAGGCTAAAGATGCGTACATGATAGCAGCAGTTTAAAATGGAAAATATTGCTGGAACATTATTCCAAGGCTACTGACTTTTTATTATGCAGTTTAATACTGTAGTTGAATTTTCATGTTTTTACTGTTAGGTGTCTGTCACAACAAGATTATTGATTTCCCATTTAAGTGGAATTCGTCATTATGAAAAGGACATGAAAAAGGTGAAAGAAGAGAAAGCTTATAAAGCCTTAAAGATGATGAAAGGGATGATGGAATCTGACCAAGAAAAAGAGTTAAAAGAAAAAGGAGGCAAAAGTAACGAAAAGAATGACTTTGCGAAAGCTAAGGTAGAGCAAGATAATGAAACCAAAGGCCGAAATTCAAAACCTTGCAAGAAAAAGAATGATTTTGAACAAGGTGAATTATATTTGAAAGAAAAATTTGAAAATTCAATTGAATCTCTAAGATTATTTAAAAATGACCCTTTGTTCTTCAAACCTGGTGAGTGTTAATTTCTTCTTTTTACAAAATCATCATTATTGAATGATTAATTTTCAGAAACTCCAAAATGATACCATCCTGAGTGCATTCAATGTGGTTGATGATGGTATGGTTTTGTTACATGCTTGCCTTTGTTGTCTATAGTTCTCAACAAAGCCTAGCATTCAGGCAGTTAGTTGTTTGCTTTAACTTCACTGGAGGCTACCTAGACATTTAATGGATTCTCAGTATCAGGATATTCATGGAAAAAATAAGGTGTTGGAATAGCCCTCCAAATAAAATTTGGACCAAAGTTTGCATGATGAAGCATTGCTGATTTTTTGTATTTTGTTAGTATTTAATTAAATTGTTCAATTTGTTTTATGCATTCATTTCTTAAAGAAATTAGCATACCCCAGCTTAATTTTATTTCCCAAAAAGCTGCTCTATAAAAATAATTTTTTGTGTATTTTTTGGTATGATGCCTGCCAAAACCACTTTATCTTTAAATTTATTGTAGGTTTATGTCCTTGTAGTCCATTTTCATTTTAAAAGTGGTTTGTGGAAATTCCCTAGACATCCAGTGGTTAGGACTCCACCCTTCCATGGCAAGGGGCAAGGGGTTCAAATCCCAACTGGGGCATGGCGAAGAAAACAAAAAACAAACAAAAAAACTAATAAATATATCGATCATTTTATTAACATGCTTGTGTTTGAGACACGAAATAAGCAGGGCCATTGCAAAGTTGACTAAATTTGTTAATATATCATTCATGATCTTCACCTAAATGGTTAGTAAAATATTCTAGTTTTAAAAATATGCCAGTTTTCAGTAGAAAAATATTTTGCATGTTTTTGAATAATAATGAAGCACTTTTTTTTTTTTCCCCCTTTGCAATGATGTCTCAAGGTAGTCAGTTTTTGTATTCAACTTTTGGCTATACCCTACTGGCAGCCATAGTAGAAAGAGCTTCAGGATATAAATATTTGGACTATATGCAGAAAATATTCCATGACTTGGATATGCTGACAACTGTGCAGGAGGAAAATGAGCCAGTGATTTACAATAGAGCAAGGTAAATGATTACCTTCTGGTACGTCTAGCTATATTGCATCTTCATACTATGTTATCAATTTAAAGTCACGCTTTGCTTGTCTCCATTCCATAATCAACCTGCCACATTTTGGGAGCTTTTCTTCATGTCTCTATTTCCACCTAAAATGTAAGTAAAATAAAATGTATTTTATTTTTCATATATATTTGTATATATATATATATATGAAGTAGTCCAAGTTCCTTAGATAAAAGTTAGCAATAATAATTTTAGCACATGAATAATTAAACTAAAATTTTACCCATCATGGCTATCTATAATTTGATCTTCCATCATCCCTTATATTTTAGTTAATCTTTTATTTACCTTTTATTATTTTTAATTATTTTTTAAATTTAGAAATTATCTTACACTTATAGAAAAGTTACACAAACTGGTACAAAGAATTTTCATATACTCTTCAACCAGATTCCCCACGTTAGTTATTTTACTACATTTGCTTTATCTGTCTGTCTCTGTTATTTTTTTCTCAGCCATTTGGAAATCAGTTGGTAATATGCTACCCCTTATACTTAAGTGGTACCCATAAATAGTTAAATATGTATTTTCTAAAACTAAGGGCATTCAGGAAATTAACATCAACATAATGCTTGTATCAAATCTACACACAGTATTCAGATTTTATCAGTTGCCCCAATAATGTCCTTTATAACACAAGGAAAAACATTTTTCTTTCTGGTGCAGGATCTAATCTAGGATCGCACGTTACATTTAATCGTCAGGTCTCTCAGAAGTCACATGAATTCATTGTATTCCTTTACTGGTGATGATAATTTGAAGTGGTATATACCAGTTTTCTCCCCTGTAAAACTTTGAAAATCATTTTATGGAAATAATCAAGCTAAAATTTTGTCATAATTTTTAGTAGTAATGTATAAAAAAGGCAGTGAAAGAAAATCTTGTGACTAAAGACTAATTCGAGTTTTACAGTTATAGTGTTTTCCATTTTACTCTTATTATTTGGTTGGTTAGAAAGGTAACAACACATTTAACAAATCAACTGTTACTTTTACCTTTTAAGTTTCCATTAGAGGACACACTTTACAAATGACTTAATGATACTTGACTGGATGAAATGGTAGAGGTTTGTAGGTTTATCTCCCCATACTAGCTTTGTTCAGTTTTCTGTTGTATTTAGTTAAACTACCATTTTAAAATTATCAGCTTATTTAAAAGGATCACATATGCATTGCAAATCAGCCTGAAAGAGATTTTTTGAACCTAAAAGAAATTAGGTTAGCAGCAAGCAGTGAATTATAAGTTTAAGTGACCTGTAGGGTTTTTTCTGTTGTTGTTTTGTTCTTTTTTTTTTTTTAATTGAAGTGTAGTTGATTTACAATGTTGTGCTAATTTCTGCTGTATAGCAAAGAGGCTCAGTTATACACATATACACATTCTTTATTTAATATTATTTTCTATTATGGTGTATCCCAGGAGGTTGGATATATTTCTCTGTGCTGTATTAGTAGGACCTTGTTGTTTATCCGTTCTAAATGTAACAGTTTGCATCAGCTAACCCCAGGCTCCCAGTTCATCCCTCTGCCTCCTCACCTCCCCTTTGGCAACCACGGCCCATTCTCTATGTCTGTGAGTCTGTTTCTGATTTGTAGGTAGGTTCATGTGTGCAGTATTTTAGATTCCATATATGAGTGATATCATATGGTATTTGTCTTTCTCTTCCTGACTTACTTAGTATGATAATCTCTAGTTACATCCATGTTGCTACAAATGACATTATTTCTTTTTTTGTGGCTGAGTATACATCATGTGTGTGTGTATGTGTGTGTGTGTGTATACACACCACATATTTATTTATTCGTCACTGGACATATAGATTGTTTCCATGTCTTGGCTATTGCAAACAGTGCTTCTGTGAACATAGAGGTGCATGTATCTTTTTGAATTACGGTTTAGTCCAAGTATATGCCAAAGAGTGGTATTACTGGATCATATGGCAATTCTATTTTTAATCTTTTGAGGAACCTCCTTACTCTTCTCCATAGCGGCTACACTAACTTACATTCCCACCAACAGTGTAGGAGGGTTCCCTTTTCTCCATACCCTCTCCAGCATTTGTTATTTGTAGACAGTTTAATGATGGAAATGACCTTAGTTTTCAGACAGTGCTTATTATGTCTAGGTCCACATTATATTCTACTGGAAACATAGGAAAAAATAACACCTGAAGTTGTCAGTTGAATCTAGAAAAGATTCTCTAGTAGTGTTGGAATAGATGCATAACCTTATTTTGAGTTAAATCTAGGCATTTGATAACAAATACCTGCTCTTCTATAAAAGGGGGAATCACTGAGCCTCTTTTCTCAACTGAAAATTAAGTCTCCATGAATGTGCAGACTGCAAGTCAGCTGTTGTTTGTTGTTTTCTTAGTAAGTAATGCACAAATACCAAAACATGGCATGTGACAGTGAGTTAGTTTCATCTTATCGCCCATTCTTTGAGAAAAGGCAGTGGGTTTCTGTTTCTACCATTAAAGGTTTCCATCAGCTCTGGGTTTTTCTTTAGATTTTGCTTGTGCCCAGTGGTGCTAAAGGAGTAAGTGATTCTGTTTAGGTAAATTAAATGGGCTACAGAAATAAAGTAGGACACTAAAAGAAGAAGGAAATGTTGTTACAGAGGAAAATGTTCTGTCCATTTTCTTGTTTTTATTTTACTTGATAGAATTTCTACTGGGGCCTCTAAAAGCTCAACTCTGATTCTTATTTTTGTAACAGTTATTTCAAAAGGGCTTAGAGGCATCAGGTTCGAGTGGAAGTGCAGGGAGTAAAAGAAATCTTCTCAAAGATGTATGTTTAAAAAAAAACAACAAAAAACCTTAAAGTAAAACTTAGTAATTGCATATGTTTCTATTTGTTTTATGGTACAATTTTACAAGAAATAAAATTTTGAGCAAAAATTTGCAGCTTTGTTATCTAGTCTACTGACCCCTTGGTATAATCATACATATGTTTGTATTATCTTGACCTAGGCTTTTTAGAGTTACTGTGTCCCAGAAGTAAATATTTATCATCTCTATCACTTCTCTGTGTGAATGTGTGTGTGTCTTTAAAATAGTGTCTCACAGTATCTGTCACCTGTTTGAGATATTTTCCCAGAATCCCACCCCGAAATACTACCTACTTTTCTTTGGCCAGAATTTTAGTGTCAGGCCACATTCAGCTGTAAGGAATGCAGAGAAATCCGTTTTTAGCTGGGTGCATTGTTGTCCTGAATAAAACTGGGGTTTCTTGAAGAATAGGAACATTGATTCTGTATATGCAAATAGATACATTTATTCTGTATTTCAAGTGTACTCTGTATAAGCAAGTAAACTAAATAACCCTTTAAGCAAAAACCCATAGGGGAATGGAGTGAATGTTCTTGCCACTGAAGGACACTGTTGATGGGGGAATCCTTAGTCAATGCATTAGCTTATTATTAGATACCATTCATATTTTCTCTGTGTTTGGCGTAATACTTGCAACAAAGATCTCTTTCATAATTGGATAAGACCAAAATCAAATAAAATGTTTTCTGAAGTGTTTGCTGTAGTTTGACAGTATAAGTATGGTCTTTTCCTTCTCTTATTGTCTTTATTATTAATTATTTTTATTTTTTCAAGTATCTTCTAAGATTAAGCATTGTTCCTTGTGAAGCTTTCTTTTATGCCTTTAGCCTATCTGGTAGTAGGTTCAGCCCATGTTAATGCTAAATGTTAGAGTGAGATTGGTTTGTATAATATGCATGTTAAATTCTATAGGTTTTTTAACTTCTTAAAGCAATAAAATACAAAGTGATGCATAATTATTTGTAAAGGCATTTAAAAAGGATTTAAAATTATTTTGCATTTATAAGCTTCTAGATGTAGATTTCTATAGTACTATAATGTTGTGCAGAAACTATAGAGATTCTTCAGGATGACTGTTTTGTCATCTGGCATCATTCCATCAATTATTCAGTTACAAAGATATTCCAGTAATTTAAGAACTTGTGTCCATAATTCCATTCTTTTAGTGCAGAAATCCTTTAAGAATTTGAAATAGTGAAGTTATTCAGCATGAGAAGTCATTAATTTGTCCTCTGTAAAAAGGAATCAAAAGATTAAAGCTTAGAATTTATTTTAAAAGAGGAGTCATCCTAATTTCCAGCCTTGATGTAAGTGCTTTGAAACACTTCATTAAAAGTTGTATAATGCAAAGCTGATTATTAACCAAAATAGGTTTGTAGGTCTCTCCTAGTTTACAAACTTGGCGATCACTCTAACAAATATATTTTTCATTGAGAAACCTATTTTTAATTATTCTATCATGTGAGATTTTTTTGAAATTTGATTGACTGGAAATACAAGTGTAATCAGCATTCAGGCAAAAAGTAACGAGGACCTTAAATACAAGAGTGGCTATAGAAATGAAAGGAAGGGAGAAAGATTAGACAGAAAGCTAAGGTTGGATGATGAGATTTGTCATTACTGAATGTGAGAGAGTTGAGGGCAAGAGAGGCAAGAAAGATCTTAATGGAGAGGAGAAATATGAGAAAGTTCAGACGAGATCACTTCTGGACACGTTCATTTTGCAAAATGAGAAGACGATGTATCAAATCATTGGCTCATAGGGGAGCATATTTAGATCCTCTGTAGACTTTTTTAATCTTCAGAGCATATACCTGTGGTCACTCTTGCTTCACTCAATACTATGACTTGGACTTTTGGGAGACATATAAGAATCATGACAGAAGAAAGAGGAGTCATTTTGCAAATTATGTGCCCACTATCCTTCAGTGTTATGAATTTTGAAGGAAAGGGTGAGGCCCACTACTCAATCTGGTAAACAACATTGAGAAACAAATTTGAGACTCATTGATGCTAATAGAAAAACCGGTGGTAAATTTGGAACAGGGATTGTGGTACAGCTGCAGTTTTGTAGTTAATTCCTATAGAAAAGAAGACCTGGGACCCTGGAACCCCTGGTGATGGGAGGGATCTGGGGAATCACGGGACTGAGAGCTAGAAGAGAGAGCACAGAGCAAAGTGGCCTGTGGGGAGTGTCAGTGATGTGTTGGGTCACAGATCTACAGGGGAAGCTAGAATGAGGGGAATTAGAAGATCCTTGATAACACGCAAGAGAGCTGTTTAGTAGAGATGAAGGAACAGAAGCCTTCTAAGGAACTGAATGAATGGAGAGGGTGAGTGCATGAAAACAGCAGGTGTGGACTGTTTTGTGTAGTTTGGCAATATATGAGAGTGCCAGACATCCTGGAATGTGAAGTCAAGTGGGCCTTAGGAAAGCATCACTACCAACAAAGCTAGTGGAGGTGATGGAATTCCAGTTGAGCTATTGCAAATACTGAAAGATGATGCTGTGAAAGTGCTGCACTCAATATGCCAGTAAATTTGGAAAACTCAGCAGTGGCCACAGGACTGGAAAAGGTCAGTTTTCATTCCAATCCCAAAGAAAGGCAATGCCAAAGAATGCTCAAACTACCGCACAATTGCACTCATCTCACACGTTAGGAAAGTAATGCTCAAAATTCTCCAAGCCAGGCTTCAGCAATACATGAACCATGAACTTCCAGATATTCAAGCTGGTTTTGAAAAGGCAGAGGAGCCAGAGATCAAATTGCCAAGATCTGCTGGATCATCGAAAAAGCAATAGAGTTCCAGAAAAACATCAATTTCTGCTTTATGGACTATGCCAAAGCCTTTGACTGTGTGGATCACAATAAACTGTGGAAAATTCTGAAAGAGATGGGAATACCAGACCACCTGACCTGCCTCTTGAGAAACCTATATGCAGGTCAGGAAGCAACAGTTAGAACTGGACAGGAAACAACAGACTGGTTCCAAATAGGAAAAGGAGTATGTCAAGGCTGTATATTGTCACCCTGTTTATTTAACTTCTATGCATGAGAAATGCTGGGCTGGAAGAAGCACAAGCTGGAATCAAGATTACCAGGAGAAATATCAATAACCTCAGATATGCAGATGACACCACCCTTATGGCAGAAAGTGAAGAGGAACTAAAAAGCCTCTTGATGAAAGTGAAAGCGGAGAGTGAAAAAATTGGCTTTAAAGCTCAACATTCAGAAAACTAAGATCATGGCCTCCGGTCCCATCACTTCATGGGAAATAGATGGGGAAACAGTGTCAGACTTTATTTTTCTGGGCTCCAAAATTACTGCAGATGTTGATTGCAGCCATGAAATTAAAAGACGCTTACTCCTTGGAAGGAAAGTCATAACCAACCTAGACAGCATATTCAAAAGCAGAGACATTACTTTGCCAACAAAGGTCCATCTAGTCAAGGCTATGATTTTTCCAGTAGTCATGTATGGATGTGAGAGTTGGACTATAAAGAAAGCTGAGCGCTGAAGAATTGATGCTTTTGAACTGTGGTGTTGGAGAAGACTCTTGAGAGTCCCTTGGACTGCAAGGAGATCCAACCAGTCCATCCTAAAGATCAGTCCTGAGTATTCATTGGAAGGACTGATGTTGAAGCTGAAACTCCAATACTTAGGCCACCTCATGTGAAGAGTTGACTCATTGGAAAAGACCCTGATGCTGGGAGGGATTGGGGCAGGAGGAGAAGGGGACAACAGAGGATGAGATGGCTGGATGGCATCACCAACTCGATGGACATGGTGAACTCCAGGAGTTGGTGATGGACAGGGAGGCCTGGCATGCTGCGATTCATGGGGTCGCAAAGAATCGGGCACGACTGAGTGACTGAACTGAACCGAGAGTGAAAAGACTGGAAACTGGAAGCTGTAACGAGGATAAGAAAAAAAAAAAAAGTGTGTGTGTGTGTGTTTTCCCTTAGCATATAGAAAACTAGAGCATTTTGTGAACTAAAGGTGAAGGCGTCGAAATTCCTATCATGGCAAGGAAAGCCTTTATGACATGTACCCTGTCCCATGTCTACTCCTCTGGCATCACCTTGTGAAGCACTCTCTGCTTCAGTCAGACTGAACTCTTTTGTTCCCCAGCAGAGTGAGGAACCATTTCAACAAGTCTTGCTCTCACTAGTGCTCAGGATTCCTCACATCCATCTTTCTAGTCATCCCATAACCTGTCACTCAAAGCAATGTTGGCATCACTTGGGAGCTTGTTAGAAGTGCAAGATTTGAGGCCCCCCCCAGACCTGCTGAAGCAGAATCTGCATTTTAACAAAATCTCCAGGCAATTCATATGGTGCTCTAAAATTTAAGAACTGTCCAACAAGACTGTTTGCCCTTGAGAGCAGCCACAGTGTATGGTTTTTCTTTTCTGTCCATGCCTTGCAAGGAGTCTCCATTACATGCTTGGCCAACAAATGATGCTTTCACATGTTCAACATATTTCACAGTACTCAGTGGGTGTCCAGTACTGTTCTCGATGGGGGAAATACCAATGAACCAGGTAGATAAGATTTCTGCCCTTATGAAACTTACATTCTATGGGAGTGTAAACGAAGAATCTCCTATATTGACATGAAGAAAATAGAACAGAGCAGTGGGATATACAGGAAGAGGTTGTTAAGGGAAGGTCTATTTAAAATATATTGGTTTTAGGCCATGTCAGTTGAATTGAAATATGAATAATAAGGAAAGCTATGAAGGAAGACAGAGGTTATAATTGATGAGGTCCCAGAGGTAAGCAAGGGCTAAATTATATTGGACAGTGAGGATCAGTGCCATTAGACGCACTGCTCCTTACTTTAACAATATGTTTTAACACTTCCCTTATTATGTGAAATGAAAATAGGAAATCATATAACCTATATTCAATACTCTTAACTAAAATGTAAAAAAAAAGAAATAAAAGGAATATTATATAATAGAAAAATATGGTATATAATAGATGTCTCAATATGATAAAATTTACTTACCACAACATGTGAAGATATAACAAAGTTAACTGCAACTTAATATGTAAAATTATTTTAAATGTGACAAGTAAATGCAGACCAGTACAGGTTTATTGCATTTGGTGCTTCAACCCATGTCCTTAAAACTCTGGCTAAAGTTTTAAGCAAAATACAGTGTGGTCTTCAATTTTCACTAAGGCTGCACTCAAGAATTCATCTTAGAGTAAAAATGTGCCAAAAGTAGTTTGTATTTACATATAAAATGGAGGAGGTTGTAGGCTCAACTAGTTACAAACAGATTTTATTTTTGCTTACATGAACATCTGGTAGGATGGTTGACCTCACAGGATATAGATACAGGAGAATGCACCATGGTGTGGGGCTTTCCTATACACTACAGGACATTTAGGACCCTTAGGCCCCTACCCCTTAAGTCTCAGTAATAGCCCTCCAATAATTGTGACAGCTAAAAAAAAATGCCTCTCACAATTTCCCTTGGGGAGTTAGTCCTGCCTGTACTGAAGGCCATTGACGGTATCATAGACCATTGTGAGAAATTTGGGTTTTATTCTCATTACATTCATAACCATTGGAGGGTTTTTTATGGCTGGGAAAAGGAGGAGGCACAATCTGTGGCTTCTGCTTGCAGGGCAAACTGCAAGGAGGTACTACAGTCTAGGAAGTATAACTGGTGAAACAAGGTTGTAGAGGTGATAGGAGGTGGTCGAAGATGCAGGTAGTAGAATTACTCTTGAAAACAATAGGAAATTTTTTGTATAGATTGCATGATGATGTAAATGCATTTTAAGATGAAGATGGGAGTTTCTAGCTCACTTTGGATGGTCTCAATCTTCTCAGTAAAACAAAGAATATAGTTATCTGCTGACTAAGCCTAAAGTAGGATAGGGGGCTGAGGGTGAGATCAGGAATCACAACTGTGAAGAGTACACCAGGGAGTGGGGCGTCCCTGCTGGCTCAGTGGTAAAGAATCTGCCTGCCAATGCAAGAGACATAAGTTCGATCCCTGGGTTGGGAAGATGCCCTGGAGAAGGAAATGGCAACCCACTCCAATATTCTTGCCTGGGAAATTTCATGGACAGAGGAGCCTGGTAGCCTATAGCCCATGGGGTTGCAAAGAGTCGGACACAACTTAGTGACTACAACAGCAACAACATATCAGGGAGTACCCAGGAGAAGAATAAAAGGATTTGAGAACAACAGCAAAGACCCTTAGCAAGAGTATGAATTTATAGCAGTCAGCTTTGTTATATGAATTCCTGCAGCCTTTCTTGGTATATACGGGATACCTAGGTTTATTCAGAATTAATGGATTGGTATAGTGTAAGTTCAGAACAGTAAGGAACCAAAAGATGTGGTCTCACTAAAGACCACAACCAAAATAGGTGAAACGACTGATGATATAGTTCAGCCTAGAATAGCAGCAGCAACAGCAGAAGAGAAAATCAGAGGAAACCACTAGAAACTAAAAGACCTGGGAAAATTGAGAAGACTCAACGGGCATGGATGAAGGTTCCATTAAGGACAGAGAGCAGGTTCATTTGGAGAGCTGGAAGGATTGGAAGTCATAGTCATAGGAAGAAATTTCTGAGTTTGAGACCCTAGTGTTAAAACAGATAAAAAAGTGATGGTAAGATTCAGGTCTAACTGTG
Organism: Bos javanicus; assembly: GCF_032452875.1. Lineage (NCBI taxonomy): Eukaryota > Metazoa > Chordata > Mammalia > Artiodactyla > Bovidae > Bos > Bos javanicus. The sequence goes on along the minus strand of NC_083877.1, from coordinate 46,456,603 downwards.
CTTATGAATAGCCAAGGATAGATGAAGATGAGAGTCATTACAGGTGAGACTGTCAGCAAACTGAAAACCCAAGAGTACCATTTTATTATGAATCTTGAAAGGCAGAAGCCTCAAGAGTTGTGTCCTTTATTATTTATTTTGTGATTTCATTTTATGTACCTAATGTATGGTACAGTCTCCTCATATTAGAATGGAAACTTCATGAGGTCAGTCTCTTTTGTTTTACACTTTATCCCAGCATCCAAACAGTGCCTGGCATGTAGTACATGTTCCATCAATAATTGTTGAATACTTAAGCGAGTAAACCTTTATTAAGTACCTATTAGAAATATGCAGAGTGCTTTATACATTTATTTCTAACTCTGCAAAGTAGATGTTTTTGTCCCCATTTTACAAATTAAGATGGAAGCAGAGAGGCAACAGATTGCCTAGATTTTAATCCAATTCTGCCACTTATAAACTGTGTGGCTTTGGACAAGTTATATATGTTCTCTGTGCCTTAGGAATTGTAGTAGTATCTATCTCCTAACATTGTTACAGGAATAAATTAGTTCATATGTATATAGTTCTTAGAACAATACCTGGAACATAGTAAGAAGTATATACATGTTTATTAATCAAATAAAATAAACATAGTTATTAAGGGTGAGAGTTGGGATTCAGGCTGAGATTTGCTAACTCCTGCTGAGGCAATGGCACCCGACTCCAGTACTCTTGCCTGGAAAATCCCATGGATGGAGGAACCTGGAAGGCTGCAGTCCATGGGGTCGCTGAGAGTCGAACACGACTGAGCGACTTCACTTTCACTTTTCACTTTCATGCACTGGAGAAGGAAATGGCAACCCACTCCAGTGTTCTTGCCTGGAGAATCCCAGGGACGGGGGAGCCTGGTGGGCTGCCAGACGTCTATGGAGTCGCACAGAGTCGGATACTACTGAAGTGACTTAGCAGCAGCTGTTCCACTACACCAAGAAAGTACCCCATCCCATCATTATACATAGTATTTCTATGTTATTTTTAATCAGGAGATGTAGTCTTCTTATAAATATTAACCTTATTCCTGAACATCCCAATTATATGTTTTTAGTTATAAAATTTACATGTAGCACATGGTTCACTGAACCCAGGAACTGAAAATATCTACCAAACATTAGGTGTTTCTGCATATGCACAGGGCAAATATATATCATGTGTACTAATCAGTACATCTTTTAACAGTATTAGAAGTTTCATACACTCAGCATGGGCAAGGCTTGCAATAGAAAAAACAATCAGCTTTCTATACTTTACTCAGTAGCTTGTGTTTCATTTTATTTGAATCATACTGAAAAGTAGTGGTTACTTTCTGAGAAAATATATTCACTACAATGAAATACAGTCTGTCTCATGTATACATTTTTCTATTCATCTTCATGTATGGAGTCAATACTAGACTATCACATTTTTAATGACTATTCTTATTTCATTTTAGATTTTATGTTTACAATAAAAAGAAACGCCTTGTCAACACACCTTACGTGGATAACTCCTATAAATGGGCTGGTGGTGGATTTCTGTCTACAGTGGGTGACCTTCTGAAATTTGGGAATGCGATGCTGTATGGTTACCAAGTCGGGCTGTTTAAGAACGCAAATGAAAATCTTTTACCTGGATATCTTAAACCGGAAACAATGCTGATGATTTGGACACCAGTCCCTAACACAGAGATGTCTTGGGATAAAGAGGGTAAATATGCAATGGCCTGGGGCGTGGTGGAAAAGAAGCAGACATACGGTTCTTGCAGGAAGCAGCGGCATTATGCCTCACACACTGGAGGTGCAGTGGGTGCCAGTAGTGTCCTGCTGGTCCTTCCTGAAGAACTGGATGCAGAAGCGCTAAATAACAAGGTCCCCCCAAGAGGAATAGTTGTTTCTATCATATGTAACATGCAGTCTGTTGGCCTCAACAGCACTGCTTTAAAGATTGCTCTGGAATTTGATAAAGACAGATCAGACATACCTTAACATCACAGGTGCAAAACAAGCTGTTATGGTTTTGTTTTTGTTTGTTGGTTTTTGTTTTGTTTTGAAACATTGAAGTCCCAAAATACATGCAATTTTAAAGAATAAATTTGTAATAGAGTATAACTGAATGCAGAGAATTATGTACCTCTAATTGCTTACTTTTGTAATTGTCTTTTATTGGAGGATGAGTTCTTTATACTCAGGGAAGTAACTATATTTTTACTTTTTGAAAAAAGTGTTAACTCTTGAAATAAAATATTCTGATAAAAGTGGACTTTCTGAATGTGTAATATAGAGGAAATTTCATTCAACAGCAGACTCAAAATATTGTTCTTTTAATATGACAGCAGATGGTACTTCCCTTGTGGTCCAGTGGCTAAGATTCCATGCTCCCAATGCAGGAGATCCAGGTTCACTCCCTGGTCAGGGAAGTAGATCCCACATGCTGCAACTTAAGATCCTGCATGCCACAACCAAGACCTGCCACAACCAAATAAATAAATATGTTTTAAAAAGAAAAAAAAAATGACGGCAGAAACAAGATTGTGAGAAATGGTGTATTAGTTCTCTATTGCAGCTTAAAACAACATACATTTATTATCCCATGGTTTCTGAAGCTCAAGAATTCAGGAGTAGCTTGACTGGATGGATCTGGCACCAGAGTCTCTAATGAGGGTGCAGACAATATGTTGTAGTTATCTAAAGGCTTTTCTGGTCCTAGAGGAAATGTTTCGCAAATGCTCATTCACTCACAGATTTTAAGATTTGTGAACTAAAGATATTATTTGCTCCCCAGCCAGACACAGGTTGGTAGCTGCTTGATTAGTGCTCAAGGCCTAAGAATAGTTCTTGGCTCTTGGCTGTGTTCTCTAAACTCTTGGCTGTGCCCTCTGAATTACTCTTTTCATGAAAGGCAACATGTGTTTGCATCCAAGTGGCTTTCTCAGCCTGCTTTCATTTTTGGCCACACCAAGTCACATGTGGAATCTTAGCTCCTGACCAGGGATCCAACCCATGCTCCCTCAGAGGAAGCAGAGATTCTTAACTACTGGACCACCAGGGAAGTCCTACAACCTGCTTTCCTACTTGTACAAGTTTGAGGGTCCAAAGGCCTCTCTTATATTCTCCTTTCAGTCTAACTTAACAGTTTTCCTGTTAATGTAATTTTTTAAAACTCTGTGAGTCCCTTAAAAATCTCACTGGGGATCATGCTAATAAACAGAAGCTGTGCCCCCAAATCTCTTCAAACTAGACCCCTCTCAAACTTGGGATTCTGCTAAGACAATTGGAGAAAACACTGTTCAGCTTTTATTAAGACCTGTTGTTAAAACAGCTCTCAAGATACCATCTTGTTTCTTTCCATGGTCATAAAGGATTTTATATATCATACCCTCAATTTCATCTTTAGACTGTTTTTTGTTTTGTTTTCTGGAAGTGCCCTAAATTTTATCTTTGCCTTGAAGCCCTTTCTTAATTTTAGCATCTTTTGTCACTTGGAGAGTCTGGGAAATTTCTAAACCGTCAGTTATTGATGCATTTTTTGGTTTAGTAGCCCTTCCTTTAGCTTGTCTCTCTCCAGCTTTGTAGTGTGAGCAACAAGAAGAAGCCAAGAGTCAGTACTGGGTCTGGAAATCTCAGCTAGATTACCTAGTTCATTAGGCACATTTTCTACTTTCTGTGGTCTTGCAGGCAATAATATTGCAAAACTTCCTGCCACTTCACAGCAGTAGTCCTCTTTCTTCCAATTAACAGTAACATTTTCTTACTCTCCTTTAAGTCCACACCTGCAGCCTCCTCAAAGGCCATCATACTTCTAAACAGTTTCTTCAAGGCTCCTCAGGCATTCACTGACACTCTTTTCAAAATCCTTTCAGCTTCTATTCACTGTTCTAAATTTACTCCCCCATTTTGGGCTTTTGTTATAGCTGCACTCTGCTTCCAGGTAAAAAATCTACAATGTAAAAAATGAGTATTTCAGATATAATTCACAATTCATATACCTTAAAAATCAACCTTTAAAGTGTACAATTTAGTGTTTTTAGTATATTCACAAGATTGTGTGCCCATTCAATTCCAGAATATCTTCACCCTAAAAAGGAATCTTAAACCCATTAACATTTGCGGTGCATTCCTCTCTACTCCCAGGCCCTGACAACCACCGATCTAGTCTCGGTCTCTTTGGATTTGCCTATTATGGGTATTTCATATAAGTGGAATTATAATATGTGGCCTTCTGTGTCTGGCTTCTTTAACTATAATGTGCATTAATTATCTATTGCTGCATAACAAACTAGTATATCTCAAAAATTCTCTGTTTTATAAGTTTGGGAGCATTTTAGCTGAGCAGTTCTGGCTCGGGGTCTCTCCTGTGGCTGCAGACAAGATGTCAGCAGGACTTTCAGTCACCTGAAGGCTAAAATGAGGCTGCTGCTAAGTCGCTTCAGTTGTGTCTGACTCTGTGCGACCCCATAGACGGCCTCCTACCAGGCTCCTCTGTCCCTGGGATTCTCCAGGCAAGAACACTGGAGTGAGTTGCCATTTCCTTCTCCAATGCATGAAAGTGAAAAGAGAAAAGGAAGTCGCTCAGTCGTGTCCGACTCTTACCGACCCCATGGACTGCAGCCTACCAGGCTCCTCTGTCCATGGGATTTTACAGGCAAGAGTACTGGAGTGGGGTGCCATTGCCTTCTCTGAGAATGAGGCTAGAGGATCTAATTCCAAGATAGTTTAGCCACGTGGCTATCAGCAAGAAGCTTCTGTCACTTGCTGGCTTTTGGGAAGAGGTCTCAGCGTCTCACTACGTGGACTTCTCCATAGGTCTGCTTGACTGTCCTATGGCTTCCCTCAGATTGAGTGATTAAAGAGAGAAGGTAAAAGCCACAGTGTTTTTTATAATCTAGCCTTGAAGGCCATACAGTAACAGTACTACTTATGCCAATTTCTCCCGATCACACAGACCAACCCTGATTCAGTGTAGGAGAGAGCTACACAAAAGCTGAATAAATACCAGAAGGTAAGGCTCATTGGGAGCCATCTTGGGAGACTGGCTCCATGGATGGCTTATTATAGTGTTGACATACTGGGAAATTTTGTTGTAATAGTCATAGATGATCAGTATTGGAGACTACACTGAATTTGGGGAAATTCAAAAAGCAATGGAAGTTTTTTTATTCTCAAATAAAAGAGGCCTGTTCTATAGTTCTGAGCTCTCAGCCTGTTTCTTCACTCCGCTTTGATCCATAGAGGTAAGTAGATGGATATTTCTGAGAGGTCAGAATACAGAGAGCAACTCCCTACAACAGATCCATTTTATCTCCTTGTTTCTTTCTGGCTTCTGACTTCTAGGTCTTCTATTCATTTTGTCAAATTTTTCAACCCATACTTCTTTGATAAATAGAAAATGCCTTCCTTTAATGTTATTCTTTAAATTTTAAACATTAATTATTGTGACAAAAGGGAAATAAAATTAACAGCAATTAAAAAAATATTTCTGATAAAAATATCATGTTTTTGGACTTCCTTGGTGGTCCAGTAGTTAAGAATCCACTTTTCAATGCAGGGGGTGTGGTTTCAATCCCTTGTCTGGGAACTAAGATCACACATGCTGTGCACTATAGACAAAAACAAAAATTTTTTTAATCATGTTTTCAGTTTGATCATGTGATACCAATGTGAGCTTTGAACCTTAACACATACCATAGAGCAAAACGCTTGGACCTACCAGGAGGTGACATTTACACTAGCAGAGGAGAAAAGCGCATTGTCTGAGTGTTGGGGAGAAGTGCGATGTGACTGAACTGTCCAAGGGGTTACAGCCACAAAGTGTGAAGAGATCTGTGAAGTTGGTTAATGTGTACTATGAACAGGGTACTTGCTTTAGACTAGTTTTTTTCACTTTTTAGGATTCTTATTGAAGCCATGAGAAAGCTGGGGATTTTCTCAAAGTGAATCAATATACAAACGTCAGGGGTTCACTGACCCCACATTAAGAATTCGTATTGACCATAACAACTTATTTTCTTACTTAATGCTTTGATAAGTGCTAAATAGAAGTGTTAGAAATGCTTTGATAAATTTCCGCATTTCCCAAAATGGTAATTGCGGTGTGGCTGATCCTTTAGGGAAAAGAACTCAGGAGAATTTGACACAAGTTGCTTGCATTTTTGTTTTTGTTTTTCTGAAATTTACAACTTGTCACGGTGGTTATTGGCTACAAATGATTTGCTTTACCTTCCTGTGGTAGAATAAAAAATTTCAAAATTCTGCTGCAGATTTGATAGTTGAGGTTCTGGAAATATGTCTTTGTAGTTTTTATAGAAAAAATGTAAATCTTCATTTAGATGGGTTAGAGTTTATTATTGTATTTTATTAAGAAAGAAGTTACTTGTAACCTTTAGGGTTTTACAGATACATTATCACAACCATAGGCATAAAGAATTATATTGTTATTTGCTATTGATTCAGGTTCAAATAGTCTCAGTTCTATTCTTAGGAGATACTGGAATAGCTACTTGATATTTTGTTTTGCTTTGGCTGTGCCATGAGGCTTTTGGATCTCAGTTCCCCAACCAGAGATTGAACCTGGGCCCTTGGCAGTGAGAGCAGAGTCCTAACCACTGGACCACCAGGGAGTTCCCTTGATCTTTTATTTTTAAAAAAATACTAGAAAGCATAAAAGCTTCACATTGCAAATACCCATGTAATCCCAGTACCCAGAATTTAAAATGCTAATATTTAGTCAAATTTTCTTCATTTTAAAATAATAATGAGTAAAACTTAATAGATAAAACTGAAGACCCCTAGAACCATCACCCAAAGCCCCACTACTTTTGCCCTACAGGGACCAGCTGTCAGGAGTTGGTGTATATTCATCCACTCCCTTGTTTAATGCTTTCACAGCCAAGTATATACATATACACTGTGTGTATACTATGTATACTATGGTGCTATTTGTATAAATGTAAATAAAACATGTTCTACATTCCCTTTTTAACATTGATTTTTGTGATCTGCTCAAGTTGATAAATATAAATCCAGTTTACTGCAATAAAATATGATATTGTATGACTATATCACATTATATGGGCTTCTCTGGTGGCTCAGCAGTAAAGAATCTGCCTGCCAATGCCAGAGATGTAAGAGACACAGGTTTAATCCATGGTTCAGGAAGATCCCTTGGAGAAGGAAATGGCAACCCACTCTAGTATTCTTGCCTGGGAAATCCCATGGACAGAGGAGCCTGGTGGGCTACAATCCATTAGGGTCGCAGAGTTGGACACAATTTAGCGACTAAGTAACAGCAACATAATCACATTATACTCTCCATTTTTTAACTGATTTTTTTTTTTTTTTACTAGTATATACAGAGCTGTAAGGAACATCCTTTTCTTTGAGTTGAACCATATGAAATTGTTATTTTTCCAAATCAAAAGATGCTTGAACATAGACAATTTTATGTAGCTGAACCTAATTCTGTTGTTTGTATACCACCACTGACTTTTAATTTTTGACTGAACAATGGATAGAAAATGATATCTGATTATTTTTACTTGCATTTACCTATTGTTAGTGAAGTTAAACCTATTTTCACACATTCATTGGCCACCTGGATTTCCTCTAAATTTCCTACCTATATTTGTGCCCATCCAGAATAGGGGAAATGAATAAAGCATTTCTTTAAAAATTGATTGTGGACGTACATGTTCATGGAGTTGGAGAATGAATAGTCTTGATAAATATTGGAGGTCTCCCAAAATGTAGTAAAATTTTTAATAGCCACAAATTCCTCCCATTCCATTTTGCATGCTCCTTTGCAATGTGATTTTGCCTCTCTTCTCAGCCAAAAGTGGTGTCTGTTTCTCCACTCCCTTGAACCTGGGCTGGCCTTGTGACTCTCTTTGACCTGTGGAATATTGTGGAAATGATGTTGCGTAAGTTCCAGAGTTCAGGCTTCAAGAGGTCTTCAAACCTTCCATCTTTACCCTCTGAGAACACCGCCTCCAAGACTGCCATGTAAGAAAACCAGACTAGCTTACTACATACTCAGCTGACAGCCAGCACCAGACATGTGACTGAAGTCATCTTGGACCTTCCAGTCCGGTTGAGCCTCCAGATGAAGGCAGCCACATGATGAGCCCAGGTAAGATCAACCCACAGAATCATGAAAAAGAATGTCATCATCATTTTAAGCCACTAAATTTTGGGGTGGCTTGGTTTGCAGCAGTAGTTAGCACAACTGTGCTCAAGTGTGGTAATGAGGTGGGTAAATAATTTGAAAGAAAAAAATAGAACTTGAAAGTTCTTGATTTTGAATCGACAGGATCCTTTTTTATTTAAAAGAATACTATTAGCAGAGCGCTCACTATGTGTCAGGCATTGTGCTAAGAACTTTATTAACTCATTTTATCTTCAAAACAACCCCATTAAGTAGAAAGTATTATAGTCATTTTGCCCAAAGTCACATAACCATTAACCATTAGAACTCATATCAAATCCAGGCTTATCTAACTCAAAAGGCTGTTCTAAAATTATCTTGTCTTCCTGTTAAAAAAGAAAACTCTAAAAATTTACAGGCCCAATAAAAGGACATTCGGTAGCATCCAACTTTATAGGTGAAATATTTAGTAAAAAAAAAAAATTGTCATATAAATTGAATAAAAATATATTGGGATTTTACATAGTAAATCTGGCTTCGAATAAAGAATATTCACAACTTCTGTTATTATGCAAATTAAAGACAAAAATGGCACAGTAGAGTCATACTTTTAAACACCACCTCTCTTATATACATAGCATTATATATAAAATGTGAAATGAGAAAATGAGAAAGATACTCATGGACTGAAGAACACAACCACGAAACAGTGAGCAGGGCTGAAACTGGTGTCTCCTGAGCTCTGGGTGCAGATGGCAGTGGCAGCTCCAATATTATGTTCCTATAGAATAATCAAAACCAACCTGCTTCCCTAAGAAAAATTCAAGTCGAGAATTTTTCCTATGTTGTTCTCTTATCAAGAGAGAGACTCTAAAGAGAGTCTTAACCACTGGGCCACAGGGGAATTCCTAGTCTTTAGGCTATTTTGAGTTTATTTTTGTGTGTTCCAGCTTCATTGATTCACATGCAGTTGTCCAGCTTTCACAACACCACTTGCTGAAGAAACTGTCGTTTCTCCATCATATATTTTTGCCCCTTTTGTCAAAGATTAATTGGCCATTGGTGTGGGTTTATTTCTGAGTGCCTTATTCTGTTACATTGATGCATGTCTATTTTGGTCCCAATACCATGCTGCTTTGATTATTGTAGTTTTGTAGTATTATCTAAAGGATGGGAGCAGTATACCTTCAACTTTGTTCTTTTCCCTCAGGGATTGCTTTGGCAATTCTCTTTTATGGTTCCATATAAATTTTAGGATTTTTTCTTCTAGTTCTGTGTAAAATGTCATTGGTTATTTTATAGGGATTGCATTAAATCTGCCATTTTAACAATACTAGTTCTTCCAATTCAAAAGTATAGGGTTTCTTTCCATTTCTTTAAATCATTTTCAGTTTTATTTATCAATTTGTTATATAGTTCTCAGCATATACGTCTTTCATCTCCTTGGTCACGATTATTCCTACATTTTTAAAGGTGATTTTTTTAAGCTTTCCCTAATATTTCACTGTTCATGTAAAGAAATGCAATAGACTTCTGTATATTAATCTTGTATCTTGGTATACCTTGATGGCCTCATTTATCAGTTCTAATAGTTTTTGTGTGGCATCTCTAGGGTTTTCTATATATAGTATTATGTCATCTGCATATTATATCTCTTCCAACTTGATACATTTCTTTTTTTGTCTGATTGCTATGGCTGGGACTTCCAATATTATGTTAATAGAAGTGGTAAGAGTGGGCATCCTTATCTTATTCCAGACTTTAGTGGGAGGACTTTCAGTGTTTCACCATTGAGTATTATGTTGGCTGTGGGTTCATCATAAATAGCTTTTATTATGTTGCGATATGTTCCCTCTTTACCTACTTTAGTAAGTTTTTAATCATAAGTGGATTTTGAATCTTATCAGATGCTTTTTCTGCATCTATTGAGATATAGTTTTTGTCTTTTCTTTGTTGATGTGGTTTATCATATTGGTTGTGTATGTTGAACCATCTTTGTGACCCTAGGATGAATCCAACTTGGTCATGGTTTATGGTCTTTTTTATGTGTTGTTAGATTTGATTTACTAATATTTTGTTGAGAATTTTTGTATCTATATTAATCAACATTATTGACCTATGTTCTTCTTTTTTGGTATTGTCTTTATTCTGATTTTGGTATCAGCGTGGTAGTGGCTTCACAGAATGATTTTAGGAATGTTCCCTCCTCTTAAATCCTTTGGAAGAGTTTGAGAAGGATTGGTTTAAGTTCTTTTTATGTTTGGTAGAATTCCTCAGTGAAGTCATCTGGTGCTGGACTTTTTTTTTGCAGGGAGTTTTTATTATTATTACTATAGACAGAATCTCAATTTTCAAATCTGGATAGAATTCTTCAACTTTGTATTCTATGACAGGTAGAATAATGGCCCCCTAAAATGTCCACATCCTTATCTCCAGAATATGTAAATGTTACCTTACATAGCAAAAGAAATTTTGCAGGTGTAATTACATCAAGGATCTTGAAATAGGTAGATTATCCTGGATTATCCAAGTGAATGCAGTGTAATCACAAAGGTCTTTATAAGAAGAAGGTGGGAGGTTAGAGTCAGAGATGTGATGATAGAAGTAAAGGATGGAGTAATCTGGGGCCAGGAACCAAGAAATACAGGTAGCCTCTAGAAACTGGAAAAGACCAGGAAACATTCTCCCTTTAGAGCCTCCAGAAGAAACATACACCTTGATCTTAGGTTCAAGAGATCCACTGTGGACTTCTCATCTCCAAAACTGTAGGATAATAAATTCATGTGTTTTTTTTTTTTTTTTTAAGCCACCAAGTTTGTTGTAGTTTGTTATAGCATCAGTAGGAAACTATATTCCTACTATTTTAAACCAAAATTCTAATATGAAGAATTTGTTATTGTTGTTAAAAAAAAAAAGAGAGAGAGAAAATGAACCCTAGGAAGATAGTAGCTTATTCTGGCTTCTTTCCACTTCTAAACTCATCAGTAATCTAGATATCCAAATTATAGAGTATGTTAGTCACTCAGTCGTGTCTGACTTTTTGCAACCCATCGACTGTAGACTTCCAGGCTCCTTTGTCCATGGAATTCTCCAAGCAAGAATACTGGAGTGGGTTGCCATTCCCTTCTCCAGGCAATCTTCTCAACCCAGGGATTGAACCCAGCTCTCCTGCATTGCAAGCATATTCTCTACCATCTCTGAGCTACCAGGGAAGCCCACAAATTAGAGTAACAATGATAAATAACCTTACAATCACCAAAGTGGCAAAAAAAAAAAAAAAAAGGGGTTCCGTTTATTTATGGAAGATGGGGAAGGGGGAAAATACTCTCATATATCGCTGATAGAAAGAAGTCTGGCATCACTTGATTAAAAATATATTTATCTTTCTAACCAGCAGTCTTACTCCTGTAAATCTAACCCACAGAAATAAAAGCTCTATTATTAAGGAATACTTAAATATATTTATGGCATTGATTATAGTGGGAAAAAACTAGAAACAAATTGCCCACCAATAGGATAATGATGAATAAATTATGGTACTTCCACACCATGGACTGTTGTGCAGTCATTAAAAAGAATTAGAGAATGAAGTTGGATCCCTGCTTCCCTTTCCCATATGCAGAATTCATTCAAAGCAGATCAAACCTAAATGTAAGAATGAAGACTATAAATCTCTTAGAAGAAAACAGGCATGAATCTCTGTGACCTAGGAATAGGGAATAATTTCTTAGATATAGCACCAAAAGCACAAGAACAAAAAAATTTAGATAAATTAGACTTCATATAAATTAAAAATGTTTGTGTTTCTAAGGACAAAAGATGAAGAGACAAGCTACAGAATGGGAGAAAATATTTGCAAACCACATATATAAGGGATTTGTATCTAAAATATGTAAGAACTCTTACAACTCAAAAATAAAAAGGCAGCCCAGTTAACAATGGACAAAGGATCTGAATAGACATTTTTCCAAAGAAGATATACAAATAGCCAATAAGGACATTTAAATATAGTCAACATCATTAGTCATAAAGGAAATGCACATTAAAACCCTAATGAGGTAACTCTTCACAAACACTGAGATGGCTATAATTAAAAAACAAACAAAAACAGACAAGGATGTAGAGAAACTGGAACCTTTGTGCTTTGTTGCTAGTAGGAATAAAATGGTGCAGGCACTTTGGAAAACAGGCAATTCCTCAAAAAGCTAAACAATTACCATCCGATCTAGCAATTCTACTTCTAGGTATATACGTCTGAGAGAATTTAAAATATCGCTACACAAAAATTTGTACACATAAATTCATAGCAGCATTATTCATAGCCAAAAAGTGAAAAAAACATAAATGTCCATTACTGATTAATGGGTAAACAAAATGTATATTCTACATATTATTATTCAGTTAAAAAGGGAATGAAGTACATGCATGAATGGCCATGATATGTATTTACGTTAATGAAAGCCTGACATAATAGGCCATGTTTTATATAATTCCATTTATATAAAATGTCCAGACAGGCAAATCCAAGGAGATAGAAAATGTATTAGTGGTTGCCAGGATCTGGGAGGAGGAAGCAATGGGGAGTGAATGCTAGTGAGTATGGAGTTTCTTTTTCTCATAATGAAAATTGCCTGAAATTATTAGATATTGGCAGTGGTTGAACAACATTGTGAATATAATAAAAACCACTGAAATTTATATTGTAAAGTGTTGAGTTTTATGGTATACATTATATCTGAAAAATTAAACTGTATCAGATGATTTACAGAGGCAACCAGATAAGAAACCATTTGTTATCTGATCAGATCAGAAGCCAAGAATTTAATTTTTAGTTATTTTTATTTAATTTTTTTTCTAATTTATGGATAGGTTAGACTTTCCTTACATTAAAAAATGAAGACAGTGGTTAAGACTCTGCACTTCCACTGCAGGTGGCATGGCATTCCATCCCTGGTCAGGGAAACTAAGGTTCCACATGCCCTGTGGCAAGGCCCAAAAAAAAATGAGGACAATATAAATGATAATATTAAAGAAAAACACTCAGTAAATAATAATGTTTGGAAAACATATTATTTAAGTTTGGAAAAGTCTGAATGTTCTCTTCTGAGCATTTTTCAAATCAAGTCATACTGTTTAATAATGGAATAAAACTTAATATACCATTCAAATCCCAGAGCCAAATATCTCTTTAAATTAACTCTTAGGTTCTTTAAAGTACCATACTTTCTTTTGATGCTATTTCCAAGAAAATTTGCAAGAATTTGCTCCCTGTTTATCACAGGTTTTGCCAAAGTTCCTAAACTGTGCACGCTGAGGTGCCTTGGAGCAAACACTGACACCTGACATCTTTTGGAGACCACACAAACTTCGAGTTCCAGGTAATTATGTTACATTTAGATAGCACATTTCCTTTGGTGATACATCTTTGTGAAGCTGGGTTTTGGGTCATTGCTGTGATAAGAATCTAATACTATGCAAAAATCAATGTGGAAAAAATGAAAATGGCAGTGTCCAATGTGATCCAAATTTTGAAAGATATTCAGTACCCAGAAGGCACACTCATTTCATTAGCAGGTCATTTAAGAATGAAGCAAAAAGTATCACTTTGGTTCTAATTTACATGTAGTTTTTTTTTACTTTAGTACTAAAGCTGCTATAATTTAACTACTTAATAAATTTAACCATTAGCTATTTCTTTTGGCCAGGGAACTCCATGAAAAAAATTACTGAAACTAAAAAGGCTATATACCAAGAAAGTTTGAGAAGCCCTGAGTTATCTGTTTCTCATACAATACACCCCAAACTTTCCACAGTTCTTCAGTTCTCATGCAACATTCCTCTGATATAACAATCAGTATTGTTAATGGATCAGTCTCTCGGATTAGGGGTGTATATATAGGAACACCTCTTGGTAGAAAATGCCTGTCTTAAGTGCCTGGCTTAAAGATAACGGGTAAACAGAAACAGTTATCTTCCCAGTCTAACGGGCAGTCATATAAGGGCTACAAAGGGAGAGATATACTCTACTTCCTAAGTCCCAAGGGTCACTTTATAAACCATAAGAATGACAATGAGATTACAGAGCCACTTAACATGTTTTGCACTCACCAGTGCTCACTTGTCTGGACCAGAGAACATAGTACCATCTACTGCTCCCTGCCAGGACATCCTGGAAAAATCACAATACTCTTGATTCCTCCTCTCAAATTTTCTGCCCCTGAAGAGCTTTCTATTAAGTATAACTCAGATGCCAGGTACAGTTACTGTACTAAATTATGCAGTATGTTATGGGCACATAAATCCAAGGCATTACACTGTGATTGTTACTACATTAAATATGTACTTCTATACGTTTCCATAGTTACAAAACCAAACTACATTTAGAATTAATAAATAATGAACTTTCCATTTGTAAGCTTCCCTGGTGGCTCAGATAGTAAAGAATCTGCCTGCAATGCCAGAGACCTGGGTTTCATCCCTGGATTGGGAAAATCCCCTGGAGGAGGGCATGGCAAACCACTCTAGTATTCTTGCCTGGAAAATTGCCATGGACAGAGGAGCCTGGTGGGCTACAGTCCATGGGGTGAAAAAGAGTTGGACAAGACTGAGCAACTAAGCACAGCACAGCACAACCCCTTCAGAGTAATTTGAAAAATGACATAAAATAAATAGAGTTTCTATTCCTGAAGTGAGACACAAACTAATCAGAATATGCTTTTAAAAATGTTTAAACCAAACTCACATACACAGTATATATAAATGTAGAGCATATTCACACATATTTTTAAAAAAAGCAAAGAAGTAATTTGCCCATAATCAAAACTTTATTGAAAAACTGACACCAAAATAGGAGAGTGTTGCTGTATACCTTACAAAATTAAATGTAATTACATTATCTTGGTAGATTAACTGGAATTACTGAACTGATAAGGCTTTCTGCGATAGAACACAAATTCAAGAAGTTGTGTGGATCATTAGTGTTGCTTCCTTCTAAATGAACAGCCTGCAAAAGAATCACAAGAGCATATTAAACACAAGTCTGTTCTATCTCTGGTATAGAGTTGTAAGGATAAAAAGTACTTTTTACATAAAAACTTAGCTTTTAGAAATTTTAGATTAAATAATCATTAAGTCCTCTCAAATGTTATAATGAAATTCATTTAAGACCATGAGTTAAAACTTTAATGCAAGCTGTCAGAAGATGCAAACTTAATTTTTAAGAACTATTCTAAATTTTTTTCTCCATAAAATAATTTTCGTTAGAGTTCATCTCAGATCTTTTAGGAAAACTCTAGTACATATGCACCCTTTTAATCATCTGTCAGCATGTGGACACAAATTCTAAGATCATGGCATGATATGCAGGTTTTGGCAATCTTGCAAGTACATTTTTAAGCAGAATACTGCACTTAAATATTGTGCTGACTTCAAAGTTAGATCTCACCAGGTCATACTAACTAGATCTTGGATTTGTTACCAATTCACTTATAACTCTTCCAGTGAGAATAACATGGAATTTACCATGTTACCAAAAATATCACAAGCCAATTTTAAATATCATTATTGAATTGTAAATCCCTAAGTACTACTATGGAAAATTATATACATATGTATTATTTCTTCTCACTGCACAAAAGTGAAAGAATTAAAAATGAGACTGTCTTATCATGAGTTGCTCATAGAAATCAAACCTCTAACATATTAAATATAGTTATCTGTTGCTTAGCTAGCATTGATAAAAACTATCTTAAATTATATGTACCAAATACATAGGAAACAAAATATTTACATGTATTTATTCGTTTACTGCATTCTGATTATGTCTAATATTCCAAGTTAAGCAAATTGACTAAATATAATACAACAAAATTAGATGTTCTAAACTAAGACCAATAACAGATTATGGAATTCTTTGCAAGGTCAAGAGTACAAACTTATCTAATTTAAAAGGGTACTACTCTTTACTAAAAAGAGCACACAATGAAAGATAAAAATTATTTTGGTAATTACGAATCTATGATTTCTTTTAAACTGATTTTTGTAAAAAGACTCTAAAATCATAAAATCTCATCCCTGGGTTAGAAAATGCCAAATGATTTACCTTCTGTGAGTCTGGCCTTTCCTCCTGTTGGCTGGCACAGCACTGTTGAACAGCCTACGCAAAGCACTACTGTCTGAGCATGGCTGAAGACCGTGGTAATCTTGTAGCAACCTAAAAAAGGGCAGTGTTAGAAGTGAAAAGCAGAAGAAAACACAGCACCTGTTCAGTGTACTTCTAGTAGAGACTTTGTAAAAGATTAGGAACTTCAGTGCTGTTCAACCACATCCGTAACAAACTTTTCTAGTAGCCACATTAAAAATAAGTGTTTTTTTTTTTTAAGATGAAATTAATAATATAATCTATGGAAGTCTGTATTTCCAAAATTATATCATTGCAACGTGTAATCAAAGCCTTTTTTCCCCTATATCTTCTGGTGTGTATTTCACACTTTAAAGATACAGCAAATTACTGTAGTGACTACAGTTAATAATACCATACTGAATATTTGAAAGTTACTACTAAGAGAATATATCTGAAAAGTTATCACAAGAAAAAAAACTGTAACTATGTATGGTGATGGGTATTAATTAGACTTACTGTGATCATTTCCCAGTATATACAAATATGGAATCATGACATCATAAACTACTTTTATGTCAGTTATACCTCAAGAAAAAAAAGAATGAAAAAGAATTTTTCCATTCTGACTAGCCACATGTCAAGTGCTCACTAGCTACATGTGCCTAATGGCCACCATACTGGATCCCACAGCTTTACAATGAAGAATCAATATACTTTTCATTGAACCATGAAAAAGAAAACTTACCATCTGAGCATCTTAAAGACTTAATAAGTTCAATGCCATGTCCCTTGTGGAAATCCCATCTTCACAACCCCCTACCCAAATGTTTCTGAAGTGGTGTATTATGCAAATAACCCTAGGACATTCCAATTCTTTAATCCCACTTCTACTCCAACAGAGGGTCCTAATATCTAAATGTACACAACAGATTATTAGCAGTCCTTACAGAAATTCTGTAAGTAGTCCTTTAGAGAAATTTTCCTTAGGAAAGGAATTAAAGTTTGAAATTTCACCTGGACATTTTACATCCATGAAGTAAGAATTTGGACTTTGAACCAGCCGTTTCTTTTTATGTTTTTTCTTTTCCTCGTCCAAGGAAGGATGCAGTAAATCTCTAGCTAACTGAATTAAAACAAACAAACAAACAAAACAAACAACAGTATGAGTACTAGAACGATACCACAACTCTGACAGATTTAACATATGTAAAATATACATGCAAAAATAGGAATAACAGTCATACTCAGCACAGACAACACTTTAGTTTTTGTTTTCTAAGCCTGTTAACTTTCATCAACACTGTTTATAATGCTTGAGTTCTCTAAGTCCCAGTTAAGGGGCTTTACAACGATCCGGAAACAGATGGTAAGGTTAACTCGGTTGTTCGTAACTAATAACAGTCGCCAGAGAAAATAAAACTGTGATGCTAATGATCCTGACCCTGGTGGACCCGCTGAGACAAGAAATTGCTGAGGTAGACCCGGAGAATGTCAACAGCGAGGTGATTTCTGCCCCCTGGGTTCAACATCTGATCTGACAAGAACTCTTAAGTGGCTGACGCTTGACTGTCTCTGATAGAGTTAATTTGTATGGCAACTTCGAAGACAGTTTTTAAAAAGGAAACAAGCAGAAAATCGCTTCCGAGAGGAAGCAGAGGGGGGCAAGAACCACAAAAAGAAAGGAAAGCAAGAAGACGTAAACGATCATAGCCTCGCGGATGCCCACCGAAACCCAGGAGGGCTGAGTAAGGTACGCAGGGAGCAGTTCCCTGCCAACCAGCAACTCCAGACCGCAGCCCAGGGCGGCGCCGGGCTTCCAGTTCCACGCCCTGGCAGGGCCCGGCTCGCCGCGCCGCTCGGGCAAGTCCCAACAAGTCCGCCACGCGCGAAAGAGCCGCGCCATCCGAGGCGCCGAGCGGCGTTCTGCAGGGAGCCCCGGGGCCCAACGGAGCCATGAATCTAGCCTGTCCTCGGGCCCCTCGGGCGACAGAGAAGGCCGACACAAACGCGAAGCCCGAAAGTAAACAACTCACAGGCATGTTGATCCTTTCGCAAGCCCAGCCCGTGCAGATCTCTAAGGCGACAACCCCAGCGAGCAGCACGCGACGAAGCGCGCGGCGTCAACTTCCGGGATACAGGAGGCTGGGAGGAGCGAAGCGGCGGGCTCGTCCCTCTAGGCGCACCTCTCGGTGGTAGGGGCTGGCTCCGGCCGGGATCCGCGAGTGCCGGGAGGGGGGAGGTGCTGAGGCGCGCGCCCATCCGACACCGCAAAGCCCAGGATTCTAACGCGCTCCCGGGCTAGGGCCCCCGGCCTCAGGTCTCTGCTCTGGGCCCAGTGGTGCTTAGGGTCGAGCTCAGACGGCTCACTCTCGTCTGGGAAGCCGCCTCAGGCTTCGGGAGCGGACCAGGGTGGGCACGCTGGGTCCTGTCAGCGGTCCCGCCGGCAAGACACTCTCCGCTCTCCGCCACTCAGCTGGCAGGCACACGGGCGATGCCTATGTTCTTTTATGTATTAAAAACAGTATTACTAATTAAAACTATTAACACGTGCCAGCGAGGTTATGAAAGAGGCTCCTTTACTTGTGCATCCGGCTCCAAATTACTGGTTATTAAATTCTTCGCGGGGTGTGGCTGTGCTTTGGGTTTGCTTGGCCTTGAAAAGGTTTTTAAGAAGCACCTATTTGCTGCTTAGTTCATTGTGTGGCTCCTTCCTATCCTCCGTGGGTCACATTTTCCAGAGTGGACAGCTCGGACTTGAAAAAACAGTGAGTGTCACCGATGGCCAGACTTGAAATATTTTTGATGAAGAGCACCATCCTGTAGATTGAGCAAGTGTTGTCAAAAGCTAAAAAACACTTGATCAGAAAATTGTCTTAGGTAGACGTTCTCGATCAGCTTTTATTTCTCTTCGAAAACATGATGCATATGTAATGTCTATTTTGGAAAATGGAGAAAAGCAAAAGAAATTTAAAATCACCATCCAGAGATAAATATTGTTAATATTTTGACCTATATCCTCCCATTTATTTTTCACTTGCATATAGGTTTGTTTTGGGATTTGGTTTTACATAATTGGTATCATCTTGTGCATGTTCTTTTATAGACGAATCCCCATACACACAACTTACTGTGTAGTGAACGTCACTCCATGTTACTATATATTCTCCTACATTATGACTTTCAATAGGCGCAGAGCATTCATCCTGTGAATATATATCTTATGTCATCCATAGACTAAGGTAGACATTAGGGCTGGTTTTTAAATGCTTAATATTTAAAATATTAATGTTAAATAGTTTCAGACAGATTCGTGTATGGAATAATACAATTGTGTATGCAAGAATCATGGCCCCAAAGACTTCTTAATCCCCAGGACCTGTGTTTATATGGCAAGTGGAATTAAGTTTGCTAATTATCTGGCTTTAAGCTAGGAAAATTATCCTGGGTTATCTGGGTAGACCTAGTGTCATAACAAGGGCCCTTAAACGTGGAGGAGAAAGACAGAGAGAGGTGTGGTGCTGAAAGAAGAGTCTGGGAGATGCCATGTTGTTGGCTTTGAAGATGGAGTAAGAGGGTGGTGAGTGGAGGATTGTAGGTACCTCTAGGAGCTAGAAAAGGACTCTCCCCTAAGCCTTCCTTAGAATCAGCTAAATATTTGCCTAAGTTTTAATTCTTTTGTTGTAGCATTTATCTATACGTTTTTAATTAACCTGGGAATTTGCAGGGGTCGGGGGAGGTGTGTGGCTGCATCACACAGCTTGCAGAATCGCAGTTAACCCCTGGTCAGGAGTTGAACATGGAGCACAGCAGTGAAAGCCTGGAATCCTCACCACTAGACCACCGGGGAACTCCCTAACCTGGAATTCCTTTTGGCACTTGGTGTGTAGTGGGTCTCAGAACAATGTCTAATTGTTGTTTCAGCTTAGTTATTGTTTCAGCTTCTTAACCGATGCCCAGTACAGTGTCAAAACCCTTTCACTTCTGAGACACTGTAACAGTGTGAGAAATAAAACTCAAGGTCAAGGAGATCTGGACTCTGCCTGCTTGTCCAAAGCTCAGTTTCTCCTAACATGTCCCCAGGCCCTTGCACTGATGACAGATAAAGAGACATGTAGGCAGGTGCAAGGTGCAGGATCCCTTGGCCTTGGCAGCCTACTCAAGGATCCTGCTCAAGGAACTCCTGCCTGGCTTCCCAAAGGACTCTGAAGTGCCAGCTGAAATTCTGCATGCTGCCTGAGAACTTTCCAGCTGTTCTCTCTAGTGAGGTCTGAGAAGGTGCTGCTGAACCCTCCATTCAGCATCCAGCCCCCTTCACCTTAGAAGTGTGAGGCTACTTCCAGCCCCTTCCTTCTTTCCAAACTTCAAAGGCTGGGAGAACCCACAGGTGTTCACCTTAAACCAAATCAACCCACTGAGGCTAAATTTCAAGCTGGCCAAAATCGGTTCTAAACAGATTGGTTCCCCACTTTCACCTGGGCTGGAGTTCCTCAGGCTTATACTCTTCTTTTCCCACAAAGACAATAAGAGGTTTAGTTTAGTCTCAGCTTTAAGAAATTCAGGGTGTGAGGTGGGGCCCTAATGTAAACTTTTGTTACCACTGCCTCTAAGTATTTTTCGGAGAAGCTTAGGGAAATCCATATTGTCATCAAACTTTAACCAAGACAGCGTTATTTTTCTCTTCTTTCTTTTGTCCACCTGTGGGCAGGTTGCAAAGCACGTGTGGCTCATTCTCAACACATTCTTGAAAGCAGCAGTGACTTCTGAAACCCACCTCTTTTCTGCACATCAGTTCTCCAACAGAGACATAAGCACTGTCCCTAAAGCTCTGCTGTTGGGGTTGCAGTCCATCTGCCACTCATGAGGATGTTTGACACTTCAGGTAAGCTCCCAGCTCTAAGGGGTAAGAGTCTCAGATGTAAGCTCTGACATCATTTTCTTTAATTTTCCTACCAATTTAATTTCTGACTGAGGCGGCACCCCCATAGGGCTAGCACTATAGTGTGAAAGTGAGTATTAGTTGCTCAGTTGTGTCCGACTCTGCTACCCCAGGGACAATAAATAGCCTGCCAGGTTCCTCTGTCCATGGAATTCTCCAGGCAAGAATACTGAAGTAGGGGGCCATTTCCCTCTCCAGGGGATCTTCCCAACCCAGGGATCAAACCTGGCTCTCCTGCATTGCAGGCGGATTCTTTATCGTCGGAGCCATCATGTTCATGTCCCCATAAAATTCATATGTTGAATCCTAATCCCTAATGTGATGGTATTGGAGGGTGGGGCCTTTGGGAAGTGATTAAGTCATTAGGATGGAGCCCTCATGTTGGAATTGTCAAACCTAAGATCGTGTGTCCAACACAGCGAGGCCAAACAAACTGAAAAGTTGGAGTTGGGAACAGAAAAAGGTTTACTGTGCAGCCTAGGAAGGAGAACAGGCGGCTCCTGCTCAAAAGACCTGAACTCCCCGATGGGTTTCAGGGAAGTATTTTTAAAGGTGAGGGCGGGGAGTGACAGGGTATGTGAATCAAAGGATTGTGGTTGCTGGTGAGGTAACAGGCTGTTGTCAACAGAGGTCAACATTATCAATCCTCAGGCTTTGGGGGCTAAGTCCTCATGGTCAGCAGGTAGTTAACTTCTTCCATTTTGTGGGGGGTTTTAGTTTCTGTAAAACAATGCAGGAAATGTGTATCAGACAGTTATCCAGGTACTTCAGGGAGGGACTAAAAATTCTGTGACTGCTGTATGGCTGATTTACTATTTAAATTCTTAGCAATTCTCCTGGCCCAACTGCTATTTTTGTCACTACATATTCACATCCTTTCAATAGTTAATTCTTGAGCCAGGCTTTTGTGACTCAGGGGAGGCCTGGAGACTACAGGTTTTCTACAAACAAGAGGCAAGCAGGCCGAGGATACGGAGGGAGATGTCTGTTCCAGGAAGGCCCCAAAGGGCCCTGGTCCATTACAGAAATAGTACCACTAAAAAAGACGCCCCAGAGAGCTCCCTCACCACTTCTACCGAGCAAGGACGCAGTGAGAAGAATGCCATCTGTAAACTGAGAAGCGGGCTCTTGCTAGACACTAAATCTGTTGATGCCTTGATCTTGGACTTTCCAGCCTCCAGAACTAGAAGAAATAAATGTGTTTAAGCTAGCCAGTCTAGAGGATTAATATTTTGTTATAGCCACCCAAACAGACTAAGATAGCAGGCCTAGCAGAACATTTCACCTCATTCTTTTCTTTGTTTCCTTCTTTTTTTTGGCACCCTGTGTCATGTAGGATCTTAGTTTCCTGACTAGGGATCAAACCTGTGCCCCTTGCAGTGGAAGCATGGAGTCTTAACCACTGGGCCACCAGGGAAATCCCAGTATTTTGTTACAGCAGTCACACAGACTGAGATAGCTGGCCTGGCAGAACATTTCACCTCATTCTTGGGGAGTGTGCCAGGTTATCTGTAACATACAGATATGTTGTTATCTGGGTCTGCTCTCCATCCCTCACCCTGCTCTGTGCCCAGGAGGCTGACTTTGGGCTGTATCAGTTGACTTCTCTTGCCCTCTGATTTCTAGACCCCTTTTGAGTGAGTCATCTGTGATCTGCCAGGATCCCCTGCCGGGATATGCTCCCCTTTTAGTGTAGAAAGCTTTGCAGATGGGGACCATCTGGTTCTCAGTCATAAGTCTAAACAGGTCACTGCACAGCTGTCCACTGTCCCTGTCTGTGGAACCCTTTAGGTCTGACAGATTGTGACTCCTCCTGTTCCATGTTTGAGATGGATGTGGGAATCTTAAGGGAGATGGCCTAGAGTCATGGCCATGCAGATCTCTGCCACTTTGTGGACCAGCAGCATTGGGGTCACCTAGGAACTTTTTGGAAATGCAGACTCTCAGGTCCCATTCAGACCTACTGAGTCAGAATCTACCTTTTAACAAGATCCCATGGTGATTTGTGTGTGTATCCCAGGGTGAGAGGAGTCTTTCTACCTTTCCTGTAGGGCTTTGGGGAAGCCAGATTCCTACTACTCCAGGATAGCGAATCAAGCTTATTTCTCTAGATTGGAGCAAGGAAGCTCCCCACCTCCTCTGTTTCTCCAAGATACTTCTGTTCATTCTAGCAAGTCTCACTCTCTCTTATCATGTCTACTGCTACTGCTAAGTCACTTCAGTCGTGTCTGACTCTGTGCGACCCCATAGATGGCAACCCACCAGGCTTCCCCGTCCCTGGGATTCTCCAGGCAAGAACACTGGAGTGGGTTGCCATTTCCTTCTCCAATGCATGAAAGTGAAAAGTGAAAGTGAAGTCGCTCAGTCGTGTCCGACTCTTAGCGACCCCATGGACTGCAGCCTACCAGGCTCCTCTGCCCATAGGATTTTCCAGGCAAGAGTACTGGAGTGGGGTGCCATTGCCTTCTCTGCTTATCATGTCTAGGAACCCTTTAAATACTCAAACTTGATTGCACATTAGAATCACCAAAGGAGCATCCTAGGTCAATTCAATTAGAGTATTGGGTGTGGGACCCAGGTGGCAGTCTTAAAAATTCCCCAGGTGATTCCAAGAGGAGCCAGGGTTGAAAACCACTGCCGTCTATGGGGTCGCACAGAGTCGGACACAACTGAAGTGACTTAGCAGCAGCAGCAGCTTTAAGTTCTCTGAAGGGCTTCAAAATGTCAAAAGCAAAGCCCCAAAAGGACTCCAGGCTACTCTTGCTTAAAGGCAGAAAGAGGGAAAAATACAGACAGAGAAACATCATTAGCTAATAATTCATAATACCCAGGCTCAGTAGCAAGAGGAGTTGTCTCAGCACTATCTTATGGGTCTTATCTTATCTTGATGATTAGGTCTTTGATCTTCTCAGGGAAGAAAGGGAGCTCCTTGGAAGCCAGATGCTCTCTCAAACTTCATTGTCTTCCTACAACTCATAGTAAAGAGGTTTTGTGAAGGTACTGAGGTCAGCATAAATGTATACAAATATAATCTTTCCCTTTTCTGAACTTATTGCCTACATTAGCCATTTCTCAATAACCACTGCTATCCTGCATGCTTTTTCTTTTTACACTCTCATACTGTGAATTCATTTTCCTTATGTCTATGTGTCTTTGTCTTCTGTTCCCTAAAAGCTCATAGGTGTCTCAAAATGAGTATTTGGTGTCATCTCCCTGATGCCTAGTATAGTGCTTAGTAAGCACAGAACTCTATCCACTGAGTGACATACTCAACAGAACTGACCTGTGGTCATTCTTTGAGGACAGTTTCCCTCCTAGTTTATCTTGAGCCCTTTTTTTCTAGTCATAACTTTACTAGGTTCTTCTTTTTAAAATTTCTTTTAAGTTCAAGCTCATCTTAAAAAAGTTTATTTTATTGAAGTACACTTGATTTATGTTGTTAATTTTTACTCTATGGCATAGTGATTCAATTATACATATATATCCATTATTTTTTCTATTTTTTCTATTATGGTTTATCACAGAATATTAAACATAGCTCCCTGTGGCTATACAGTAGGAGCTAGATTCTTCTTCTTTTTTGAAAAAGTATTTTATTTATTTGGCTGCGCCTGGTCTTAGTTGCAACATGCAGAATCTTTAGTTGCAGCATGTGAACTCTTGGTTGCTGCATGTAGGATCTAGTTCCCTGACCAGGGATTGAACCTATGCCCCCTGCATTGGGAGCTCAGAGTGCTAGCCACTGGACCATGTGGGAAATCCCAGAACTAGGTTCTTCTTAAAGCATGCCTTTGGTCTTTCCTCTGCCTTGGCTTTGTGTGATAAAAATATCAAATATGAATTCCAGCTAAGCCTTCATTAACTTGTTTCTAAAATTGAGAAAATATTTGTGTCAGTGTAGGGTTAATGAGATATTAGAGTGAGATCTGCCCCTGGAATATGTGTAGAAGTGAAATAAATGGAAATCATTCTGATTTTCCATTAGATAAAAGCTGCTTGAAATACTAATAGGTCAAAAGGCTCAAAGTATTAGGAAGAATGGTGCTCTATTTATTCACATTAAAAAACTGATTGAATTATTTATGGAATGTCTGCTATATACAAAGCAGTAGGCAATGTAAACCCTGTTTCCTAGGAGCACAGAAACATTTTAACTCTAATAGCTGCCTAAACACTTAAAGTTGTTTCCTCATCTGTAAAATGAAAATATTTATACCTATTCAGTTCAGTCGCTCAGTCATGTTTGACTCTTTGCAACCCCATGAATCGCAGCACGCCAGGCCTCCCTGTCCACCACCAACTCCCGGAGTTCACTCAGACTCACATCCATCGAGTCGGTGATGCCATCCAGCCATCTCATCCTCTGTCATCCCCTTCTCCTCCTGCCCCCAATCCCTCCCAGCATCAGAGTCTTTTCCAGTGAGTCAACTCTTCACATGAGGTGGCCAAAGTACTGGAGTTTCAGCTTTAGCATCATTCCTTCCAAAGAACACCCAGGACCAATCTCCTTTAGAATGGACTGGTTGGATCTCCTTGCAGTCCAAGGGACTCTCAAGAGTCTTCTCCAACACCACAGTTCAAAAGCATCAATCTTTGGCACTAAGCCTTCTTCACAGTCCAACTCTCACATCCATACATGACCACTGGAAAAACCATAGACTTGACTAGACGGACGTTTGTTGGCAAAGTAGTATCTCTGCTTTTGAATATGCTATCTAGGTTGGTCATAACTTTCCTTCCAAGGAGTAAGCATCCTTTAATTTCATGGCTGCAATCACCATCTGCAGTAATTTTGGAGCCCCCAAAAATAAAGTCTGACACTGTTTCCACTGTTTCCCCATCTATCTCCCATGAAGTGATGGGACCAGATGCCATGATCTTCGTTTTCTGAATGTTGAGCTTTAAAGCCAACTTTTTCACTCTCCGCTTTCACTTTCATCAAGAGGCTTTTTAGTTCCTCTTCACTTTCTGCCATAAGGGTGGTGTCATCTGCATATCTGAGGTTATTGATATTTCTCCCGGCAATCTGGATTCCAGCCTGTGCTTCTTCCAGCCCAGCGTTTCTCATGATGTCCTCTGCATATAAGTTAAATAAACAGAGTGACAATATACAGCCTTGACATACTCCTTTTCCTATTTGGAACCAGTCTGTTGTTCCATGTCCAGTTCTAACTGTTGCTTCCTGACCTGCATACAGGTTTCTCAAGAGGCAGGTCAGGTGGTCTGGTATTCCCATCTCTTTCAGAATTTTCCACAGTTTATTGTGATCCACACAGTCAAAGGCTTTGGCATAGTCAATAAAGCAGAAATAGATGTTTTTCTGGAATTCTCTTGCTTTTTCAATGATCCAGCGCATGTTGGCAATTTGATCTCTGGTTCCTCTGCCTTTTCTAAAACCAGCTTGAACATCTGGAAGTTCACGGTTCACGTATTGTTGAAGCCTTGCTTCGAGAATTTTGAGCATTACTTTACTAGTGTGTGAGATGAGTGTAATTGTGTGGTAGTTTGAGCATTCTTTGGCATTGCCTTTCTTTGTGATAGCAGTGAAAACTGACCTTTTCCAGTCCTGTGGCCACTGCTGAGTTTTCCAAATTTGCTGGCATAGTGAGTGCAGCACTTCCACAGCATCATCTTTCAGGATTCGAAATAATTCAACTGGAATTCCATCGCTTCCACTAGCTTTGTTGGTAGTGATGCTTTCTAAGGCCCACTTGACTTCACATTCCATGGTGTCTGGCTCTAGGTGAGTGATCACACCATTGTGATTATCTTGGTCGTGAGGATCTTTTTTGTACAGTTCTTCTGTGTATTCTTGCCATCTCTTCTTAATATCGTCTGCTTCTGTTAAGTCCATACCATTTCTGTCCTTTATCGAGCTCATCTTTGCATGAAATGTTCCCTTGGTATCTCTAATTTTCTTGAAGAGATCTCTAGTCTTTCCCATTCTGTTGTTTTCCTCTATTTCTTTGCATTGATTGCTGAGGAAGGCTTTATCTCTTCTTGCTATTCTTTGGAACTCTGCATTCAGATGCTTATATCTTTCCTTTTCTCCTTTGCTTTTCACTTCTCTTCTTTTCACAGCTATTTGTAAGGCCTCCCCAGACAGCCATTTTGCTTTTTTGCATTTCTTTTCCATGGGGATGGTCTTGATCCCTGTCTCCTGTACAATGTCACAAACCTCCATCCATAGTTCATCAGACAGAATGTGGTCCACTGGAGAAGGGAATGGCAAACCACTTCAGTATTCTTGCTTTGAGAACCCCATGAACAGTATGAAAAGGCAAAATGATAGGATACTGAAAGAGGAACTCCCCAGGTCAGTAGGTGCCCAATATGCTACTGGAGATCAGTGGAGAAATAACTCCGAAAGAAATGAAAGGATGAAGCCAAAGCAAAAACAGTACCCAGTTTTGGATGTGACTGGTGATAGAAGCAAGGTCCGATGCTGTAAAGAGCAATTTTGCATAGGAACCTGGAATGTTAGGTCCATGAATCAAGGCAAATTGGAAGTGGTCAAACAGGAGACGACAAGAGTGAACGTCGACATTCTAGGAATCAGCAAACTAAAATGGACTGGAATGGGTGAATTTAACTCAGATGACCATTATATCTACTACTGCAGGCAGGAATCCCTTAGAAGAAATGGAGTAGCCATCATGGTCAACAAAAGAGTCTGAAATGCAGTACTTGGATGCAATCTCAAAAATAACAGAATGATCTCTGTTCATTTCCAAGGCAAACCATTCAGTATCACAGTAATCCAAGTCTATGCCCCAACCAGTAACACTGAAGAAGCTGAAGTTGAATGGTTCTATAAAGACCTACAAGACCTTTTAGAACTAACACCCAAAAAAGATGTCCTTTTCATTATAGGGGACTGGAATGCAAAAGTAGGAAGTCAAGAAACACCTGGAGTAACAGGCAAATTTGGCCTTGGAATACGGAATGAAGCAGGGCAAAGGCTAATAGAGTTTTGCCAAGAGAACGCACTGGTCATAGTAAACACCCTCTTCCAATAACACAAGAGAAGACTCTATACATGGACATCACCAGATGGTCAACACCGAAATCAGATTGATTGTATTCTTTGCAGCTAAAGATGGAGAAAACAAGCAAAACAAGTCAGCAAAAACAAGACCGGGAGCTGACTGTGGCTCAGATCATGAACTCCTTCTTGCCAAATTCAGACTTAAGTTGAAGAAAGTAGGGAAATCCACTAGACCATTCAGGTATGACCTAAATCAAATCCCTTATGATTATACAGTGGAAGTGAGAAATAGTTTTCAGGGACTAGATCTGATAGACTGCCTGATGATTTATACCTATTAGATAAGGTTAATTGAAGATAAAATGAGACAGTGCTTCTAAAGTACATAGTATACTACACATGCTCAATAAATGCCAGCTGTAATTCCTAGAGCTTGTTGATGATAAAGAAATCAGCTGGAGGACTTCCCTGGTAGTCTAGTGGTTAAGACTTGGCTTCCACTGAAGGGGAACAGGTTTGATCCCTGGTCAGGGAGCTAAGATTCCACAACCCTCATGGCATGGCCAAAAAATAAAAATCAGTTGACTATGGGAATCTTCAACTGATGGCGATTTCCCTCATGACAATGTGTACAGGGCAAAGTTTTTACAATAGTTCTGCTTTGAAGGAGATTACAAATATGTTCCACCTGCAGAAAATACTTGCTGGAGTCTCACCTTTGAATCGAGGCTGAGAGATTGTTCTTTGAAAATCCGATAGGGGGCACAAGGAGCCACTTGTGCAGGACAGGCACTGGCCAACAGAGTGCTTTATCGTTCCACTTTCAGGGGGCCTTCATCTTGCATGTGTCTTCCTAGTCTGTTACATGGCCACTCCATAAGTAGCTGTGCAGAATAGGCTGTTCAAATATACAGACCATGGTGATTATGGGTTTTCCTTAAAAAGAGATGTGGCCTAGAAGGCCGTTAAGAATGAGCCCAGTCTTCCCCAGATATTTCCCCCTAAATATTCTACTCATCTGAAACTAATTACAATAAATTACTTAAATTCCAGATTGCCCTTATATGGAAGTTAACTACCATTATCTGTAAATATATTTCTTATAGAGACACATGGTCAAGAAATCTAGTAGAGGGTCTATCGTCGTTATTAACAGTGCCAGCTCTGTCATCATTGGGTAGTGTGGCTGCTAAAGCAGTGGGCACTGGTCGATGAGCTGGAGGAGTAGGGGAAGATGATTTGCTATGTTTGCTAATTTCTGTAGCTGTTTCCACCATGGCCAGTTTCAAGTACTAAGATGAAGTCCCTTAACACAGAGTGGGGGAGAGATGAGCACAATATCCTAATTAGGTAATGCCAGAGTCTTATTTTATAAATATTTCCATTATCATCAGAAGTGCTAAAAAAAATCCATATTGATGATTTGGGGCTTCCTTTTCTCTTTCCTCTAGTTAAAAAACAGAGAGTCGGAATGAGAAGTAGGAGGAAGAATGGACATGTGTATCAGCATAGCTCAATGTCACGTAAGATTTTTTGGCAACACAATGGCATCACACTCTTGATTTACAAAAAATCATAGCTGATTAAAATCTAAGCCTTTTTAGCTGTTATTAATCTTCATAGCCTTTATGCTCTAATTCCATTTTAAGAAATATAAGTTCAGTGAATATACTAAAAACCATTGAATTGTACCCTTTAAATCAGTAGGTTGAATGATTTGTAGATTTAATCTCAATAAACTGTTACAAATACAAGTTCAAGAAAGAAAGACGTGTGTTTTATTAAGTACTGAATTTGATAGGGACTTCCCTGGCGGTACAGTGGTTCAAACTCCATGCTTCCACAGCAGGGGAAATGGATTCAGTCCCTGCTTGGGAAACTAAGATCCCACACGTTGTGCTGTGCATCCAAAAAGAAAAAAATGTGGTATTTTATTAAATAACTAATAAATTTTAACAGATATATTACCTCATATAATTCTTTCAACACCTTTGAGTCCTACAGGCATTAAGGAACTGGGGCAAGTGGAGGAGCTAGGATATAAACTCAGGTCTGTCCAGGATGCCCATATTCATGTTGTGGTCTTTGCATGCCACACCATCTCCCTATCCCCTGCTATGTGTGAGGCTTTGTGACTGGTGCCCAGTTGAAATCAGTGGAGGAGTCTGCCAGGCAGGCAGGCCTGCAGGACCACATGGCTCCTGAGAGTAGTAACAAGTGACATAATACTTGAGAGAGACTCAATTAGAATCAACTGAAATTAGAAAGATCCAGAAGGTAGCAAAATGTAGGTGTCCTATACACGGAACAAATGTGATTATTGGCAGTGGTGAAAGTAGGGACTGTGGCATGGGGGAGGAACAGTGTGAGAGACCCAGACTGGCAGCCTCAGTCAGGCAGGACAAGTGGCAGTTTAGTGAGCTGCCAGCTTGGTCCACATTTCAGGTGTGATACCTGGAGAAAATAGACGTAAACAAGTTAAGAGTCCTGATTTTGAAAAGGCCAGGGTCCTGGTCAGTTTATGGAAGAGGAGCTAAAACCTGGGGAGCCAAGGACTCAGACTCTACAGCAGGGAATTAGAACAAGGACTCAATACCAGGTTGAAGGCAAAAGCTGAGAGGCCAGAACCAGGGCATCTGATCAGGACAAGTTACAGGATATCCTAATTATATCCTGAACTACCAAAACAGGGCTGTTTAAGGCCTTCAGCTAGAGACAGGGTTTGACCCTGAATCTGGGGAAGGGCCAAAGCTACAGATGAGTGTCCAGTGGCCCAGCCATGGGGACTTACAGCTCCTTAGAAGAGACCAATGCCTATGCAGCTGTGCCTTGTTTTGTCTCCTGCAACATGCATGACCAATGACAGCTGTAGGTACATGTACCCCTTTAAAAATATTCAGGGTTAGACACAATTCTGGGTGTGCCATCTACGATGCCAGCTGCTTCCTACTACACAAGAAAGCATTTCAGGAAGTGACTAAGAGAGAACATTGTTTTGGAATAACTATGAATCTGTTCTATTCAGTTTTATCATCAGCAAAAATCACTTGTATGCATGTCTGATTTTGGCAGACCAGTGTGATGGCACCACCCCACCCCCACAGGGGCATCCCCATGTGGACCATGCCTGTGCAACCAGAATGCCTGGCTTGGCCTCTCTTTCCGTGCCAGCCCACTTGCTTAGCCAAGGCTCCTTGGGTTTCACGTAACAGATACAGCTCAAGCTTGCCTGAGCTAAAATGGAGAGTGGGCTGGACATGGGCCAGGGCCGGAAGGGCAGCTGGGCCTCATGGGGGTCAGAACAAACCCCTGAGAGGCCCCTGGGAATGTACACAGCTATTCTCTCACCCCCTCCCCTTTTCGTCCAGTGGCAACCTGGTTTCTCATCTCTACTTTTTTCTCCCTGACGCTGTTTTAGTCATCTTTCTCTACATTCCAGTTTTTCCTGCCTCCCAGAGCACATAGTGAAAATGACCATGCCAGCCCCTAATTGTATGCTGTCCTAGATCTGGGGCCAATAGTGACTGACCAGAAGGCCTGTGTCCCCATTCCAGATGTCCCGCAGAGAGAATCTGGCTGTCTCAATTTGGGTTGGGAGTGTCTCCTCCAATCAGCTGTGGGCCCTTGGGGTGGTAGTGACTCCTGGGGCCCACCCCTGAGGGAGCAGATGGCACAGAAGCTCTTAAAACAGGAGACCCAGACTGAACGAAGACCCCCTAAGGTGCCTACTCCCTCCAAACTGTCGTTAAGACAGCTAGTGGCTCTAAGACCCCCCTCCACCCTGTTCCAGCTGCCTCGCTGTAACTCTGCCTTCTCCCTGAAATGCTGAACAATACCTAAACATAGTTTAACTGAAAAGACCTTCATCACGAACGTCACCAAACTGATGATGAAGGTTTGCAAGTAAAACATTGTTTTTCACGTAGAATAATCTAGGAACTATACATTAAGGGGAAAAACCAATTTAAACTAAAGACCTACCAAGTACAGTGGAACTGAGCCTGTTTTACAAGGATCTACATTGCCTAACAGTATATTTTTTATAGGCAACAGAATTACTTAGGTATATGTACAGGCAATTAATTTGCAAAGTGCCTTTTAAAACAGCCCTCATATTATATCTGAATGAAAAGTGTCATATTTATACTTCTCTAGGTATCCAAAGAATAAAACCTGAAATCAGAGATTAGAAGCAGAAAACATGGAGGTTCTAACATAAATGAATTTGTGCCTCAGATTAATAAGGTAGCATTAAGGGAACTCTGGAGCAGGTTATTAAATCTGAAGGCTTTAAAAGAAACTTTATTTGGCTGCATAGGGAGGATTTTAGTTGCGGCACGCAGAATCTTTGGTATTTTTTGTTGAGGCATGTCAACTCTTAGTTGTGGCATGTGGGATATAGTTTCCCAACCAGGAATTGAACATGGAGTCTTGGGAGCATGGGGTCTTAGCCATTGAACATCCAGGGAGGTCCCCGAAGGCTATACTTTTAGTCTCAGAAAGCAACCAAGACTCCTTCCTAGCAATCTCCAATGATTATGATGATGATGATGATGATGGTATTATCTGAGCACTAATTTTTTGCCAGGCACTGTGCTAAGCATTTTACATAGATTATCTCATTTAATGTTTATAACATCTTTATGAGATGGATAGTATTATTTCCCACATTTTACAGATGAAGAAACTAAGGCACCATGCTAGTCAAGTTCCCACGAATGGTAATTTGCAAGAACCCAGATAGAAGCCCAAGTCTGGCTGAAGCTGAAGAACTTAACCAATATAAAATGTTTAGATCTTCCAGCAAGAAATATTTTTTATTGAAAATGAAGTTCCCTAATGAACAGAAGGCATTCCTATCATTTTTTTATCTCATGAGGAGTTTTCATTTTCAATGCATCTAAGCAAGTTTGTTTCTTTTGCTTTTGATCAGAGTACATCATGAGAAACACTGGGTTGGATGAAGCACAAGCTGGAATCAAGATTGCAGGGAGAAATATCAATAACCTCAGATATGCAGATGACACCACCCTTATGGCAGAAAGTGAAGAGGAACTAAAGAGCCTCTTGATGAAAGTGAAAGAGGAGAGTGAAAAAGTTGGCTTAAAGCTCAACATTCAGAAAACGAAGATCATGGCATCTGGTCCCATCACTTCATGGGAAATAGATGGGGAAACAGTGGAAACAGTGTCAGACTTTATTTTGGGGGGCTCCAAAATCACTGCAGATGGTGACTGCAGCCATGAACTTAAAAGACGCTTACTCCTTGGAAGAAAAGTTATAACCAACCTAGACAGCATATTAAAAAACAGAGACATTACTTTGCCAACAAAGGTCTGTCTAGTCAAACCTATGGTTTTTTCAGTAGTCATGTATGGACATGAAAGTTGGACTATAAAGAAAGCTGAGTGCCAAAGAATTGATGGTTTTGAACTGTAGTGTTGGAGAAGACTCTTGAGAGTCCCTTGGACTGTAAGGAGATCCAAGAAGTCCATCCTAAAGGAAATCAGCCCTGACTCTTCATTGGAAGGACTGATGATGAAGCTGAAACTCCAATACTTTGGCCACCTGATGGGAAGAACTGACTCATTTGAAAAGACCCTGATGCTAGAAAAGATTGTAGGCGGGAGGAGAAGGGGATGACAGGATGAGATGGTTGGATGGCATCACTGACTCAATGGACATGAGTTTGAGTAAACTCTGGGAGTTGGTGATGGAAGGGAGGCCTAGTATGCTGCAGTCCATGGGGTCGCAAAGAGTCGGACACGACTGAGCGACTGAACTGAA
This sequence comes from Bos javanicus, assembly GCF_032452875.1. Taxonomy (NCBI): domain Eukaryota; kingdom Metazoa; phylum Chordata; class Mammalia; order Artiodactyla; family Bovidae; genus Bos; species Bos javanicus. The sequence continues at coordinate 46,422,613 of NC_083877.1, read as the reverse complement.
CTGAAGACAGGCACTGACGTCGAGGGGAATGTAAAAATGTTTAAGACCCTCTTAGGGTTTTCAAGGAGCTCAAGGTCATCTAATATTGAGCAAGAGGATATACAAATAGTTATAATAGAACACTGAATATGAGGTGCCATCCCAGTAACATCTTAGCTCCAGGAGATGAAGGGAAGGAACAATCATGTCTACTAAGTATATAAAAGTTACGATTTGCTGCATATGAATGTTGTTAGCTGAATCATGTGAGGGATAGAAATCCCTTGTTAGCCAAAGTAATCAACTATTCTCAGGTGTGATTCTCAGCAGGCCCACTATGACTTCTGGTTAATCATGTACCTGTGTCTTTAAGTGAACTGTGAGTTGTGACCCTTTGTAATAAGCTATAAGACTAAAAGCAGGAATGGATCTTAGGTTTGATCCTTGTTGCCTGTTCTCAGTAAACAAACACTGTCCCTAAAGAAAGCACCTCTACCGTGAGCTGTCAGCCAGCAAACCTGGGACAACAGGGAGAAGTGCAAAAAAAAAAAAAAAAACCCAAAAAAACAAAAACTCTCCCCTCAACATGAAACTTTCAGTCTTAAGATCTTTCCAAAACAGCCCCAGGAATAAATGAGTACACCTGTTCTTTGTCCTTTGATTGCAGAAACCAGTCCACCATCTGCAGCCAGCTGGATCCAGTGGATTTCGGTGCCGCCTGCCATCAGAAATCTGAACTGTGCAATGATCGCTTGCTCTGTGCTCCACTGCCAAGACTAAACCCGCTTTTTGTTCAGGTGAGGCGAGCCCAGCTGGACTTTTCTTCACCCCTGAAGTCGGCAGTGGTCTGTGAACAGGACTTAGAGGCTTAACTGTGGCAGTAGAAAGCAGGATGAACTCCAGACTCTGGATAAAGTAGCTCTAATGCTCCTTTTCATTTGTATACAACTTTACATGACAAAGGCCATCACAATCACCATTAATTAAACCTACCACTCTGCGCCTTCTGAGCCAGGTCTGAAGTAGTCTGCTCATTTTACAGCTGACAAAACAGATAGTAAGGCTTAGGGATTTGCTGAGGTGAATTAGTGCTCAGCCAAGGAACCTTGCCCCATTTCCCTTTCGAGTTCATTCTTTTTTTTTTTCTTTTTTTGGCCTGGAAGAGGCCTTCAAAGTACCCAGTTCTTAACTCCAAGCACCTTAAGGACATCAGCTGGCAAGAGCTGCTTGGCAGCGGAATGATAGCCGTTATGATTGGAGCACAGTATGTGGCTTGAATTATTTGAAAACAGCCAACTCTTATTTTTCTGGCTCTCAGTGGATGTGAAACACATATGCACATAAAGTTTCTCCCGTCAGGCCAGAGAGCAGGCCAGGACATGTGGGCAGTTGTAGCAATGCTGCCTTTGACATTTGACTTGGTGGAAAGCAGCCTGCTCGTTACCCACTCTTCACCCCTCTCTTACCAGATTCTTTACATTAAAATTTCAAATGAATTCAGAAGCAAACCTATTCCAAGAGCAGGCCTAGTCCCATATTGGTGGGATGTGGGGAAGAGGAAAACCGGAGGCCCACATACTATATGTCCATGTAAAAATTGTAGCTGGAGCTAACAAGCTAGTTAGCCTTGATAGGCTGGTTAACTTTCCCTATCTTGACAGACTTGTCTTTATAATGACCTGTAATATTAGTTTGACTGATGCAGAACTTCTCAGAGGTCCACATCAGAATGGTCTGGTTCCAGGAGAACAGTTCTGACCTGATGTCCTTCCCCACGGACAGGCCTGGCCCATATCAGAAAGGGCCTCGTATACATTCAGTGATGATCCCACCCCACATCCGTGCAAGTTCCTGCCACATCAGCACCCTCTCATGACCACCACCTTGGGCCTGTGGTACCACAATCAATAGCACAATCTACCCTTGAAAGGATAGATCAGGAAAAGAGGTTCATGCCAGTTGAAGAAGCAGGGACTTGGGTAGGGAATTCTGGGCCTAAAAGCAGGGCAGGGCTCTGAGTGAATAAATCACTTGGCCTGTGGATTCCTTGACTAGTGAAGAGGAGTGACCAGAAGAGAACAAGAGGGGGCTCTCTAAAGAGTGGGCCCCAGGGAGGGGCCTCTTGCCAAGATCTAAGAACAAATGATATCTGGCCAAAGAATAAGTCATCCAGAAATGTGAGTTAATATTGGAGTCTATACAAATCTGGTTACCATAAAATAATTTCATTTCAGTTATAAGACCCAGAGGCATGAGCTGTTTCAAATGTTATGTCTGCCGCCTTCCACAAATAACTTACTTACTCTGGGCAATAGGCATGGTCTTCAGTAGGTATAAGGGCCAGAAACCAAATGAATCAGCTCTGTAATTAAATATTTTACTAGAGAGGCTGAGCTCCCATAAAAATAACCAGATGTCTGAACTCTAGCTGGTGACACTAAGTAGGGTACCCCTGCTATTGCCACCCCAAAATGGACGAACTAGGAAGAAAAAGAGAAGCATGACTCCCTGGTCCCCTGGAAATGTGCTGCCGTGCTCTTTGTGGAGGGGTCCTTAGGTCAGTCAAGGTTGCTAGGACGCTGGGGACAAAACAGATCCCTCTGTCCACATCATTTTCCATAGCATCAGAGTCATAATCCCAGTCCTGGGGCTTGAGATGAAAAGAGGTTTACATCACAAGCTTTCTTATTAACTCATATCTCTCTTTTGTTTCAATTAATGATGTACAACATTTAATTTTAAGGGAACTATATCCACATATAAACAGTATTTTTATCACCAAATTCTGAAGGCAGGACTTCCCAGGTGGCACAGTGGATGAGTCAACCTACCAGTGCAAGGGACACAGGTTTGATCCCTGGTCCAGGAAGATTCCACAACTAAGTCCGTGCACCACAGTACTGAGCCTGTGAGTCGAAACTACTGAGCTCACATGCTGCAGCTGCTGAGCCTGTGTGCTCTCGGGCCTGCTGGCTGCAGCTGCTGAGCCTGTGTGTTGCAGCTCTGAAGCTCACGTGCCTAGAGCCCATGCTCTACAGCAAGAGAAGCCACTGCACTGAGAAGCATTGCGCAGCACCACAATGAAGAGCCCCTGCTCACGGCAACTAGAGAAAACCTGTGCAAAGCAATAAAGACCCAGTCAGCCAAAACGAAATGATTAAATAAAATTATTAAAAAATTCTTAAGGCTAAAGATATAAATAAGGAAATGTATAAGATGTATATTTTGATGCTAACTTGTGGCTGCTGTGTATGTCAGTGCCAACAGCATTGAATTCTGGATTCTTTTGTTTTTTAAATAATGAGATTTAAAATATATATATATATATATATATATATATATATATATATATTTGGTTGCATTGGGTCTTAGTTGCAGCATGTGGGATCTTTAATCTGATATTTGAAATCTTAGTTGTGGCATCTGGGATCTGGTTCCCTGACCAGGGATCGAACCCAGGCTCCCTAAATTGGGAGCATGGAGTGTTAGCCACTGGACCACCAGGGAAGTCCCTGAATTCTAATGTCTTGATTCAAAGGCTTTAGTGAAGCCTTCTCCTACAGTTTTGTTCCTAATGTATGAAGGATGTATTTCCTTAATGATCTTTAGATAGTGTTTATATAAATTCATTATTATTATTATTTTGCTTTCAAAATGGAGATAAAAATACAGTCCAAATCAGAATAAAACAGAATAAATCAGAATAAATCAATTCACACCATCAGATAGTGGTCACATCTGCAGTGTGGACAGATAGGTTCTCTTCCTGCCCCCATAGACTTCTCCGCCAAAGATCCTCTATCTGTTCACACAGACTCTTTCTGCAGAGCCAGGGACAGTCTGTGTGCCTGTACTGACCCCATTTCTGGTTGCCACTTGACAACATGACCCATCTACTTTTGTGTTGCTACCCACACAACTGCCCTACTTCCTGAAAGCATGCCCTCTGCCTCCCCACCGCAGTTTAAATTCCCATGCTGTCTGATTCATCCTCCTTGCCCTTCCAGTTCAGGTGAATTATAGGTCCAAAGAAGGTGACTTGGTGTTGTCAATAAGACTTTGCTGGAATGCTACAGTTCTGTCATCGAATGACAAGCATGCCTCAGATGATGTTGATAGCTGCTGATAATATCTGATGTCACTGATACAAGGGAAGTAACTTTTCATTTATCCAGAATAGTTAGGGAACAGGTAGTTCTAATAAACTGCAATCTGCTTAACTATAGACTACCAGTTTTGAAAGAAAAGTAAACTAATTTGGAAGGAACTATAAATAACACAGCAGCACATTACTGGCAGATCATAATTTTACCTGGCATTGTAATTATTTATGTGTGTGCTCCACCTCCCCTGCAAGGCCATTGAGTTCTTAAAGGATGATTTGTATCAGTTTCATCTTTATTCCCCTTACTGTACTTAGAGAGTTGCTTTATATATTGTAGGTGCTAAAAAATGTTTTTATTAGATGAATGAAAATATAGTTGATCTTTGAACAATGTGGGGAAAGGGTGCCTACCCCACACAGTCAAAAATCTGCATAAAACTTTTCATTTCTCAAAACTTAACTGCTAATAGCCTACTAGTGAATGGAAGCCTTACCAATGACATAACAGTCTATTAACATATATTTTGTATGTTATATGTAGTGTATATAGTATATTCTTATAATGAAATAAGCTACAGAAATTTTTATTAGGAAAATCATAAGGAAGAAAAAACATTTACAGTACTATACTATATTTATTGATACTGTTTAAGTTATTTGTTTACAAGATGAATCTTCTGTCAGTACTTGCATCCATGTTATCTTACATGATACAAAACACTGTAGATGTCACACTTTTACCCAAAAACTTGGTTTACCTCATGGTGGGTGTTGAGCCAAAAGACACAACCAAGCCAAAAATCAGAAAGAGGAAGTATGTATTACTTGCAGCAAGTAATGACAACGCTGGAGATCTTTCCCAAAGAAGTGTCTCTCCAAACAGCAAAACTAGAGGTGTTTTAAGCCAAAGGTACATGCATGTTTATGAAGGAGCTTGAGCAGAGAAGAATTTAGTGCAGAACTGAGGCAGATGTCAACAGAGTTCAAACTTTAGTTGATTGAAGTCACATGGGTCAGAAAAGGTCAACATCATCATTCCTTAGATTCAGGTTGATCTGGTAATTTAAGTGCTTCAGGCTCTTCTTTACCATTGAAATACAACTGGGAGTCTTTGCAGATGATTTTTTATCTTTGCTATTGTTACTTCCCTTGCCTGATGACACTCATTTGTTCCTGCATTCTTTTGTTCCCTTCAGTTCAGTCGCTCAGTCGTGTCTGACTCTTCGTGACCCCATGAACCACAGCACGCCAGGCCTCCCTGTCCATCACCAACTCCCGGAGTTCACTCAGACTCACGTGCATCGAGTCACTGATGCCATCCAGCCATCTCATCCTCTGTCGTCCCCTTCTCCTCCTGCCCCCAATCCCTCCCAGCATCAGAGTCTTTTCCAATGAGTCAACTCTTCACATGAGGTGGCCAAAGTACTGGAGTTTCAGCTTTAGCATTATTCCTTCCAAAGAACACCCAGGACCAATCTCCTTTAGAATAGACTGGTTGGATCTCCTTGCAGTCCAAGGGACTCTCAAGAGTCTTCTCCAACACCACAGTTCAAAAGCATCAATTCTTCAGCACTCAGCTTTCTTCACAGTCCAACTCTCAAATCCATACTTGATGACTGGAAAAACCATAGACTTGACTAGACGGACCTTTGTTGGCAAAGTAATGTCTCTGCTTTTCAATATGCTATCTAGGTTGGTCATAACTTTTCTTCCAAGGAGTAAACGTCTTTTAATTTCATGGCTGCAGTCACCATCTTCAGTGATTTTGGAGCCCCCCAAAATAAAGTCTGACACTGTTTCTACTGTTTCCCCATCTATTTCCCATGAAGTGATGGGACCAGGTGCCATGATCTTAGTTTTCTGAATGTTGAGCTTTAAGCCAGTTTTTCCACTCTCCACTTTCTCTTTCATCAAGAGGCTTTTTAGTTCCTCTTCACTTTCTGCCATAAGGGTTGTGTCATCTGCATATCTGAGGTTATTGATATTTCTCCCGGCAATCTTGATTCCAGCTTAAGATTATTAATTACTGAGATCTGTCCAAGGACAAGCACTGTGGTCAGGCTTAGATTATAAAATGACTTAGGCCAAAAGCGGCTTCTCTTTGTCAAAAGTCATGCCTAGTTTTCTTTCTGTGGGGCCCTTCTACCCAAGCTGCTTACAAAATCCCCCTTTAAGAAATTTCAGTCTTCAGTCTTGAGGGGTATGGGACTAAAGTTAAGACCTCTGTAATTGCTTCCTGCTGAGAATGGATGTTTCAGTTTCCTGAATTAGAGGAGTGAAATTCTCTTGTTGCTAGAGCTAGGTCTGTTTTGGGGTCCACCAAAGTAGTGTCTGAACCTTGCTTCAGTAGCATTATTCTAGCAAGTGTAGAAGAGGCACAGTGGGAGAGACAATGAACAGCAACATAGCAACATCATTAGCAGAGACTTCAGCCAAGAGCCCCCAAACCAAACCATTTTTCTAATATTTTCACTAAACTGGGAAGGGAACCTTCAGAGAGGAGGTTTGATTTTTTCATGTGGATCATTTAGAAAAATGATCACATGTGGATCACATTAGAAAACTCATCAGGAATTAAAAACAGCGTTTGGTATATATTATAGCATAAGTTCCTCCTTGGGAGGCTTTTAAAATATCAAGGGCCATTTTTTCATCATAGAAACTTCTGAGTTGATTAGACTGACAGCCTGATTACTATTGTTAAGGCTTGCTGGGTAAATTTTGCTAAAGCCTCTATGAGAGTGATGATGTCCTCTATGTTTGACTTCTTTCTTTCTTTCTCTCTTTCTTTCTTTTGGCCATGCCATGCATTTTGTGAGACCTTAGTTCCCTGACCAGACCCAGTGCAGTGAAAGTTGAAAGTGCTGAGTCCTAAACACGACTACCAGGGAGTTTCCTTTAATGTTTGATTTTCTAAAAATAGTCCTCTCCTTAATGGCCAAAGTAGATGTACAATGGATGTTCTATAGGCCACAAAACAGGCCACTCTGGTCAGTAAAGTTTAAGTTAAACCATGTATAAGCCAGCATGACTTACCCCATACCTCAGTGAGAAGATTTTTGTCAGTCCCCCTCTTGATCGCAAGTCTTCTAACGCACAAAAATACTTGTCCCTTGATGTCAGGGTGGTTGCAGCCTGTCCTGGGTCCATCATGTCCCTTGGTGCTAGGCCTCCTTTTTGTTAATATAGAAATATTTGCCTAGGTATCCACACTGGGGGAGAATTTATCAGGTATCTGTGAAGAGGCTCAGAGGTATGTTAGTGGGGAAACATTTTGTAGGTTACACATTTATCAATTGTATCAAATTATAACACAAACATTGTATAAGTGCTTTTAGCCCTAGACTTAAAGCAAGCAGAGATACCTGTCATGAGTAGTTATACTCTGTGACAACTTCACTAGATAATTTTCTTTTCCTCCTGAACATCAGGGCAAATGTATGGCTAACACAATAACTTTCGATTTTGATAGGGCCTGAACATGGGGTATTGGATCTTCATCTAAAAATATATTGTCATGGTAAGCTTCAGAAACAAACTTAAGAGTGTCCCTTTAACAGTTCATTTAAACTTTGTAATTATGTAACTTAACAATAAGTAGCTATCTGGCAGTTGAGTCTCAGACAGTAAATACAGACTTCAATTAACAAAACTAGATTTTAATATCCACTGAAACATTCTTTTCCTCTAAAGTTAACCTCACTTTTACCAAATGTAGCCAAATTAAGACCAATTTGTTTTCAGAATAAGTCTGATTGATTGATCACTTAGCCTCTTTTAAATTGGTTGGGTTGGAGCTTTTCATAAGGGATCTCAGATTGAAATGTTGAAATATTTCTCAAAGCCAGAAAAGCCATTCTGTGGGCCTGTCACAGATATCACCTGCAACATCTACAGATTTGAGTGAATTCCACCATTTTCAAGGTCTCCAAAAATTGAGTTTCCTGCATCCGTTAGGAGGTGACCTTCCTTATTTACCTCATAAAGCTGTTGAAAACTTAAGGATTTCTAATTTTTGGAGGAGGAATCAGGTGGAGAGAAAAGATAAACATTTCCATTTTACTTCCAAAGGTTTAATTTACCAAATTGCTGTTAGTCATAATTAGCTTGAGAGGGAGCGTATCATTATGTCTGGAAAACACAGATTAAAGCCAGTAATATTTTAGACAAAAACCCTAAAAATTATAACCATATTCATCAGTTCACTCAGTAACTGATCCTTTTTGTTAATAGTTTTATGAAGCCATCAGGTTTTCATTCAGTTTAGTTCAGTTCAGTCACTCAGTCGTGTCTGACTCTGCAATCCCATGGACTGCAGAATGCCAGGCCTCCATGTCCGTCACCAACTCCTGGAGTTTACTCCAACTCATGTCCATTGAGTCCGTGATGCCATCCAACCACCTTGTCCTTCTTCTCCCACCTACAATCTTTCCTCTTTTCAAATGAGTCAGTTCTTCCCATCAGGTGGCCAAAGTATTGGAGTTTCAGCTTCAACATCAGTCCTTCCAATGAACACCCAGAACTGATCTCCTTTAGGATGGACTGCTTGGATCTCCTTGCAGTCCAAGGGATTCTCAAGAGTCTTCTCCAACACCACAGTTCAAAAGCATTAATTCTTCAGTGCTCAGCTTTCTTTATAGTCCAACTCTCACATCCATACATAACTACTGGAAAAACCATAGCCTTGACCAGATGGACCTTTGTTGGCAAAGTAATGTCTCTGCTTTTTAATATGCTGTCTAAAACTAGGTAAGAAATTAAAGAATCCTAATGAAAACCTGTCAACCTAAACCTAGACAGGTTTTCATTAGGATTCTTTAATTTCTTACCTAGTTCAATGGTATGATCTGAAATTTATCAGAGACCTATACTTTTCAAAAATTTCTTCCTAAGAATCTTCTCGAAGATGAAGCACTTTTGCAAAATATCAAAGTATAACAATAACTGTCTACAAATGGCAAAGGACTTAAAAAGACATGATTCACACCTGATTACAATGTAATTGACAAAGGATCTTGGTTACTGTTTTGACATACAGCATTTTAAGATAGCAACTAAAATTATAACATAATCATACCAGGACATATCCAAAGTTCAGAAATGTATAATTTCTAGAATGTCTGTGTTAATAATATATTTATGATATTTATTCCTATGATATATTGTAAAGAATCCACCTGCCAATGCAGGAGACACAGGAGACTAAAGCTCGATCCCTGGGTTGAGAAGATCCCCTGGAGGAGGAAATGGCAATCGTCTCCAGTATTCTTCCCTGGAGAATCCCATGGACAGAGAAGCCTAGCGGGCCACAGTCCATAGGATCACAAAGAGTCAGAAATGACTGAGCAACTGAGCACATTCCTATAGTATAACCTCAGATGGCTTATCACTTATTTGACAGCGCTTCCCATGTAATTTAACATATCAGATTATCCTATTTAATATCTCTCTTTAAGATGCTTCAGGATTCCTCTGAAACATCACAGTTAGCCGTAGGTCAAAAGAACTTCAGTTAGAATTTAATATTTGGAGGACTTTCCCTGGAAGTCCAGTGGTTAAGGCTCTGCATTTCCACCTCAGGGGACACAGGTTTGACCCCTGGTTGGGGAACTAAGATCCTGAAAGCCCTGCAGCATGGACAAAAAAAATTTGATATTTGGTGATTTTATAAAAATATCAAAAAGGTTTCAAGATACTTGGTCAAATAGGATCACAGGTCACTGTGAAGCAGTATTCACTTAACTAAAATGACTAAAGACTTCAAAAGCAAATACAGACCACTTAAAGGCCATAGGAAGCATCACTACAAACAAAGCTAGTGGAGGTGATGGAATTCCAGTTGAGCTATTTCAAATCCTGAAAGATGATGCTGTGAAAGTGCTGCACTCAATATGCCAGCAAATTTGGAAAACTCAGCAGTGGCCACAGGACTGGAAAAGGTCAGTTTTAATTCCAATCCCAAAGAAGGGCAATGCCAAAGAATGCTCAAACTACTGCACAACTGCACTCATCTCACACGCTAGTAATGCTCAAAATTCTCCAAGCCAGGCTTCAGCAATACGTGAACCATGAACTTCCAGATGTTCAAGCTGGATTTAGAAAAAGCAGAGGAACCAGAGATCAAATTGCCAACATCCACTAGATCATCGAAAAAGCAAGAGAGTTCCAGAAAAACATCAATTTCTACCTTATTGACTATGCCAAAGCCTCTGACTGTGTGGATCACAATAAACTGTGGAAAATGCTGAAAGAGATGGGAATACCAGACCACCTGACCTGCCTCTTGAGAAACCTGTATGCAGAACAGGAAGCAACAGTTAGAACTGGACATGGAACAATGGACTGGTTCCAAATAGGAAAAAGAGTACATGAAGGCTGTATATTGTCACGCTGCTTATTTAACTTATATGCAGAGTACATCATGAGAAATGCTGGGCTGGAGGAAGCACAAGCTGGAATCAAGATTGCCGGGAGAAATATCAATAACCTCAGATATGCAGATGACACCACCCTTAGGGCAGAAAGTAAAAAGGAAATAAAAAGCCTCTTGATGAAAGTGAAAGAGGAGAGTGAAAAAGTTGGCTTAAAGCTCAACATTCAGAAAACGAAGATCATGGCATCTGGTCCCATCACTTCATGGGAAATAGATGGGGAAACAGTGGACACAGTGTGCTGGTCCATGGGGTCACAAAGAGTCAGACACGACTAAGCAACTGAACTGAAAGGCAAAGAACCTCACATAATCTGTTATCAAAAGCGGAACTTCAGGAAAACTTTGTTCTTTCAATAGAGGGCACAATACTCCAGTCCTATACCAGTCTATAGAATCTGTTTACCTAATTAAATTTAATCCAGTCTAAGCCAGTCTTGACCATGTACAAAGTTCTTTTCTCAGTGTTCCTTTTCCATAAACCTACAATTTTCTGTATTCATATTTTGTCCTTTATTTTAGTTTCCATTAAAAAAGAAAAAGCTTTAGGGCAAAACTACCTTTTAAAAAAATATATTTACTTATTTATTTGGCTGCACCATGTCTGAGTTGTGGCACACAGGCCCTTTGTTGCTGCATCTGGTTTCTTTTTATTTGTGGCATTTGGGCTCTTAGTTGTGTCACGCAGGATGTAGTTCCCTCACCAGGAATCAAACCTGAGCCCTCTGCATTGGGACCACAGAATCTTAGCCACTGGACCACCAGGGAAACCCCCTCCCTTTTCTTTTTTTTTAACGAAATGCATTTCCATTCCTCACACTTCTTTGACTGAAAACACACATCCTACTGTCCTGGCATACTGAACTGTTTTACTATCTTAGTAGCTTTAATTACATATATTATAATATTAACCCTTAAAAACCTTAATCTCCAGTGAAAACCAAGAAGCAAGCAATTATAAATTGTCTATCATACTAGTATTTCCCACTTGGAAAACTTCTGAACACAATCCATAATCTCTAGAGACACATTTTCTCATAACAAAATTTCTTTCACCAATGTGGTACAGAGTATGTGTTTAATAAACCCAAGCATCTTCGGTTTCTCTCTGATAAGAAGGCAGAAATAGGTAAGCTTAGACCTGCCAGCAATTACTGTTCCAATATTTATCCTATTTGAAATGACCTAGGTAGTCAATGAATTCTCATCATTTAACTTATTTTAGTTTCAAATGAAACTAAGGTTCATTTAACTTAATTTAGTTTTTAAGTTAAGCCAAACTTAAATTGGCTTTAATACCAGATATTGATATTATAGAAACTATTTCCTAGATCATGTGAACCTGAAATTCATTCTGGCCAGTTCCCTTAACATCTGTGAGAGTTTTTCTAAGTGCTTAATTTCCTTAAGCCAATCACATAGAGCTCATCCACAAATTACTTTGATAATATTGTCTAGAGGTAGACATATCACATCTATAATGAACATATATATACATTCATATAGACACAAAGATGTCATAGTTTTCTTCTTAAGTTTAAAAAGCTTCCTTTTTTTTCTCTCTTTCAGTCCCAGGAATTAAAAATGGTCTAGATAAAAGTTCCTGAGAGCCTGGATAGAACATTTACATCTCAAAGAAACAAGTTCCTTATAGGAAAGTTGGTTTTTTACTAACTGCGTATGTATAGCCCAGTTTTAGGATGTCAAAAGAGCCATATGTTGGACATTTTTAGGACAATATTTCTTGGTATCCTTCCTCTTTGATGTTGCATCCCCTATTGAGGTTGTCAACTTTGAGAATCTGGCTCCAGTATCTAACAAAAATTCAATTTGCTCTCCTGCTACTTCTAAAGTAACCCTGGATTTCTCAGAGGAGATCAGGATGGTGTTCTGTGGAACCAGGTGAGGAGCCCTCAGGCCCCATCAATTTCTTTTTTGGTTACCAAGAGCTGAGAAGAAGAGGGTTAAGCTTGGGCCTTCCTTTTCCTGAGATGGGGCATTCCTTCTGATGTCCTTCCCCTTTGCATGTGGGATCTTTTTCAGTTGCGGCATGCAGACTCTTAACTACAGCATGTGGGATCTAATTTTGTGACCAGGGATCAAACCCAGGCCCCCTGCACTGGCAATGTGTAGTCCTAGCCACCTATCTACCAGGGAAGTCCCAATATTAAAACAAAACAAATAAACAAAACAAAAAACACTTACCTGTGGTGATAGGCTGATGTGCAATTCTCCAGTAACAAGAGGGAGACAGAGAAAGAGGGAGGGAAAGAGAGGCATACTCTACGGTCCTGTAATTCTTGGAAAGCAAAATTATAAAATAGTAAGAGGGGACTTCCCTGGTGGTCCAGTGGCTAGGACTCCATGCTACCAATGCAGGGAATCTGGGTTTGACCCCCTGGTCAGGGACCTAGATCCCACCTGCTGCTACTAAAGATCCTGCAGGCCTCAATTAAATATCATTCACCTCAGGTTTATGTAAGTATAGGTTGTTCTCTTCAAGTCTTGCACAGGATGTTCTACACATATATTTTTGGATACTTATTGAAAAAAAATCCACATGTAAGTGAACCCATACAGTTCAAGCCCATGTTGTTCAAGGGTCAACTGTATAGAACACAGACTATAATTTACCAACATGACTTAATCCTTCTTTGATGACTCAAAAGGCCCTCTGGGATCACACATTTCTTCAGGCTTGTTATTATGTGTATTTTCTCTGGAGATGTTTAATATGGGTCAAGTAACCGAAAGCAGAATTCAGTAATAACCGGAAGACAGAACTTGATGTCTACTGACTCATTCCAGAACTAAGTCTGTGTGTATGTGTCTCAAAGTCAAATACAGAAGAGATCACATTTATTACTGCCTAAAAGAAGCATCACATCACAATGCAACTGTTTATGAAAATAGGTTACAAATAAGGAGTGTTAACTAGCTTCTGTTCATCAACCTTAACCAGGACAAGGAAATGTTTGAAAAGTAGGGCATCATTAGTACCATTAATATATTATTACCATTATTAAAGCCTAATCATCAGATTATAATTTACTAATTAACACAGACATATTTATCATATTATGTGCCTAATATATGCCAAGCCCTGTGTTAGTCATTAGGGATAAAATGTGAATATAATTCATGCCCTAGAGAAGTGTAAATAATTCATTTAAAACCATTTTATTGTGCAGATCATTTTACAGAACTTTAGATGTCACTGTAATAAATTAGCCTGGGAGTGATGTGACAGTCTAACACATCCTATAACTCATTCAAAATATAGAATAACAGAAAAGAAATAATGTGAGAATGTTAGCTTAATTACTTGATATTTGCCTTTTTCCCTCCACTAAAAAACAGCATCCAGAATGTTCCTTTAAGGATCTAGCTTTTTGCACTTTCAGAATCCTGGGTGAATTTGCTCCTGCACCTAAGATGATTTTTATTTCAGTTACTACAGTATCTGCCAGTCCCCCCAGGACTTGAGGGTAAAGCAACAGCCCAAAGCAGGGAGGGAACAGCCATTGCAGTACCCCCACCCTTGGCTGACCTCTCTGTGGGTGTGATGGTGACAGAGGAGGCATGAGAGAGCCCTGCCCTGGAGTCAGGAGAAACCCAGGAGGCAGGGCAGTGTTCTCAGTCCAGTGTGTAATGGACACTCTGGTAATGGACACTGCCTCCTTTCTCTACAGCTTCCTGTAAACATGCTGATTTTCATCACTAAAACTAAGGGTTTTGATTACATCAGAGTTTCCCAAATTATATTCTGCAAAACATACAGATCTCGTAAGTTGTTGTTTAGTTGCTCAGTTGTGTCCAACTCTTTGCAACCCTATGGACTGTAGCCTCCCAGGCTCCTCTGTCCGTGGGATTGCCCAGGCAAGAATACTGGAAAGGGTAGCCATTTCCTTCTCCAGAGGACCTTTCTGACCCAGGAATCAAACCCATATCTCCTGCATTACAGGCAGATTCTTTACTGCTGAGCCACCAGGGAAGCCCATGGGTCCCATAAGACACTTCTTCAAAAAGTGGCCTGGAGCAGCACAGCAGGGCAAGCTGCCCGCCACACCCAGTGGTGCAGTCAGAGGCCGCATCAGCCTAGAAAGGTTCCGACAGGCTGTACCTTCCAAACACTTGATAGCATTTCTCAAACGAGTTTGACCATGAAACTCTCTCTTCCAGTTTCACCTACTAACATCTGCTGATTCACTTAGTATTCTGAGGTATGAACTTTGGAAACATTAGAATAAATGATCTCTTAAACGCACTGATTTTATAGCAATTTAAAGCAGAAAATAGCCTTAGAAATCACAGGTCCTATGAGTTTAGGATCTCATAGCAAGTCAGTGGCCAAATACGGTCCCTTTCATTTGCCAGTTTTTCACATTCTATATGCTAAAAACCACAGTGAATGAAATTTTACTGTGAGAAGGATTAGAAAAAGGATCAGTCATTGAAATCTACAAGTAACCTGGAAGCTCCAGAGTTTCCAGTTTGGTTAAACTCTGTTGTTTGAAGTTACTCTTGATTAAACAAAACTAATGGTGTACATCCATAGGCCAGTGGAGATACTACTGAGCAGACAATTATCACAATTCAAGAAGCTAATGAGAACGGGAGAGGGAGAAGCAAGTGGCACTGAGTCCAAAGTCAAGGTCATTAGCTCCTGGGTGACTAAGAGTAAATTACCTTTTTTGATATTGAGTTCAAGATCCTTGAATTTTTTTTTTTTTAAGTATTGAATCATATATTCCTTTGGTGTCAGGACTAAGAGAACTGATGTTTCTATACTGACCTCAGTGTCCAGTGCTCTGGATAGTGTCTCCTTAATGCCAACTTTAAAAAGCCTCACACATCACTTCACAATGGTCTTTGACTCTACTTAAAAGGACAAAGATAATTTTAGGCTTCAATTTCTTTTCATGCCATTTGCTTGAAAAAGAGTCCTTTGAGTTGGTGGCTAAGTAAACAACAGTATTCTTGAAGCAATGACTTGGCTGTCCCACAGTCCCAGCTATAGTATAGCCTAACTCCAAAGTAATTAAAGAACCAAGTGATTTGCATTCTTTTTTCTACAGAACTACTCTTGAGTAGCAGATGGCAAACACAAATGTTTTGCTCTAGAGACATATGGAAACCTCTCTGTTCTGTAAAACCCTCAATGAATATTAAACGCCGAGTGATGCCATTCATTGCAGAAATAAAATGTGATAATCCCCCAAACAGGCCTAATTAGGCCATATAGCTACTTGAGTTCCAGAAAGTAATAGGGGGGAAATTACTATGTGATTGGGATTTCATTAGCAGTTCTTCTTAATCTGAATATTCATCCTGGTCCAAAAGAATCACCTACCTAGCCTTATTTCTCAGCATTCTATTAGCTTGTCACCATAATTTATAATTGTAAATCTTAAAAATGAGCCATCAAAGAGATCTGCTTGATTCCACATTAATTCTTCAGTTCTTCCTTAACACAAAGAACAATGAATTTCAAGAGAGACAGGGTGTTTTATCATAGGTTTGGGAGTATTCATAGCTCCCTAACTAATTCCACTTATAAGCCCTTGCTGCTGTTAAATTAGGGTGGCAGGGAAAAGTCTGTGTAAGGTTATTCAGGAAATGATTATCAATATTAAGTAGGAATTTGAGGCAGTAATCTTATTGAATATGGCTCAAAATACAAAACAGAATTTCACTCTCTTCATCCTGCAGGTTGACAACTAAATAAATTGTTGGCAACCCAGTAACTTGTTGCCATCACAGAAAGGACTGATACTCTGCACTCCTTGGAAAGAGAGAAGTACTGATGACTGAGTCATAGGGTGGACTGAGAGCTCTTTAGAATAAGGAACTAGGTGTCTTGGGCTCCTTTCCCAACACCACACTCTGCCTGGCCTCCAAGAGACTGCTAGGCCTGTCGATAAATCTCAAATTCACTACGGTGTTTGGTTGGCCTTGGAGACCAAAGTCTGTAAACCAGAACCCCTAGGGCAGATCTTAGGACATGTGTTAGGAGCTTGGGTTCATGAGTCAAAGGATTTTATGGACAGAGAGGGATTCTCTAGTCCAGCCTTTTTCATTTTACAGAGAGTAAACTGAGGCACAGAAGAGTCGTTGTCCTTAAGGTCATAGAACTTGTTAGTGGCGGAACTAGGAAGAGAACCCCAGTCACCTGATGCTTTGTCCAATTCTCCCTCCATTACAAACTCAGGACAGGCTTGTCAGGGTCTGACAGAGAATTTAGAAAGTTCAAGGCTCCCAAAGTGCTTAGCCTTAGCTGGTTGCTTAAGTGGGATAGAATAGGTAGCAGGTGTCTAAATGCCTATGTTAATTCTGACTTTAGGCACCCATCCCCTCCTCAAGGAAACACTGTTTCTTTCTTGCCTCTTTTTTCCAGTTCAACATCAATCCATCTGTTTAAGAGAATGACAAGTCAGAATTTTCCTGGATTCAGCCCCCTGACCTCCAGAAATTCCAATATAACCAAACATGATATAAATACCTATATGCATTGGACACTGAAACAAGTATTAGTTTTCATTGGTTGTTTCTACAGCCTTGTTGCCTCCTGTCTTCTCTCTTTCTAACAGAACCTTGTGATCTAGGGTAAGTCTGACCCCATACTCAGCTTGAATCACTTAAGCCAGTTGGCATACGCCATTCTCTTGGACCCTAGGATCAGTTCACAAAAGAGTAGTCAGGGCCTATGGAGCTGAATTCCAGGTTTATTTGAATTCCTGAGAAAGAAGATTCTTTACCTTCTGTTCTCTTTGAATCAAAGAGTCCCAGGAGTTTCAGGAAAACATTTTACAAAAACATGGGGTTGGCCTGTTGAATTAAGTGTTACTTTGCGGAGAAGGCAACAGCACCCCACTCCAGTACTCTTGCCTGGAAAATCCCATGGACAGAGGAGCCTGGTAGGCTGCAGTCCATGGGGTCGCTGAGAGTCGGACACGACTGAGGGATTTCCCTTTCACTTTCCACTTTCATGCATTGGAGAAGGAAATGGCAGCCCACTCCAGTGTTCTTGCCTGGAGAATCCCAGGGATGGAGGAGCCTGATGGGCTGCCATCTATGGGGTCGCACAGAGTCGGACATGACTGACGTGACTTAGCAGTTGAGGAAGCATTGCTAAGAAACCAAGAGAGAGAAACCAGGTCCCAGGCATGTCATCTGATCTACTGGATTACTCACCTGTCACTCCTTGTAGATCTGATTATTTTAGTATGTGTTAAGTAAATTTTTTGGTTTTGTTTTGCTTTTTAGGGGTTGTTTTTGGCTGCACCACATAGCACACCAAACTTCCTCTACCAGGGATTAAACCTGGGCCTCCAGCAGTGGAAGTATGGAGTCTTAACCACTGGACTGCTGGGGGAAGTCCAAGTAAATATCTTTATTATTTAAGTCATTCAGTGTTCTATTATTTACTGCCATATGTATCTCAGTATCTGTTATGATGCTGATTATGAGTTTCAGCACATCTTGACTTCACCATTAGATCAAAGTCCAGTTTAGAGTTGGTTCCAAAAGGCATTATTGAATCATTCATTTAAACAAGAAACTCTACCCAAAACGCAGAGTACTTACTGTGTATGTACCTTACTTGACAAAAAATACTACATAGCAATGCCTAGGCTAATGAAAACTTTTCTATTAGAAAAGAAACAATATAAGCTGTATCAGAATAGATTTCTTCCAATCCACCTTATAGTGGAGTAAATTTCATGTAGTCATTTTTCAGCATTATCATGTCATTTTTATTTAACTTTTACATTCAGTGGTGATATGTAAAATACTTAACAATGTTTGGCATGAGCACTTGACCAATCAGATTGAATGTCTAAACAATCAGAATTAAAGCCAACCTGATCCATCAGAATAAATGAAGTGTGTGTCAACCAGATATCTGCCTCCTATTCATCACTGAACTTGTGAGATCTCCCTTCAATTACCTGGGAAGCAAACTAAGGGCAGGGGCCACATGATAGATACCTCTGACTCCTCCAGGTAGGCCTTGCTGAGCTGGTTTCATAGTGTGAGCTTAATGACTATTTCTTTAAGTGGACATGATTCAACCAGTGATTGCTCAGGAAACATCAGTGGGTGGAAAGAGTACAGTGTGTCCCTCTCTGATGAAGATAATTATAGAATTATCCCACTGGATTATCACTAAATAAACAGAATGTTTTGATATGACACACAGTGGATAAGAGAAATTGATATTTTTGAGGAGTTATCATTCAATATGATCTTGACAACCTAGAGAAATAATACATAATCACAACTATTTTTAAATACAACAATAAATATTATTCTTACAGAATGAATAATATACAAATACAAGGTAGAGGACAACCAGAAAGGTATTGGTGAAGCTAAAAATACCTAGGGCTTAGTATAAACTGAAGGTGTCCCAAATGTTTTTAAAAAATACCTAGACTGGGGACTTTCTTTCCTGGTGGTCCAGTAATTAAGACTACATGCTTCCACTTCAGGGGGTGCAGTTTCTATCTCTGGTCAGGGAACTAAGATCCCATATGCCACGTAGCATGGCCCCCGCCAACAAAAATGTAGACGGCTGGCATGATAGTCAGATGTTCATTCATTCATTCAACAACTGAGTACCTACTAGGCATGCTGGGGACACAGTGAAAAATAAGCAATGTCCCTTTCCTCAAAAGACTCAACTTTTAAGGGAGAAGACAAAGAAGTTCACAAACTGTTAGATAACAGAGAGAGAACTTATTCGATGGCTGAGTCATCAGTCAGTGAAAATAATCACCATGAAGGACATCTTTGTAGCCCACCGGGACAGCTGTGCTCAACTGGCAGAGGACCAGAATCCATGGGGGGCTGGATAGAAGCATCAGCAGGCTAAGTGCAGGCAGAGGAGCAGAGGTTTCTTTGTCCCGAATTTTTTAGGACCATATAAGCACTTGGATTTTTGTAGGATAAAATTAAGAGGAGGAAGAATCCCAGTAATATTTGGTACCAGTCTTGTCAGTCCTTGAGAAGTAGGGATCTCAGCCAAGTTTAATTTCACTTAAGCAGTTACGAAAGGTGACATTTCTTGCATTTAGGTGTCATGGAACAATTTTAAACTAGTTAAAGGATGCTTGAATTAATTTGAAAATTTGCCTAGAGAACACACAGATCCTCAAGAATGTGTTTGTAGATTCTTTTTAAAAATATTTGTTTATTAATTATTATTATTATTGGTTGTGCTGGGTCTTCGTTGCTGCGTGGGCTTTCTCTAGTTGCAGAGAGCGGGGGCTACTCTCTAGCTGCCGTGTGGGGGCTTCTGACTGTGGTGGCTTCTCTTGTGGAGCGTGGGCTTCAGTAGTTGCTACACTTGGGCTCCACAGTTGTGGCACTAGGCTTAGTTGCCCTGTGGCATGTGGAATGTTCCCGACCAGGGACTGAACCCATGTCCCCTGCATTGGCAGGCATATTCCTAACCACTGGACATCAGGGAAGCCCCTGTTCATGGATTCTTGAGGGTTAAAGACCCCCAAGATGAATAAACTAGTGTAAGAAGTGAAGAATGGCTCTTGGAATTGTGCAACGTGGCAGTCCTGCTTGCTACCATAAGGAAAGCCAGACTGAGGACAAAGTAAACAGAGGAGAGCAGCAACAAGAGAACAGAGGAAGATGGACTATTGCTCTGATCAACTAGCCTGAAACTCACACAGACCTCCTACCAGAGAGACCTCCTTCCAGCATCATCACCCCACCTCATTAGAAAATTCATGAGGAAGAACTCAGTTTGACCCAGCCTGGCCATATGCCCATCTCTGTGGCTGAAGGAGTAAAGTACCATGATTCACAGCCACCAGTGGGGGAGGAGCAGCTTCCCAAAAGCAAGAAGAAAAAGAGTGCTGGCCTGACAAAAACCACAGAGGGTAAACTCCTTGGACAGCTAGATTTCTGTAAGTCAAGCTGCCATGTAATATCAACCTTATCAAAAGCTTCAGTAGACATGTACAGAATCAATTTGAAAGTGCTGGTCTGCCTGGTGTTCTGCAGTGACGTAGCATTTTACATTACCGGGCAACTGGAAAAAAAAAAAATGTATTGATGTGGTTTTCTTAGAACATAGCAACGTGCCACTTAGAGAAAGAAAAAGTGGCAGCCAGCAACCTGTCACCTGTGGAACCTTCAGCTCTACGAATACACTTCTTGTCCAGTCTTTTAAGCAAAGTGCCTTGATTCAGTAGTAGTTGCTACCATCCAAATCTGATCTCTAAGTAACATGGTATTATACAAAATATGAAAATGCATAATTCACAAAATGAAAAAAATTGAATACTTGTTGAAGTAGTGTCATATATCAGAATGCTTGCATGGTTCAACAGTGGTGCATAAACTTACCAGCTAGAAAGTCCCAACGTTATACACACTTGCTGATAGAGAAAAACCAAGGAAGTGAAAACAAGACAAAAAAATTAACAAAATTCCCCTAAGGAAACTTAGGGACTTTAGAATTCCTAACTCTAGCTTCTCTTATGAATTTAAGTTCTTTGCCACATCATTGTGTTCTTATTCATACACAGAGAGAATGCCAACAGTTGCATGCAGGTAGTGGAACTAAAAGTTATTTTAATCAGTACACATTTTATAAAAGAAAGAGGATTCCAGTGGTCTTAAAGATTTCCCTGTTCTTTTCCAGAATGAATAGGAAGGTATAGAACTAAACTGTCCATATTTGTTCAGCACGGTGCTGTGCTACGCTGTCCTGTGGCTTCAGTCATGTCCAACCCTTTGTGAACCCATGGACTATAGCCCGCCAGGCTCCTCTGTCCATGGGATTCTCCAGGTAAGAATACTGGAGTGGGTTGCCATGCCCTCCTCCAGGGCATCTTCGCAACCCATTGGTCAAACCTGTGTCTCTTATGTCGCCTGTGTTAGCAGGTGGGTTCTTCACCACTAGTGCCACCTGGGAAGTCCTGTTCAGCCCTGGCTGAGGCCCAGTTCACAGGACTTGCCCAAGCGCTCTGACTGGGGCAGGGAGGCTCAGCCTGTGCCAGAGGGCATAATCTGTCCTCATTAGGGGATATAAACTGTGACTTTGACCTTCTTAGATCTGTTCCCATCAAGTGGACTCTAGAAATTAGACATTAGATTAGCAACAAGCCTCTGGCTATTGTATGATTAATAAGTGTGTCAATGACACATTTCATTGTTTTTTCCACATAGAAGGTGAAAGTAGTTACTAGGGCCAATTGAATTTGCTACTCTTTCTTAACTCACAAGATTAAGAATGTAATATCGTTGGCATTGAATATGAAGTCACAAGGCACTCAAGACGTGTTTTAGAAAAACCTGCTGTCGTCTTCAACCAACTGTCCAAGTTTTCCCCTTAGTCTACTAAAGGCTGAGTGCATTAGTTCCCTTAATAACCTTCAACCTCCCAGAAAGGTGTTTCTTTAGAGCAAAGAACCATAGACAGTCGTTCTCAAATATTTTGGCCTCAGGATCCTTTTATCCTCTTAAAAATTATTGAGGCCTCTAAAGAGCTTTTGTTCATATTTGACATATTAGAAATTAGAAGATAAAAGAGATGAGAGACAGGGACACCCCTAGTGGATACAGCTTTTGGTCCCAGACCTCCTTAGCTATTCACTTGCCCTTGTGATTTACCTGAGTCGTTAAATCCCCTTCACTGGCTGGGGCTCTGCCCCTAGCTACCGAAAGAGGCCTTAACAATACATCCATGAAACAATTAAATAATAGTCTAAGACAATAAATGACGGATTGGGTATAACAGAATGTTCCTTCTCCCCTATTTGTTATCCATTAAAATGAGAGCCTACAAAGGGCTGAAGAAGGTAACCATCAATACTAACATTGCCACATTGCCTTAAGGATTTCAAAGTAGGTTCACATTCAGTATCTCACTTAATTTTCCTACAATCCTATGAGACACTTGTTTTATACCCATTTTACAGATGAGAAAACTGAGGTGCAGAAAGCCTATGTGCTGTTAAGCAGCTGAGCCAAGACAAAATCCAAATCTTACCCTCCAGATTCCCACCGTCAGTTTCTGCCTCGAATGAATGCTTGGAGTTTTATCAGGCACATGCCTGACGTACAAGCCTCACAGATTTCAATTCCCAGATTCTTTTTGTCCATCCTCCTGCAGGAAGAGGGGAGCGGTCTGCACAGTAGATCCTTTAAAATACCCACTGTATTTAGCTCTGCTCTGGAGGTTTGAAGAAGAGAATAGGAGTGGATTCAAGTGAGAAAGGCAGTCATTCTTTTTGAGCTCGGTAATTGAGGGGTTGAGGGAGGGGAGGGGGCTTAGACGTAGTGCTGGACAGGAACTGGAGGAGAAGCAAGATAAGGCACTCTGCAAATAATCCACAGGCAGCGCCACGGCAGCATGAAGGAAAGAAAGCATCTCAGCTCCGGGGCGCGGTGGAAGAGATGCGGGAACTGCGGACTCAGCCTTCAAGGTCCTGCATTTGAAAGGCGTCCGCACACAAAGAAACGATGAAATTAAGTTCCGGTGGCGCAACACGCAGAGTTGGAAGCCCGGCCTCCCAGCTAGCTCTAGAGGAAACGCCTAATGCCGGGTCACCCAGCTTAGAGAGGATCCTCTTTTATCCTCTGGGGCCGCGGGGACAGCCCGCCCAAGGCACGCCCGAAGCGCCTCACAAGAACTACAAGTCCCATAAAACACTGGGACGCCGGCTGTGATTACGAAACCCCCGTGGATTGGCCACGCGGGGCGGGGCGCGCAGGCCTTCTCCGCGGAAGGGGGCGGGGGAAGGGGCGGGGCGAGCGGCGGCTCGGCGGGCACGCCCCCTCGCCCGCGGCCCCCTCCCCGCCTCTCTCAGCCGCTCTTCTGGCTCCCCGGTCAGAGGGCCGGAGCGAGAAGATGGCGAAGACGTATGATTATCTGTTTAAGCTGCTGCTGATCGGCGACTCTGGGGTGGGCAAGACCTGCCTGCTATTTCGCTTTTCCGAAGACGCCTTCAACACCACCTTCATCTCCACCATCGGTGAGGGAGGGGCTGCGGCCGCGGACTGGGAGTGAGAAATGGGGGGCGGGTGCGAGGGGGCCGGGAGAGAGCGGTGGGAGGACTTGGGAGCCTCAGTGAGGGGACCCCGAGGACAGCTGGGCGGCGAGGGCAGTGGGAGAGGGTGAAGGCGTGAGAGAGAGAGGCGATGAGGACGTGGGGCTGAGAGGGTTGAAAGGAGGAACTTGGGGGCAAAGGAAGAGGAGGAGGAACCAGAAGAACAAGGACTAGGGGTATTGGGGGAAATGAGAGGGTTGGGGGTGTGACAGGGAGGGGATCTTAGAGAGACAGAGTGGGGGGACACAGGAAAGCTCATAGAGAAAGAGAAGGGGATAGTGAGTGTGAAATGGATTAAAAGAGGAAGGAAATGGAAGGGGGAAACGAAGGGTTGGGGGAGTGGGAATGGAAGGTCCGGGGAGTAAAGGGACCGAGGACCCAAGGGACAAGGTAGAGGAGAACCCAGGAATCCAAAAGGAATTCGGAGGAAAGGGTGATTGAGAGTTGAGGGATGAGAGGGACACTGGCTGCAAGAAGTCTGGTCAGAGATACTATGAGGAAATCGTAGGAAAAGGTAGATGAGTTAAGGGGACTCAAGAACGAAATGAGGATACTCGGAAAAAGTAAAGGAGAGCTGGGTGTGAAATAGAAAGGAAAAGCAAAATATACAGTAAAGAGGTGGGGCATAGAAGAGAGAAGATGGTAAAGGGAGAGAAATAGAAAGTAGAACTTTCTCTAGTTACTGGGAGTACTGGTTACCATTTCTCTTTCTTTACTCCCTCTGGATCAAGTGCAGGAGAAAGAGCAAAAAGTGACTAATAATGAGATACTGTCTATGGACCATTAAATTGTTCTGGGAGTGTTAATGGGCGTTGGGAGGGTTGGTGACTTTTGGAATGATATGATCAGGAAAATATGGTTTACTATCTCCTGCAAAGCAGCACATCTCAGTTTTTAAAATTCTTACCCTTGAAGGTTTAGTAATTCTCAGCTGGGAAATTGATCTTACATTCTACCTGCCTTTCTGTGTATTTTCCTTTTGGTTTTATTACTTGCTAAACGAATCAGAACATGCAGTGTACCCCCCAGTTACTTTCAATTGATTCTGATTTTTCTGGTCTTGGTTGGGAGCTGTCCTTCCTAGTTTTGGAGGACTCTGTTCAGGTAACAAGATCTCAGACTTAACCTAAACTGAAGAAGAGCAAATCAGAGCTGGTTTTAAGCTGCCTGTACAAGTGACCTTAACATCAGAGCTGGAGTTAATTAAGCACCTTAAGAATCTTAGCTGTTGGTTGTCTGGGTGATGTTGTGACTTCTCACCTAAGCATCTTTCAAATGGTTCTTATAGCATATTTCACCATGAATTGCTGGGATTATTAGGGGGGCTAGTGCTATGGTAATGAGTTATGTTTTAAGGATAATTTATCATTTATAAAAGAAGAGTATTGGGGTATAGAGCACTGTTCGGTGAAGCACTGGGAAAAGCTATGGTTTGTTTGTTCTGGCATCTTTCATATGGATTGAATGGTCTGAAACCTCCTGGGTGTTAATGATGTCTGGGCTTAGGGAAGTTTGAGTTGCAAGTTCTTGGCAGTCATTCGTGAGTGGGACTTTTTCTTTTCTGAGGAAGCAGATTTTAAATGTCATGTCTCAAGTATGTTCTTAAGAGATTTGATGGGAGCTGTTGTAGCCACCAAAAGGTGTTAATTTTTGATGCTGGTACTCATGTCAAAACCCCAAATCACCGTTTTTCATTGTTGAGTGCACACTGAAGTCCAGAAGGTAAAGGACAGTCTCTAACAAGTCAAGCGGGTCGCCTTTTGTCCATTCTATGAGTGAACCTCCCAGAAGCATTCTCCTGCATCGAAAGTGACTAAATCTCACTGAGGCTGTTTCTGTTAAGCTCCTTAAATGACTTTTGCTTGTTTGTAACAGTTTTGTTAGTTTCCTCTTTTTTTAGTCTTAATTTTTGTCCTACTTTTTCTGTGAGAGTGTCTGCTTCCTTTTACAATAGTAGCTTTGAAAAATTACTTTTTATTCTGAGGGAGTACAATCTTTCTTGTGTGAATTTTTTTTTTTTAAATGATTGAAATTCTGTTTTGTGGAGGGTTGCAGGAAAGTGAGCATCCTGAAAAAGTTTAGACCTGGAGGGAAGCATTAAAGGGGGGTGAATCTCATGTATGATGTTGGCCTTTGCATTTTCTATGGAGTAGACGTGGTAAAAAGAGGCTCTGAGCTGTGTCTTCAGTTGACATGGAGGAGGGGAAATCCCATGCCTCTTTTTTAGCCCCAAGAGCTCTGACAGGAAGTGGTAGCCAAGAGGCTTCAAACAGCACAAAAAATACGTTACCTGCAACCTAATGCTTTGGAGTTGAAGTTAAGTTAGGAAAATAAGGTGAATGTTAACATCATTCTAGTGAAATGTTCCACACACATTGACCACAAACATAGGCTTGAAGTGTCTGCATCTCTAGCAGAAATATCCATGCCCCCAACCTTCACCCCCGTTTCCAGGTGGTCTGAAGTTGCTGAAGGAAGCGTTGGTGGTCCACCTCCTCCCAGTCACAATTATTTCTTGAGGCATCTCAGCATGGAAGTTTCCAGGGCTTCTCTGACTGGGTTTGGAAAGATTTGCCACATGATTGCTGACAAAATTTGATAAGGTCTACGTCACAGTAAAAATCTATTTCTTAATACCTGGGGTTTGTGTGTGTGTGTGTTGTGTGTTTCAGGAGTTATATATATAAATATCTCTTTCTTCCCATGGAGTTACATTTACTGTCTTAATTTTGCTTTATTAAAATTTAGGTAGTTTTAGAAAAGGACATCTGCCACCTCTCGACCCTGTTTTGGTAGGGATTCTGCCTTCATGAAAGGAAGGAGACAGTCATTTTCATTACAGATATAGTTGTCTCACAGATAGTTTCTTCTTTCATGTATGTAAGGTTCTGGTATCTTCTCTGATATCCTGGCTCCCCTCATTTCCTTTCTGCTCTTGAGGGTGGTGGAGGGTATACTTCTTTCAACTGACTTGCTGGGAGTCTTCACGTATCAGTCAGATAACTATTAACTATTGAGTAGAGATGTTTTATCCATTTGAAGTTGTAGGTTCAGTGCCTAGAACCAACAACCAACTCTCATTCAATTCAGATGTTTAAGAACTGAAAAAGCAATTTTGATTGGCTTCTCAAGCCCCTTACATAATCATTGTTGTTGTTCAGTCTCTAAGTCATGTCGGACCCTTTGTGACCCCATGGATTGCATAATCATTATCAGTGGTTAATTAAATGTATGTAAAATGTATCATGAAGACAACTAAGAAACAGTAATGCAATCTCTCTGAATTATATTTCCTATGGGATGTGGGTACATGTTAATATTGATACGAAGGCAGAGGGACATCTTGGAATGGCCTGTACTGAACCTGGTGCCGGGAGAACAGAGAAGACCCAACTCTGTCTTCTAACAGGACAGTCTCAGCTTCTTCCCTTTACTGTCTCTCCCCTGCCCAGCCCCCCTCTTCCTGTTAGGGTATTTCCTGAGTGGTTATATTATTTAGTATAGTCATAGTTGAACAGCATAAAGAGCCTTAGAAATTATCTACATGATGTCTGTGCCCCAGTTTTATAAATAAGAAAACCAAGCTTAGGTTGATGCTGTCAAGATCATGCAGCTGATCAGATGCTTGTAGAAGCATCTCTAGTGAAACCTCAAACCCAAGTCTGGATTGCTTCTCATAGTTGAGCTGCTGCTGTTTCTGATCAGCATGATCACCGCTGTAAATTCAAATTACCATCTTTTCCAGGGAGGAATTCAATTTTGCACATTTGCTTATATGTGAGGAAAGTTAAAGTGTTACCATTTGGATCAGTTGTATCTCTTCAGGGAAACAGTAAATGCTAATACAACAACTCAGAGTCCTGTAGAAGTTTATATGGGCTAACTCAGCATGTTTTAACTGTCCTTTGCCCTTTTTTTCTATGTCTGTTGTTTCAGGTTAGGGAATCAAAGTGCATCCTGCCATTAAAATTCCTTCCATGTGCAAAGTAACTAATGACATTGACATTGTATTAATAGTGTGCTGGTAATCGGAGCCTAGTCCCATCAGAGCACTTTTAGACAATTTATTCCCTGGCATTTTTTTCTTGGATACACTTTCTCTATGTTTAGGAGTTGGTGGCCTATGGCCCACAGGCCAAATGTAGCCTCCTGCCTGTTTTTGTGCAGTCCACAAGCAAAGAATGGTTTTCACATTTTTAAAGGGTTATTAAAAACTAACACAAAACAAGAAATATGAAGCAGACACCATATGTGTCCCACAAAGCTTAAAAATATTTACTAACTGTTTTTCACAGAGAGTTTGCTGACCCCACGTTACAATTAAATACTGTTTTCAGTTGGTAGCAATTCAAAACTTTTATCAAGACTTATTGACCGAAAAACAAACTTTGTCATATTTACATTTTTATCCAAGATGATATCAGCATTTGGCTGAGCATAATCCAGATATGTAGTACAAGTTGATTTGATTTTCATCATTGTTTTGCTTGATTTCAGCCTCTCAAACAGAAATATGCAAGGGCCAGGCAACTTCAGGGCTTCCCTGGTGGCTCAGACAGTAAAGAATCTGCCTACAGTGTAGGAGATGTGGGTTTGACCCCTGGGTTGGGAAGATCCTCTGGAGAAGGGAATGGCCTCAGTCCAGTATTCTTGCCTGAAGAATTCCATGGACAGAGGAAGAAGCCTGGCAGGCTTGCAGTCCATGGGGTTGCAAAGAGTCAGACACAACTGAGCGAGGAACACTTTCAGGCAACTTCAAGTTGAACATTTTGTCCGTAAAACCTTAGTTTAATGCCATTGTGTTCTTTCAGAGTGTCAGTAGACTTCCCACCTAAGTGACAGCTTTGAAAATAACACTGTTTCAAGAGTGTAATACCTGAGATTGAAGGCTTAAACTCGTCTCCTCCGTTAGTGTTCTACTGAGTGCAAAAAGCCATTCAACAAATTAAGGTAGGAAACTGAGTCTTGGAGACAGACCTGGACATGTCTTAAGAATATGTGTGCTTTAACAAAGAGCTTCGCCAGCTGTTCTGCATGGCAGCAAACCAGGGAGGAGGTTCTCTTGGCAACAGCACCAAAACTGTTTGGATCCTCTGAGAAATGCTGGAGGGAAATAGGTTTGGATATTGCCTAAGTGGAAAATGTCTGGTCTTTGAAGACAGGGAAAAATTTAGCAGTTGATATTTTAATGGAAGCTCATCACTGAATCTGAGAAAAAAATATGGAACCAGAATTGGGAGACCTGGGAGCTGCTGACACGGCCTGAGGCTGACTGGCTCTAGGTCAGGTCTGCCTGCCTGTACACAGGACTGTTCTGGAGATGAGCTCTTGTGTGTGTTAGAATCGCTACATGGGAAAGATGTGCAGAAAAGGGTTTTCACAGTGGCATGAGAAGAGGGTGGGAGTAGGGAATGGGGAACTAGCTGTTAGATGGTCGTGTAGCTATATAATATAGTATGCTATGCTATGCTCCATAGCTTAATATGGAGCTACTGAGATGTAAGTAGCCAGTGAAGTGGCGTGGTCGGTGTTTGGTGTTAGGAAGATTGCACAGTGAATTAAGAGCAATAGGTCTGGAGTCAAATTGGGGTTCATGTCGTGACATCTGCTATTCCTACTTGTCTTACCTTTAGTGAGTTGGTGGTCCTTCTTGGGCCTTAGTTCCTTTATCTGTACTAGAGTATATTACTACTATGCCAACTTTTCACGGGTGTTCTGTGTTCCCTAGGGCAAGAATCAAATCTTACTCACTTTTTAAGTCTCTAAGGCTTCTATTAAATGACTGATCAATTGGATGAATGAATGGCTGGATGGATGAATTATAAAGCACTGTGAGCCATACAGCATTGCTTGAATTTTAGTCATTATCTTTCATAGTATTCTAGATAATTAGATGATGTCAGAGATGAGATTAAAAGTGCTTAATTTGAATTCCTAACACTATTTCTCCCTCTATCAAATGCTGTCTTTCTATAATCAGTTTTAAAGGGATATTTTAGACTCTGAAAGATATATCACTTGTCTTTCAGTCTCCATAATAAGCTGTTTTAACACCCTGCTTCCAACCCCCCACTAACATAAATACCAAATAGAAAATGAGTGAAATCACTGGGTTTGCTTTAGAAGAGCCATTTCAGCTTTGTCTTTGCCCATTAGCTGCAAACAATGCAACAGATGCCTGTTAACAGTTTCATGCCCAGTTTTAATTAGCAGATGGAGCTGTGTTTGTGTTTGTGTTCTGCCCAGCACTGGTTTGAGTGACAGCATAGTGAGTGGATTGGAACTGGGTTGGGCCTTTGGGTTGAATAAAGCCAAATGCTATTTTGAAAAAGATGAATATAAACATTTATTACATAGAACTGCTTGTGTATCTCAGTGGAACAGCTTCATGTCTAGAGGAAAACTAATGTTTGCAGTTATGTTTTCTGCTCTTACTATCCTTTAGTAATTATGTAATATGGAAAAATACCTTTTTTTGGCTTAAATGAAGGGTTTTGGGGAGTCTTGAAACTGTCACCAAGTGGCTTTCTCTGAAGATTGGTTTCAGTATTTCGGTATAGTAGGTTGAGGACTATGCAGAGCTGGGGTGAAATGGGCTTCAGCCTGAATGCCAGTGCTGAGTTGGTAGCTGCCTCCTGGCATGCTGTGTTGTATAGAGTTTTCAGGTCCTGTCTGAGCTCAGCAAGACCGAAGACCGTGACAAATTCCTGATGTGAGTCGTGGGCAGGGGATGGAGAGTGTGGGTGGCAACTTCCTACACATTTGCTGTCTGTTTCTGCCCCCTCCCCACCTCCACCACCGTGTTATAAAAGAAGCAGTCCATTGATAGTTTTGCTCTGCAATGTATATTGATAGAAGATGTCCCTGGGCACAGCCTGGCAAACTGTATCCTTGGAACTGGTGAGTGTTTTCAGTTTTGTTTTGTTTTTTTTCTGGAGTGAATAGGTAGTATTTGCTTTCCAATGTGTCGTGGCTAAATTTCAGTATTAAAATATTATCTGTCAGTGATTGTGGGATATATTGTGTCTGGAGATGTGTCCTTTTCCTTTGTTCACTTTTAAATTTTGGATTATTTTTATTTTGCATTGAATTATAAAGAACCTTAAAGGAAATAGGTGCCTGATTGTCTTCAGAGGAAGAAATGTCTGTGCTATTTTTTTTAAGTTACTTAGTTACTCAGGACTTCCTTAGCGAAGCACATAAAGTGATGGCGACAACTCAGAAACAGTTCTTACAGCAGCCCTGTGCCCTGACTGTGACAAAGTATTTTCTTGCTGTCTTAAGCTGTAGCATTCAGCATCAGTTTAATTACGCACTCTGGTGTTTCCCTGTTGCTCAACCTTTGGACATTTTCCACAGAGCTCTCATCTTCCTGGGCCCAGAATTTTAATTCTTGGCTCCCGGGAGGAAGTGTGAAAGCTCTGCACGTCCCCATGCTCGTCAGATTAGGCTTACTGTCACCACGACAGGCTGGGTGACAGTGCTGCTTGCAGTCCCCTGACGGCATTGCAGGACTTCAGAGCACTTGCAGAAGCTCAGTAGGGTATGGAATTCCACCTCATCATGATAAAAACCAACTACAAAGTCTTAACCAATATGTAGCGTTTCACAGCTTTCTGCTGGCAAAGTTGGGAGTGGCATGATTTCCCCACCTCACATTGCAGTTTTGCATATTTGGGGTAGAACTTGGCTAGTTATTTTAATAACTCATAGATACTTTCCTGATGTATAAAATAGGACAGTCTCTAGCATACATGATCAAGTTTTGCCATGAAATATCGGGTGATCTACTTAAAAGTTGAATTATAAGAGTTCATTTCTGGGGGACTTCCATGGTGTCCAGTGGCTACGACTTTGCTGTCCCAGTGCAGGGGGCCAGGGTTGAATCCCTGGTCAGGGAACTAGGTCTCACAGGCTGCAGCTACGGGTTCACATGCCCCAGCTGCAGATCCGGCATCTGCAACTAACAAAACACGCAGTGCAGCGAAACAAATAAATAAACATTTTTAAAAAAACGTTCATTTCTGGGAATTCCCTGGTTGTCCAGTGGTTAGGACTCCATACTTCCACTGCAGGGGGCACAGGTTTGATCCCTGATTGGGGAACTATTAATAAGATCCCAGCACCCCAAAAAAGTTCATTTCTTGTAACCCTATGCAATATTTTCTTAGCTGGAATAGGTATTGCAAAATATTCTAATCTCATACAAAAAATCCATTACGAAAGAAAAGTGTATACATTGTGAGATGTCAGTGACTGACCGTACTGTAATTTGTTTGTTGCTTATGAATTTGGATGGGTTAGCTGTTTATGGTTTTCAACAAGGAATTTTTTATCGTAAGGTCTCTGAATAACATCTTGAGATGGCGTGGAAAACAGTTCTTTATTGAGAGTTAACTATTCCATTTTTGAAATGATTCAGACCACTTTCTCATTTCACTCTCCATTGACACGTCAACCCTATCAGGATTTGGGGCGAGGGGTCTGAATAGGGGAGAGAAGGATGAAAACTGCATTCTACCCTCCTCCTGTATCAGTTTCTTTGGCTACTTGTTCAGCCTCTTTTGCTTTTGTAAATTGGAGTAAATTGTTGGCTGAGAAGTGAGAAACTTCTGCCTAAAATATGGTGACTTTTGACTGCATTACTTTCTTATAGTGTTTAAAACTAAATAATAAAAAAATCATGATTTCCCCACTTCACATTGCAATTTTGTATATTTGGGGAGAGAACTTGGCAGTAGTTATCTTAATAATTCATAGATACTTTCCTGATATATACAGTAGAAGGACAGTTTCTAACATACATGAAATATAAGGTGTTCTACTTAAAAGTTGCATTATAAGAGTTCATTTCTGGGGGACTTCCCTGGTGGTCCAGTGGCTACGACTGCTCTCCCAGTGCAGGGGGCCAGGGTTCAATCCCTGGTCAGGGAACTAGGTGCTTGTTTCAGTCATAACCTGTGATGAACAGATGAAGACTTTGTCCACAAGCAAAATCATTTGAGTAAGTACATTTCCTTTGTCTACTTACTATTGTTTTGAAAACTTCCAGTCTTATAGAAGCATGAAAAAGTAATGAAACAAGTGAAATAATTTCTTTTACATCCACAAAATTCCATAACAATGAAATGTAAAAACATATATATATATATATAAATTCAGAGGTGTGTCTCTGTCTTAGCCCTTCAGCCTTCAATTTGGATAAACACCATTGTATTTTATTTTATGTTGGGATCTCATTAATATGATTTACCACATATACAGTGCTCTGAAAAACAATGGTGCATGTTTCCAGTCAGTGGTGGTACAGGTCCTTCCTAAGGACATTAGCCTGGGTCTGTTTTCTCATTGTGAAAGGAAAGTTCAGGCTTCAGGGGTCTTGAGAATCTCTCTAGCTGCAGTGTTCTGTGAGTCTATGAAATCAGGTAGTATCTGTAAGAAAAAAGAATTTGTCCCTAGTTAATGATTGTGGGGAAGTTGGGTCAGGAAGATCCCCTGGAGAAGGAAATGGCAACCCACTCCAGTATTCTTGCCTAGAAAATTCCATGGATGGAGGAGCCTGGTGGGCTACAGTCCATGGGGCCGCAAAGAGTTGGACACGACTGAGCGACTTCACTTTCTTTCTTTTCTTTTTGGAGGTGGACACTAGTGAGGTTTTGTTGTGTTTTTTTTGCCTTTTGTGTTTATTTGTGAAAAGGAGAAGCTGGGGTTGGGAACTGTAGTGATTTATTAGTAGGCTACTAATGTCAGATACCAAGTCATTTTCACGAATTTTACTCGTTCAGTGAGCAGCTTTTTTCAGTCCACAAAATATTGAGAAGAGAAAGAATAGCAAGTGTCCAGGCAGTTTGAACTCAGTGATGAAAAGGGCTTCAAAGGGGTTAATGTAAGATGTCAGCAAAGAGTAGAGGAGAGGGAGAGGAGGGCATCTAGGACAGAATAATGTGGAGGTTAAGATCAGAACCTCAGGAGGCCTTAGTTGGGTCGAATTTGGAGTGTCAGGAGGAGGGGCTCTCACCTGCAGATGTCGGGGAGACAACCCCTGAAGGAGCTCCTCCTCAATAGATGGGCATGTGGCACGGGTCAACTTGAAGGGTAATCAGAGGGCAGGTTGTGAAGGGACTTTAAACCTGTTCAGGAGTCTGGACTTTATCCTGAGAGCAGTGGGGAGTCATTGGGGATTTTCTACAGGGAGACCAGTGAGGAGATAAGCAAACATCCTTGGTTGCCCCGTCCTTCCTTTGGCCCTTTACCATTTACAGAGCACTTTAACTAACAACCCTGTTTAAACTCCTCAGTAATCATGTCCATGGACAGAGATTGTCTTCATGTTCTAGACGAGGAAGGTAAGGTTCTGACAGAGTGATAGACTCTTGATCCATCAGCTAAGTAGGTAGAGGAGCCAAGACTTGAGCCTTGAACTCAGTTCTGAACCACAGTCTGTCCACAACAACCTGCTCCTCTCAGGATGGGTCCTGAAATTTTCCATGGGACTCAGTGCTCTGTCCGGAGAAGGCAATGGCACCCCACTCCAGTACTCTTGACTGGAAAATCCCATGGATGGAGGAGCCTGGTGGTCTGCAGTCCATGGGGTCGCTAAGAGTTGGACACGACTGAGTGACTTCACTTTCACTTTTCACTTTCATGCATTGGAGAAGGAAATGGCAACCCACTCCAGTGTTCTTGCCTGGAGAATCCCAGGGACCGGGGAGCCTGGTGGGCTGCCGTCCATGGGGTCGCACAGAGTCGGACACAACTGAATCGACTTAGCAGCAGCAATGCTCTGTCACTTAGCCTGTAGTAGCGGTCACTTCCACTGGTCTGTAAGAACTTTGTAAACTGACCAGCAAACCCTTGAGAAGTGTGTTGAGTAGAGGGATGAAATCAGCCTCTCCCTGGACGAGGCCCAGTAACAGCTAATGCAAACACGCATCGTGTTGCTTGCTGGCTGTGGAAGGTCAGCAGACTCTGGTTTCAGATTGTCTCCTGGCTTCCCCACCCAGTCCCATAGGAAGCAATCAAATACATACACAGCAGAACCAGGGCAGGAGGAGACAGAGTTTAATTATGAATCCAAGTCTTTTGTGGAAAGGAAGCTAATTATATTGAAATCTCAGCATTGCTTCTCCACATGGGGCCAATGGTTTGTTATACTTGTACGTTTGTTGTTGGTCTCAGCTAGACTGTAGAGTGCTAGGAACTGCTGCTTTAATTGTGAGCTTCCTTCCTTTGACAAATTAAATTTAAACTTTACGTTAGCCTCTCCTTTCCTTTTTTTCCAGAGTGAAATTGGCTCTGCTCTGGGTTTTGTTTGTAAAGCTGTGTTTGGCAGTTTTCCTCAGATTCACAGTGACATTGTAGACCAGTCTAACACCTGATTTGTTTGCTGACTCTGGGTCTCTAGAACGCTGTTGTTGAGCCAGAAAGTGGAAAGGTCCAAGCAGCAAAGCTAGTTATACAAAGTCCATTTGCTAAAATGCTGAACTTGCCTCATTGGGGAGGGAGCCCCTGGATCCAAACTTAGCATTTGCATTCTTGCTTTAAAGCAGGGCTGGGGGCCTCCTAGAGGTGGGCCATCAGCATCTGAGAGGAAGAAGTGGCAACGTGGCAGTGGCATTCTTTATGTGACTTGGGGCAAGTCAGCAGCCAGCCTCCCAGGCTTCCTTTTTTCTCCATAAGCAAACAGGGAATGTTGTGCTAGATTCACTCTATAGTCCCTTCCAAAACTCTGATCCTAAGTGGTGACGACGGGTTCACTCACCACTTTTATTCACAAAATGGTAAAAACAGATGTGAAAACTGAAGATGACATTATATAGGTAAAAAAGAACTTGGACTTTCAAGACAGAGACTCAAATTCAAATCCAGACTCTGCTAATTCCTGTTGAGAGCTTTGAGTGAATTATTTAACCATTTTGCTTATTGATAAAGGAAGAGTACTGCAAGAATTTTGTTTTATTTCGAGAACAAAATGCATTGTTGTGTGCATAATACCTTTGGCACGTGGGAGACAGAAAGGCATGTGTGTGTGACTGTGTGGGTGAACTCAGTCTGAGTTCATTGAAGGTAGGTCCACACAGCTCTGAGAACCTTGGCGATCCATGGGGGTTTCAATGTTACAACACTTGCTTTTAATTAATAAGAGCTAATATTTACTTGGCCACCTCATGCGAAGAGTTGACTCATTGGAAAAGACCCTGATGCTGGGAGGGATTGGGGGCAGGAGGAGAGGGGGATGACAGAGGATGACAAGATGGCTGGATGGCATCACTGACTCGATGGACATGAGTTTGAGTGAACTCTGAGAGTTGGTGATGGACAGGGAGGTCTGGCGTGCTGTGATTCATGGGGTCACAAAGAGTCGGACACAACTGAGCGACTGAACTGAATTGCATATTTACTGAGTGTTTACTATATATCAGGTACAGTTTTAAGCATTTTACATGAATTAACATTTTTCATGGGTTGACCCATTTAATTCTCATAACAGCCTCTCAGGTACATTGTTATTATTTCCGTTTTTCCAAATGAGATCATCGAGGCACAGATGTTAAAGAACATCTCAGGGTCACAGAACTCATAAGTGGTAAAACCAACTTGGATTTGAATCCAGGCCGTTTGGCTCCAGAGTCTGTGGTTTTAAGCCCTAAGCCTTTCTGCCCCATCGGTGACTCAGAAATATTAAAAAAGAAAAAGATTAGCTACCCCTGGTGGCTCAGATAGTAAAGAATCTGCCTGCAATGTGGGAGACCCAGGTTCGATCCCTCGGTTGGGAAGATCTCCTGGAGAAGGAAATGGCAACCCACTCCAATATTCTTGCCTGGAGAATCCCCATGGACAGAGGAGCCTGGCG
Organism: Bos javanicus; assembly: GCF_032452875.1. Taxonomy (NCBI): domain Eukaryota; kingdom Metazoa; phylum Chordata; class Mammalia; order Artiodactyla; family Bovidae; genus Bos; species Bos javanicus. The sequence continues at coordinate 46,386,167 of NC_083877.1, read as the reverse complement.
GGCTACAGTCGTGGGGTTGCAAGAGTTGGACACAGCTGAGCGAGTAACACACACAAGGAGTTGATGTGATGCACGATGCGTTGTGGGGCAGCTCCTTACCAGCTGGGTGACATCATTACATCCTTTAAACCACCTTGGTCCCTGTCTCCTCTTCTGCAGAGAACTATCCTGGAATGGTTTAATGGAGTGTACTGGAGGGAAGCATTTAACACAGGGCTACACATGCAGCCAGGCTTAGTAAATGGTGAGGGTTTGGTTTTTCCCTGGTAACTTAAGAAGCACCTGTTAGAATAAGTTACATAAAAAATATGAATGGGAACATTTTGGTTACTTAATGGGATGTGCTTTAAAGTTTAGGACTGTATGCGTTTAACTAAGCTGAAACGGGAACCGTTTCTTTAAACTCATTCCCAAAGTGAAGGTCCTTATGCCTCAGCTGGCATAAGGAGGTGTCCAAGACAGCCCTTGGCCTTGGCTGTAGGATGTTAATGTGATGATATAAAGGGCAGGTTCTTCAGAGCCTTCTAGCTGCTGCAAACTCTCAGGCATATTGAATTCTTCCTTCTGGTGAAAATATAAATAAAATCACTGTTGAATGCCCTGTCTAGGAAGGACAGATGTTTCAATTTAAATATTTGAGCTCAGTGTCCTCTGTTAGGGCCCTGAATTTTAAATGCAGTGAGTTTCTGAGTGAGGTTCTGAATTTTAACGAATTTGTTTGCATACATGAATTTGAACAATATATTAATCTTGAAACACCATAGCTGATTTTAATGGAGTAAATTACCCAACTCGAAAGTTAGTTACTAGGTTTTTCTTTACCTAATAATCAAAAGTCATTAATCATATTTTCACAGTATCGATACATGCTAGTAGTTTCTTTTTAATCATTAAACTATCTCTCCAAGAGGATTAGGGAAATAAATGTGTCAGGGTGAGCGTATAGCATGATGTTCCTCCCTTTTAACCCGTTTCCTCCCACATACTAAATGATTACTTGTACATGGTAGGAATAAAGCCAAAATTGGGTTTGGCTTTGTACAGTGCTTACTTAAACCAAGAAGGTGAGGTGAGATGCTCTCCTCTAGTTTAAAAGTATTTTTAAGCATTTATATATATGTGTGTGTATGCACACATGCACACATATACAAAGATGGTACAGGAGGTGACAGAGACCAGGTCACAAGGAGCCTCGAGGGCTGAGGTTAGGAGGAGAGCATTTTTTCTGACTGCAGTTGAAAGTACGTATGCAGGACCACGTGCAGGGAAATGATACACATAATTGATCAGTTTTAAAGCGGCAGTGGTTTTAAGATGAGTTCTGTCTTGGGGTTTGATGGCACTGAAAACCACGCCGTGGAGCTTTCTGGTCCAGTCCATTCCCTAAAATCATGTTGTGTCCAGAAAAGTGTAATGTTAAAAACGTTCAGTTAGCCAGTCTTGCCTCCTGATGAAGCATAAAAATTGTGAGGGTTGGCTCAGCTAATGTTCTGAGCACTCAAATGTGCCAAAATTGTGAGCATGCAGAAGCTTTCAGGACATCCCACCTGATGGTGACCTTCTGGAAGACAGGAACCATGGCTTGCCTCTTCAGAGCTCATTTGTTTGATGTTCAGGCATGCAGTATCTGTGGGATAAATGAACTAACACCATATATTTCCTTCTGAGGAATGGCTTTGAGCCTCTTGTAATAGTGAGATCTCATCCATTAGCACATACATAATCTTCAAAGGATATGTAATTATCACCTGTTACTGCTTATGGTCTTTCTCTAGATATGAGAGTGATAAAATCAGTCTGTTTCTCTTTTGCCTAGAGTATTTGCCTATCGTAATAAATGCCTGCTGATTTCACTTATGCCCACTTGTAAATGCACAGTTTCTGGTGTGTGGAAGGCCCTGCTTAAGTGTTTGTAGCCTGAATGTACAGTTGGTGGCCATTGGCACTCTCCAGCTGTTCATGTCTCACTCAGATCGCAGCCAGTGTCTCCTCTTTCCCCGTATTTTTCCAGCAAAGACCCTATGACTAACAAGAACTTTGCCAACATCCTTTCTTGCCAGAAATTTCCAGATAGTTTCATCTTCCCTTGTTTCCTTTTCCCTTCTCTTCAAGGAGCCGGTGTTGACCTCTTGGTTGACCCTCTTTCTTTTCTTTTCTTTTTTTTCTTTTGGCCACACTGCACAGCATGCGGGATCTTAGTTTCCCATCCAGTGATTTAACTGTGCCCTGTGCACTGGAAGCGCAGTCTTAACCCTTAACCACCAGGGAGGTCCCTGGTTGATGTTTTTGATGGAATACCTTTCCACTCTGCTGGAGCCAGGCTCTGGCAGTCATCTTCCTCTCATGTCTTCTCGCTCCTCTTTCTCTGGCTCAGCTGGCTCTTTCTGCTCTGCCATTAATCCTGTTGAAATCACCTCCATTTTGATAAAGAGATCCCTTAAATTCACTTCCTTACGTCACCTTTCTCGCTGTTTAACTTCTTGAAAGAGAAGTCTTATCGCTTGCGCTTTCCTACCATCTCCTCACTCATTAACCCTTAGAAATCCTGCCCTGCCTGCTTCAACACTGCACTCAGGGGGTCCTGTTCTCAACTGGTCAGTGGCCTTTGCCCAATCCTCATCCCCCTTGGCACTGTTTATTACTTGCTTCTTGAAGCTCTTCCTGCACCAACTTCCAGGAATTGTCTGCTCCGGTTCGTTTCCTACTGTTCTAACTGCCTTCTGGTTCCATGGGTAGTCTCATTTTGCCTTTTGATTGAAGTAATTTTCCAAGTATCTGCTCTCTATTTATTTTTTCCTCTTTCGGAAATTAGACACTCTAATGCAATTTGCAATCACCCACCTGTGTGATTACGTGAGTGCAGGTCCCAGGTCTGCTGGTCTTCGGTGTATCTCTAGGCACCTAGTATAGTGCCTGGCATATAGTGAGGTCTGCCGTCTATGGGGTCGCACAGAGTTGGACACGACTGAAGTGACTTACCAGCAGCAGCAGCAGACATCCATAAGTGATGAAGCAGGTAAGCTTGCCCCTTGTAAGCCTTCCATGTCTGACTCTCCAGTGTCCTGTCTTGTATCCCCAGCCTTTCCCAAACTCCTGCCCTTCACCCCAACATGAACTAATTTCCTCTTCATGTCTAGTACCCTTCATGAATTTTCATATATCTGTTAACACTACTGTCATATTTTTTTCGTTTACCTAGGTTCAGAAATCTGGAAATCTCTTTGTTCTTTTCCTCACATCCTGTACATAATTTGTTGCTAAATCCTTTCCATTCTTCTAGTACCCTGCTTTAGGCCCTCAATGCCTCTCACCTGAACTTTGCATTCTCCTCCTGGGTAGCCTGAGCACTCAGTCTCACTTGGACAGCAACCCCCTCCACCCACTCCATTCCATCTCATACACTCTGATCAATTAACTGTGGAACATAGCTTTGATTGTACATCATGTTAATCCCTTTTCCCTCCCCTGAAAAGTCTTATCTTTCACTTTGTCTAATTGACTGTATCTTGCTCAGTCTGCCATTCCAAACCCCTACCTTGTGGCGTCACCTTTATTTCCTTCATCTCCTTTTTGGTTAGCCCACAGACTCCTATTACACAGTGGGCAATGCCTGAGTTTCCACCTGACCAGTGAGGTTACCAGCTACCCTTCCATGAGAGGGCTTCCCTGGTGGCTCAGACACTAAAGAAACTGCCTGCAGTGTGGGAGACCTAGATTCAGTCCCTGGGTTGGAAAAATTCCCCTGGAGAAAGAATGGCTACCCAATCCAGTATTCTTGTCTGGAGAATTCCATGGATGGAGGAGCCGAGTGGGCTACAGTACATGGGATTGCTGAGTTGAACATGACTGAGTGACTAGCACTTCACTTTCATGGGAAGGACTGGCATTTTTAAGTTTCTGAGATGAAGTGATTCCTGCATTTTTGGAATGAAAATGCTCCTTGTAAAATGATGGTACTAATAGATAGTCATTATTTATCTCATTATCCTTTGCAAAATTAAAAAAGAAATACAATCAGTCGAATTCTGGCTATTTTGTTTTTCCAGGGGGAAGAAAAACCTTTCTAGCCAGTGTTCTACCCAAGCAAATTTTATGGAATACAGAGTTCCTAGCTTAGTATATTCCGTATTTTAACTTCTTTCATTCTTGCCACCACTACTCTTTCATCCTTTCTCCCTGTGTCCCCTCCTGCCCCTGCCCTTGCCTGCCCCCCTCCCCTCCCCCACCCCGCCGCCGGAGATTTCACTAATTCACAAAATTCAAGAGTCTCAGAATCACTGCACTATGAGAACAGATGGTTCCATGACACCCCTCATTCTGCCTGTTGACATTCTGCCTTTCTTTCTTGAGTCCCCTCAAATGTTACTTTCATTCTGTTGTCAGAGCCTTCTTTCTGTGCTTTCTCTTTCCTCAGTAGTACTTTATACCCTGTAGTAGTTTGGACTTCGGCATGGCATTTCCCATGTTCTTCCTGTGTTCAAAGTAGAGCCGGCTTCCTTCTCTATTTTCCCAGCTCCCCACCCCCACGAAAGCTTTCTTTGAGGCAGAAGCTTGTTTTATCTTTGTGTTCTTTGCATTTGCCAGACGTTGTATTTGGCACATATTTGGAGCTTGGAAAAATTGCCCTTGAGCTGAAATTTCAGGGTGATACTGATGAAATGATTAAGTAAAGCTCATCTTTGGAGGTAGGGAACCTCTAAAGGCACTTTGGAGGTAGGGAACCTCTAAAGGCACTAGTTTAGAATTTTTCTTCTGACAGTTCTGAAATTAGAATTACTAAAATATGTTAGGAATGATGATCTGTTTATCTTTTAAAGATAAAAGAATCTTAGACTGCAACCCCAGATAGCTCTGGGCCGGGGGAGGGGGTGGGTGGGTAAGGTCTGCTGTGGTTGAGGTGGTCAAAAAATTAAACATTTCATTTGGCCTTTTTTTGTGGAACTTCTTGGAACATTGATTTTGATTTCATTTGGACAAGAGGAGGCCCTGGAAAGTCTTCTTTCCCCCAGGTGATAAGGCTGCACTTTGTCTGGCTTGCCCTAGAGCTGGCAGCACCCTGTGAACATTGGCCTGATCTAGATAAGGAGGCTTTCTCTGTATCTACGAAAAAGCTATCTTTGAACTAGATACAGGCCTGTCACTTTTATTCTTCTTTAAACAAAACAAAAAAAATTTTTTTTTAATGAACTCGGTTTTTCTTCCCACTTTGCCTGCGCCTGCCCTGTCCCACCAGATCTTCTGTTACTGAATTTGGATTATGGGAAAGCAAGCCTGGCTGGGAGATAAGACAGGTAGTTTCACTACTGGGCCTCCTAGTATACACAACCGAGGCAACCTTCTGTGCAAAGTTCCTCCCCCCACCACCCGCCACCTTTTTAGTCATGACACGTGGCATATGGGATATTAGTTCCCTGACCAAGGATTGAACCCATGCCCTCTGCAGTAGAAGCTCAATGTCTTAATCACTGGACCACCAGGAAAGTCCCCTCACCTTTGGGTTCTTGACCTCTTGTGATGGAGCAATTTTTCAACTTTTTCCATGGAAGCACTGACATCATTTTGGACTTGGGGACAATGGTGGGTTTCTCACATGGAAGACCCTGAGAGGAGAAGGAAGAGGAAGCCGCTGCCTCTTCTGTGTCTTTTCTAATGAAAAAGAGATGGAGAGGGCAGTGACTAGTGATGGCAGTGGTGGTGCCTACAGCTGTGGCTAGTTCTTGGCCTTCTTTTTCTAAACTGGAGGCTGCTTTTGTGTTATGAGTGACTGGCGGGTAAATAGAAGACAAGAAATTGAATTGTCTCTTGAAGAGAAGGAAGGCTTAACATCATAAGCAGTGTGCTAAACAGTGCTGCTTGATGTGGTTCTGATTAGCTTTGAAGAGCCAGTACTTAACTTGTCCCAAGGAACTTCTTCATTTTTTGCTGAAAGATAACCACTGCACAGTGACCCTTTGGAGTTCTTGCAACATCAGAAGATTAAAGCAGGAATAGTTTGGGGAGGGTTCTGTACTTTGTTTGAGACGTGTGTCTTATCCGCAAATGCCAGGATAAAAGTGAATGATCAGCTCCACCCTCATTGGCTTAAGTGTTTTACATTAAAATCTCTTTTGGCTTTCTGGCCTAACTTTTCTGACAGGGGAACAAATGATAGAATATTGTTGCTAGATCACAAGTAGAGAAATCACTGGGATTAGGGGGAAATGCTTCACAGATGTTCCTGAAACTTCAGCCAAGTTGAGTGGATTCTTGCCCCTTTACGTGCTGGGAGCTTGGGAGATTACTGTGTATTGTGACTGCTCCACTCCAGGTTGCATTCACTCCCGGTATCTCCTGGGGACAGGATTATTTAACCCTGTCATACTTTAATGATGAGGGCCATTTGACAGGACAGAATGTGTAAGGCTTTGGAGAGATTCTTAGTTTGAAATTTTATTTATATGAAGGATCTTGATACTGTGTTTAGCAAATACTTCCTTTAAATATAGCTTGTTAAAAGTAAAAGTGAGTATGGCAGAGTTCAAAATTAACTTCCGGTTAAATCCACTTATAGCTTTGGTGGATTTTTTGCCAGGCACCCACATTTTCCTTAGTCTCACCACATAGCAACTGAGATAGCATCTCTTATATATCAGATCTGAAGATGAAATACCCTAGTTGATTGTTCCACATCATGTGGAGTCCTGTCTTCCTTGGATGGTGCATTGTGGTCCTGCCTTCTGAGTTGGCATGGAGTCATCCTTGGTGCAGGGCATGCTGAGCTAGTTCCCAGCAAAAAACAGCAACAGCTCGATACCCAGGTTGTTGCATTGGCCACCGTGTTTATTTATCATTTTTACAGATAGTTTTTAAGGGAGGGATTTCACCAGCACGTTTGCTGTTTCAGTTCATGTTCAGCTGTGACTCATTCTACTCTTAACTCCATTTTGCTTGGAAATTTTTTTGTGCTAGAAAATGTCACTTTCACCCAGGGGAGGGGAAATTCTGATTGGGGATCAGAATAGCCAAGATACTGTAGTGATAATCTGGCATCACCTTTGACTCGAGGAGAAAAATAGAGAACCCCTTACAAAGGAAAGTGTTGAAAAGGACACAATGATTCTTATAAACAGGTGGGGGAAAGGAAAGTCACCTCTGAGCTTTACTGTGGGAAGGAGGTGGGGTGTGGATCAGGGAAATTACTATAGAATTTCTATACATGGCAGGGTAAGGGCCTCTGGACTTCCCCATGTGTTGCCTTATCCACCGAGACAGCTCTAGTGAATTGCCTCACGATTGGTGTATGAATAGAGAGAAAGACGCTGAAACTCTCACACTTGATCCTGAAAGGCCCATCTTCATGTATAATCAGCCACAGATGTCTGTATGTGATTATATATTCCCGTAGTGAGCAAATGATACATGTAAATGAGGACCGTGATAAAATTTTGCCTCGCTTGCTTGCACATTTTCAGAATAGAATTAAAAGCACATGTCACTGTCAGTAGTTAACTGTGAGGTTCATGTTAGGTTTTTATAAGACTTTGGCAGAAACATAAAACATGTTTTAGTGTCAAAGTCCTTCCTCTTCCCTCTTTCCCTCCCTTCCTTCCTTCTTCCCTTCCTCCCTTCCCTTTGGAAATGAGAGGAAACTCTCTAGGTTCTGACTCATCTCTTTTCAAAACTAGGGATAATTCCAACCTCAACACAGATTAAATTAATTTTCATTTCTCTAGTACCTGAAATTGTACCTGAGTTATACTAGATAATTGCTTTCTAACATCTTTCTTCAAATGAAATTCGAAGGATAAATGTCTACGAGGCACTATTTCACTACCCCAAACAGGTGGATGTGTGTGGAGGTGGGGTATGGGAAGGGAGACAGGTCAAGTTAGGGGAGCAATCATAATATGACTTCGGTCAGTGGATCGGTACATGGTAAATCTTTGTCCTCCACATAGTGCCAAATGCCCAGAAAAGCCTAAAGAATTTCTTGTTCATTTAGCCACTTGTACTTATGCTAAAACTAATGTGTTCCTCTTTTAATTCATTAGGCTGTGCATTATGCCCACAGATAAAGCAGCTTTCATTTTAAAAATGATGACAAAAGCTTAAGTTATTATAAGGACGTTAAAAAAAATGAGGAAACCAAACAGTCTTCCTCTGATTAAGGGGAATTCTTAACACGAGTTCTCTTTCCAACCACATTTGTTTATGAGTATTGAAACTTAAAATGAGTAAATTGTCTTCCAAATAACATTCTGCATTTTCCATCTATTCCTCTCATATCTGCTCTCAGGAACAAAACAAACGTAGCTTCATTCTGTCCATAAGTTTTGTATAATGTAGACATTTTCAGTGCTTAAAAATTCAAATTGGTTATTCTTTTCAAAGCCTTAACAGTGTGGGAGGTAAAGGGTCTGTTTAATGTAGTTATCCAAGAGCTTAATTCCAGTTTGGAAAAAAATTCCGTGATGGTGTTGAATTCCTTGGAAAGGGGTGTGCTTGGTTTCTAACGCATTCCAAAGCTTGTGCATTTGACAATGGACATGACCAGGGCGGGTCTCCTGCCTCCAATTTCAACAGCAGTTCATTTCTCTTTTCTTACGTAACCATCAAGATTTGAGTTTCTGCTTCTGAGAGTTCACGTTTACAATTTCCCCCCCCTCCTAACTTAAACACTGTATACTTTTTTCTAAAGAAAAACATATTTTCTATGAGATACATATATAGTATTTATTTTTCTTGTTTACTAAGGTCTTTAGAATTGAAGGAGGGTCTCTAGAGTGCCATGTCCTCATACCTTCTACCTCATCATCGTAGAATCAGGTGTCTGCAGTCTCTACAGGGTTCTGAGTTGCTTCCCCATTCCACATGGGCCCCATACCTACTGTTCCTGTTTGGGACCAAATGCCATGGTGGTCCCAGACCACCAACAGGGGCCCAGGGAGTTTGGAGACTAATGTCTGCATAATTGAGTCCCAAGATCCTTCCTCTCTCAGACTCATTCCTCCTCCACTCTCTGATTTTGACCTCTGTCTTCTCCATCTGGACCTAGGTTTTTCCTCTTGTGTAAAATAGGGATAGTAGCCCTCATGAAGGCTTATGTTGAGACTAGTGGTAAGGTATATTAAGTACATAGCACAGAGCCTGGCACTAAGTGGGCTCTTGAGGAATGTCAGCTATTTTTATTAATGATAGCCTATCCCATTATAACTGTCAGCATCATTATATGTTGAAGGGGGAGGAGTCTCAGGAGAATATCTTGAGGGGTATTATTTAATAATGATTCCATTATACAGGGTGATCTAATCTGATGCTCATTTGTTTGGCTACACTTTGTTCTCTGGTACAATTTGTACTGTAGCCATTCTGGACTGATTTAAAGTGAAGTTTAAATCCTTGATTTTGCAGGCAATTATTCCCTCGTTTAAAAGATACAGTTCTATTTTATTGATTTGTAATAAGGTAAATTATCAAACCCTGTTGAATTCTTGTACCCTTTTTTGAAGGTACTTTTTCTCATTTGCTTCTTGGGCTTGGGCCAGTAAATCAAAGCATCTCAGGTAATGAGGAAGCAGAAGCTCTGGCTTTGTCTTGCTCAAAAAACTGGGCACGTTACCCAGGCAGCGTTTCTGTCATTGGAATTCTCCTTTTGTCTCCTTTAAGTCGTCTTCGCCTTACTCCTCTCTGTTAACTTTACCCACAACACAAAAACATCCATGTACACTTTTTAATGGCTTCTTAAATTTAACAGATATTTTAGTGCTTACAGTATACTGGGCCCTGAAGTTGTCATTTTTTTCCCTTTCTCTCTCTCTTGTTAAGAAGTGAAGCTGGAGTGGCTTTTTCTTATCAGCAAAGGAATTTTAGAAAAGAAAGAAATAGCATGTGACCTTTGGTTGACTTCCAGAATTTTCTTTAAGCCAGTGTTTTTCATTGTGGATTGCAGCCCATTATTGGGTCATGGAGTCAGTTTAGTGTGTCCAGACCAATCTCTCTTTGGACGGAGGGGAAGAGACTAGACCAGAACATAAGAATAGAAAAGAAAATACATTGTTTACAAAATATGCAAACAGCTCATACAACTCAACAACAAAAAAACAAAACCACCCAACTGAAAAATGGGTAGAAGACCTAAATAGACACTCCTCCAGAGAAGATACACAGGTGGCCATTAGACACCCAAAAAGATAGACTTTTAACAGCTCTTATTATTAAAGAAATGCAAATCAAAACTGTAATGAGCTATTACCTCACACCAGTCAGAATGGCCATCATTAAAAAGTCTACAAGTAACAAGTGCTGGAGAGGATGTGGAGAAAAGGAAAGCCTCCTGCACTGTTGGTGGAAATGTAAACTGGTGAAGCCACTATGGAGGATTGTCTGGAGGTTCCTTAAAAAACGAAAAACTACCATATGATCCAGCAATCCCACTCCTGGGTGTGTGTCCAGAGAAAAACATGGTTCCAAAGGATACCTGCAACCCCAGTGTTCACTTACGTAGAATCTAAAATATGATGCAAATCAACATACCTGCTAAACAAAACAGACTCACAGATAATAGAGAACAGAGTTGTGGTGCGGGGTAGGGGAGGAAAGGAATGGGAGTTTGGGATTAGCAGGGGCAAACTATTATATATAGGATGGGAAAATGACAAGTTCCAACTGTATAGCGCAGCAAAATATATTCAATAACGTGACAAACCTTAATGGAAAAGAGTATATATATGTATATGTATAACTAAGATTATGGCATCTGGTCCCATCACTCCATGGCAAATAGATAGGGAAAAAGTGGAAACAGTGGCAGATTTTATTTTCTTGGGCTCCAAAATAACTGTGGACGATGACTGAACCCATGAAATTAAAAGATGCTTGCTCCTTGGAAGAAAAGCTATGACAAACTTAGCGTATTAAAAAACAGAGACATCACTTTGCCAACAAAGGTCTGTATAATCAAAGCTATGGTTTTTCCAGTAGTCCTGTATGGATGTGAGAGCTGGACCATAAAGAAGACTCTCAGCACATAAGAATTGATGCTTTCAAATTGTGGTGTTGGAGAAGACCCTTGAGAGTCCCTTGGACAGCAAGGAGGTCAAACCAGTCAATCCTAAAGGAAATCAACTGTGATTATTCATTGGAAGGACTGATGCTGAAGCTCTAATCCTTTGGCCTCCTGATGTGAAGAGCCCACTCATTGGAAAAGACCCTGATGCTGGGAAAGATCAAGGGCAAGAGGAGAAGGGGGCGACAGAGGATGAGATGGTTGGATGGCATCATCAAATCAATGGACATGAGTTTGAGCAAATGCAGAAGATAGTGAAGGACAGGGAAGCCTGGTGTGCCACCACTGATGGGGTCCCAAAGAGTTGGACACGACTGAGCCACTGAACAACAACAGCAGCAACGTGGAGACTGTATTTAATTGAATAAATTATTTGTGTGTGTGTGAAAAAAACTAGACTTTTTAACTCTCAGGCTTTTGTTGATGGAAGGCTTCCACTGCTAGTTTGACTTGCTGTGTTTCTGTAAGGTAATAAACCTATTTTGGGTAATAAACCTATATTCTGTCTCCTTTTTTTGTTTTTCTGCTTTCTCTGTCTCTAAGTCCACTTAGAAAAGGGAGAACAACCATTCTAGTTGTTGGAGCAATGGCAAAAGGTCCCACACAGCAGAGATGTCTATAACATATGGTTTTGTGGTTGTTGCCAAAGTTTTAAGAAAATTATGGTTTCTGAAGGAAGTAAAACTTCCCTATATGAAATATTCAGTTTCCACTCCTCCTCCCAACCTGGGGTGTTATATTGGTTCTCCTAATATACCTAACAGAATTTTTATCTCATTTCATGTATGTTTTTAAAAATCATCTAGATTCCTAAGCCTATCAGGTAACAGAACCTTAAATTATAGGTAACAGAACTTTTAATTCAATTCTGTTTCTCTAGAAGAGACTGTATTACTATCTTTTCTTCATTCTAAAAAGAAAAGACATCTGTTTTATGTGTGCTGAGTACTGTGTTTTTGATTTGTTCTTTTCTCAATAATTTAATTTAGTGTTTGTGTGCCTTCCCTCCCTCCCTCTCTTTTTTCCCCTCCCTTCCTTCCTTCCTTTCTTCCCTCCCTAAAGTTATCCAAATATGTAGCTTAATTTGTTAGGCATTAAGATGCATTCCAGTAGGATCGGTTTGGAAATATGTCAACCTGATTGTTTTCAGAAGTAGAAGTGATTAATCAGTGTCAATAAGTATTTATTGAGTGCCTATGATGTTCTTGGCAAACAGGAGGGAAGGTTACAAAGAGAATAGCTTGTAAAAGATGAAGCTTCACTTCCCTTCATCCCTTTAAACATGTATTGAGCACCTAGTTAATCAGCTGCATACTGTGCCAGATGCTCTGCCTAAATTGAATCGGGAAGGCAAAACTTATCATATGAAGCAACAAGAATAATTAAATGCCATCACTAATGGTATTCTAAATTTGGTAGAAATTTAGGGTCGAGAGTGAGCAGAGTTGACCCAGATGTCTGGAGGACAGAGGAAGTGGAGTTACTGGGCTACTTAAGTCACTGTCAGGATTCCAAGGGGAAGGATGGAGAATGTTCCAGATGGCAGGGGAATCCTGGAAAGACAGGGAATATCAGAGGGCAACATGAGGGAAGCATTTCTGAGTGTATGTACTGAGGCACTGTGAAAAGTAGGGTTAGATATATTGGGTGAGGCCATGTATTTTAAGGTGGATAATTGTAGAGAACTCAGAAGCTAAAAAGGCACTCCACATCCTGAGGTACTTATCATCTAGTCTGGGAGAAGGGATTATAAATAATTAACCAGAATGTCCTGTGAACATGATGGAGGCTGGTACCATGGTGGAAGTAGTATAAGCAAAAACCTTGGAGTCACCGTGTCAGTGGCTACCCTTGAGCTATATTGGTACTGCTCCGGCTTAGAGCTTGGCAGCATTGCTGACTCAGTGACAGACTTATTTTTGGAAGCCTGGCTCCTGACTTGCTAGCATATTTCACACTTAAGTTCACCAGGTCTTCCTTTCCCAAACTGCCCCCAGTTGATTCTGAAGCTGCAAGACAGTAATAGCAAGGTATGTACTGAGGTATGTACATTACTGAGATCTTCCTGCAAGATAGTAATAGCCAGGTATATACATCTCCAGCTTGAGATCCTGAATGTGCTTCTCCTTCAGGGCCAGGGTGTGGTTGGGGATCTGTCCAGGGACTTGCCCTCTGCCCCAGGCTCCCACATTAATGGTGAAGATGTTTTCTTTAAAACAACTGTTGAAAATAATTATTCACATTATTGAACGTTTGAGTCTCCATTTATCTGACTTTTCTGTCTGCTTATTTATTTGCCTACTTGATGTTGTTTATAGAGGTATCAGTCAGCTTTTGCTGATACACAGCCCCCAAATCTTAGTGGTTTACAACAGTAACACACATTTAATTCTTACAGCTAAAGGTTGATCATATCCTTGGTCAGTTCTGTCAAATCCATTTCTTCCAACTCTTTTCCTACCCAGGCTCCTGGGTCAGCTGGCTTTAGACTGAGTTCAACCAGTTAGAGACATTGGAGGGAGATTGGAGGAGAAGAGAAGGGGAGAAACAAGGTATTTCTCCTCCCTTTTGGCCCCAGGTGGCTTCTTCAGCAGACTGTTTCTCTGGGGCTCCAGCTCCCACTGGATAGGGGCACAGCGGTTCCACCCTTTTATCAGGTCTAGGCCTTCAGCTCCAGTAACTGTCTCCTTTTGTCTCTCTGGCTTGGGAGTGGTAATGGTTCCCTGCTGTTGCAGCAGAAAGGTTTACTTTATCATCCCCTCTTTGCTGTACTTAGTTGCTTAGTCGTGTCGGACTCTGCGATCCCATGGACTGAGGCCACCAGGGTCCTCTGTCTATGGGGATTCTCCAGCCAAAAATACTGGTGTGGGTTGCCATGCCCTCCTCCAGGGGATCTTCCCAACCCAGGGGTCAAACCCAGGTCTCCCGCATTGCAGGTGGATTCTTTACCATCTGAGCCACCAGGGAAGCCCAGGGAATCCCCTCTTTGGTGCTCAGCAATTTCATGGCTTGTATAACCAATTCCCTGTATTAAATTCCTCCTGTGTAAATACTTGAAGTGGTTTCTCTTTCCTGATTAGACCCTAACTGATGCGTTGTTTCAAAAAAGGAGTATTTCTTTTGTCTTTGTGTTGTTGTTTTTTTCTATAGTGCAGCCACAGAACTAGATATCAACCCATTTTATTATCCCACAAAATATCTCCTAATAAAGCAATGTGATGTGAAAAGAACACTAGGTTTAGAACCTAACTGAAGTCCCAGAACAGTCTATCAGCTGGTCATATTTTAATCTTTTGTGATCATTTGTAGTTATTTCCAACATAGTTTCTTTCTCATTACAAACTCAGAATTGGAAGATGCACCTACAATTATTAAGTTGTATAAAGCAGTCATCTCATGTTGGAAGAAATCTAAGTGCATTTAAAGAGTATTCTCTCAATGACCAGGAAATACACTTGACCACTGATGATACCATTGGTATCCTAGATTTTTTGGTTCTTCCTAGCTTTCCTTTGGAACCAAAAGCATGTTCCCTGGGGCAGCGTGAGTTATCATAATTCCTGTCTTGCAGGCTGACACGAAATGGATTTCCGTCGTAAGAGCAAAAGTTGCCTCTTGCCCCTTCTCCTTGAACACCCCTTATTTTGGGCCTTGCCTGAGGAGAGAGGTTTGCTTTGATTCAAAACAGACTTGGTGTGATGGAGTCTTTCCAGTTGGAAAGATTCTAAGATGATCAGATCTGTTTCATATTAGTCTAGAATAAGAATTCTTTATGGAATGGCTATACCAAACATACTGAGAGGGCTCACAGAACTAATACCTAGTATTCAGGTCCACCCAGAGTAGACCCATCCTCCTTTTGTGATCTAGAGATGACCTAGAGCTAGGTTCAACTTTCATTGCTCTTTCAGAAAGTGCTTCTTCCCAGATCCTTTGTGATCTGAATTCTTAGTGGATAGCCAACTGAAGCGAGCTAGGCAGGCACAGATAAACATCCCTGCTTTGCTCTTCCTAGCCTGTCATCTTGGACAAGTTACTCCTTTGAGCCTCAGGTTCTCTGATAGTGAAATGGAGGATAATAATGGCTATTTCTTGTGGTTATACCTGGAACATAGTAGGTACACAGTAAATGGTACCTCCTTAATATCATTTCATCAGTAGCAGACAAAAGAGTTGAGGAAGGGGCTCAAGATTCTACAGATGAGCTCCAGAGGTATCTGAGCCTTTTAGTCTTTGCTCATATAACTTAGAAATGATAGTTTTCATTTGAATTTTTTAATTTTAAATTAATTTTTTAATTGGAGTATAACTGATTTACAATGTTTGTGTTAGTTTCTAGCAAAAATTGTTTTTGATATTACCATTCTTTGTAAATGTGATGTTTGCTCATTTTGATTTTTACCTGGTCATCACAGCTCTTAGAGTTCAGAGAAACTATCACACTTGACCAAGACTATCGCTTATATATTGGAGTGCTGGGTGGATAGAATGAGTCCTTTTTTTTTTTTTTTTTAAGACTGTTTTAAATCCTAAGCCAAATCGGTTTCTAAACAACAGTGAAAAATTGCTATTACCATTTTTGCCATTTGTGATAGACAAATGCCACTTGTTTTCTCTGAGCCTTTGGGGAGATAATTATACACTTGCTTATGGAAAAGATAGAATTAAAGCAGGCAGTTTCATATCTTAGGAAATCATGCTTTCTGTTGGCTCATCATCTGCTGTTAGTTCATGCTTCTGAAGAACAAACCTTAGAGTATTATCTTTAACAAAAGGTGTAAGTATGACATGGGATTTTCACATTATGAGATTTTGGGGCCTGTTGGCCTGAGACTCAGCTCCCTGAGGCCCGTAACTTTTCATCTTTGTATTCCTTAGCACATAGCATCTTGTCAGGCTCAGGACTTCGTATCAGATGAATACTGAAATTTGTCTTTTCATTAGTAAACTTGATTTTCATTCATGTGACTTATCTGCCTAAGCTCAGCTTCCTTGTATCTGTCGTATGTGGTTGAACACTGTTATAGCAGTGTCTTTTATGTAGACAAAATGAAGCTGTCTCAGTCAGTTTTCTGTTTTATAATTTGAGTCGTGGATTATACTCACAGACAGGCTGAGGAACCAGTTGCAAAGTCGAAAAGAGGGCCATGTCTGCCACTTCTCTGTGCTCAATATATCATAATTTTCAAACATGGACTGCAACGCTGAGGCCTGCAGAGGCTTATTTGAAGTCGATTCGGTATCCATTTTTCTGAGTGCACAACTTTTTTCTGTCACTTACAGAAATCCATTCAAAGAATACCAGTCCAATGGGTGTGATCTCTTCTGTTCCCAGAATGGCCAGTGACATTTTTCTTCACCTTCCTTGTTCTGCTGATAGACCATCTGGGGTTAAAAATACACAGTCATTGTGTATCAGGTTTCTTAACCTCTTTGCATCACTGTTGTATGCATTTCCTGACCTAATGACTGCGCTGTCCAAACCGGGGGCACTGACATCGTGACCACCAGATGTGGAAATCCTGCTCCGGGCTTGCCCGAGAACATCACTGAAATGACAGTGTGTCTATAAAATGATCACATGCTTGGAGAGTCCTGTTTTTGTTTTTCACTTTAGTAACTGAGGGTTACAGTTAGGGTGTTGCCAGTGTACTTTTTGGATCAGTCAGAAACTGGGTAGATGAGTTTTAGCATTTTAAAATACCACCTTTTCAATTGCAGAGGTCAAATTTTCAACTTGATGATCAGGTTTGTTTTGTGTAGTTTTTTCTCAGCTGTTTATATGTGGCAACACTTGGGCTGGATCCACCCCTCCACGCCCAAGAACCTGAAATTATCTATTCTCTGTACCCCCGAGTTTACTTTTTAAATAATCTGTATATACCTGCTGTTTGTTTTTTTCTAAACCACATTGTAATATGGAACCTTAAGTAGAAAGATGAGTTAAAAATACACAAAGCAAATTATTCACCAGGGCCACTCGTGCCCTTTGTGGTGTGTGGGGGTTTTGTGAGCCTCGGCTAAGCAGCTTTTCAAGTTCAGCGAGCTCCCTTTATTAAAGCTTGCACTGTTGCCCTCTTCTGTTTTACAGCTGATTGGATTAATTGAATAAGATTAATAAATTATAGTATGGCAAACTCAGAATTATCTTGTTAATTAAGGGCAGGGATAGCATGGAAAGATGCCTTTCCTCCTGGGTGTGTCCTGCCGATGCCCCCAGGACACATCATGTGAAAGCAAGCTCACGTTTCTTTATCCCTTGTTTTGGTCTTACCACACATTTTCTTGCAGGTGACAGCAAATAAACTGAATCTGAGGAATTAGAAAAGGGACACATTTGTCTAGGCTGTTTTGTAGATAACGGTTGCAGTCTTCACTTCAAGACTCTTTTCAGGAGTGTATGAAATTGGTTATTTGATGTGCCTTTTTACGCCTTCCCCTGCATAGAAACAGTACTATATTCAAGGGTAAGATTTTGTAGGAGCAGTCCCCCAAAGCTTGTTGGTTTTTTTTTTTTTAATTATTTATTATTTGGCTGCACTGGGTCTTCATTGAGGCATGCCGGCTCCTTAGTAGTGGCATGTAGGATCTATTTCCCTGACCAGGGATTGAACCCAGGCCCCCTGCATTGGGAGCTCAGGGTCCTAGCCACTGGACCATCAGGGAAGTCCCCCCCAAAAAACTTCTTTAATCCAGAATTTGAAGTTTAGTTTCAGTGACTACCATTTCATCTCTAGCATTTGTAACATTTTCTTCAAAATTGCATAATGTAAAGAAATGTGGGAATATGTGAACATTTTAGGTTCATAAATTTGAAAATCACCTCACAGTAATGTACTTACCCTAACATAACTGCTTTACTGTTTTACATGTTGCTTCCCATATGTACATATACATATATGTACAAATATTTTCATATTTACAGACATAATGCCTTTTATATTTTGCTGCTGCTGCTGCTGCTGCTAAGTCGCTTCAGTTGTGTCTGACTCTGTGCGACCCCATTGACGGCAGCCCACCAGACTCCCCCGTCCCTGGGATTCTCCAGGCAAGAACACTGGAGTGGGTTGCCATTTCCTTCTCCAATGCATGAAAGTGAAAAGTGAAAGTGAAGTCGCTCAGTCGGGTCCGACTCTTCGAAACCCCTGGGTCTTTGCTACTTTATCAAATTAGAACATAAATACTTTCCAAGTTTCTGTGTATTCTTGATAATGATCAAGGATTGCTTTTAATAGACTGAAAATACTCTTTCATGGTGAGAAAGAAGCAAAGCTTTCAGTGACTTCTCTAGCATTGGAAATAGGGGAGGAGCTGTCGGTGGGGAGGCAGGGCTGGGGGCGGCAAGCGGATGCCCTTTTCAAGGAAGTGTCTGTCTGTAGCTGCCTAAGAGAGAGTGTAACTCTTGGTCACTCACTCCTGGTGTTCTTCTGTGGGAAATAATGTTCTGCTCCAGACTCAAGGAGACTTCCAAATGAGTTGTTTGCATTTTATATACCTGTTGGTTGGGGCAACTGCCTGATGTGTGCTCAGTTACGTCAGACTCTTTGTAACCCTATGGACTTTAGACCACCAGGCTCCTCTGTCCATAGAATTGTCCAGCAAGAGTACTAGAGTGGGTTGCCATTTCCTTCTCCAGGGGATCTTTCCGACCCAGGGATGGAACCCACGTCTCCTCTGTCTGCTGCATTGGCAGGCGGATTCTCTTCCCCCTGAGTCACCTGGGAAGCCCACACTGCCTGATTATGGCTTGTTTGAAGAACATATTTGTAACTTTGCAACACTTGCCTGAGAAGGACAGGTGTTAACACACATTCTGTGATCCTTAACATACGTCTTCTCTAGGATTTGGAAAGAGCTGTCTATTTTGAACAAAATGGGTAGAAAGAAATTTCAGGTAAATAATTCTCCTATCCAAGATGGAGGACCAATTGGAGGCAACCATGGAGGTAGTTTTTTGCTGTAATGCCTGAGGCCTTAGTTATTGGCCATGGGGGTAGGGGACCTTGAGTGGGGTTTTCCACTTTGAAGTTGGTTTTATAAAACACGCTGATTCCCAGAAAGCTGGAAATCTACTCCCAATGCACCTTACGTAACTTCTGCACACATAGCCTAAAATCTCACCACTGGGGAGTCAGACTTTAAGGCAAAGAAAGTGGGTTTCTTTTAAAATACAGATAAACCTGAAAAGATCTGTCTGTTAAATAGATTTTTTTCGATCAATTTTAGAAAACTGTTTTATGTGGCGCTGGATGAATCTCCCAACCATTAAAGTATAGGATGGCTTTAAATATATACATATATTTGGCTGCACTGGATCTTAGTTGCGGCACATGGGATCTCTACTTGCAGCATGTGGGATCTAGTTCCCCCACCAGGGATCTAACCTGGCCCCCCTGCATTGAGAGCATGGAGTCTTAGCCACCAGACCATCAGGGAAGCCTCTAGGATGGCTTTTTAAAAATGATCTCTTAAAAAAAAAAAAAAAAAAAAGATCTCTTGTCAGTAGTGTGTAGGTCTCCTCCCCACAGAACCCCTCCAAAACACAGGGCTTTGGAAGTAGAAAGAATGATTAAAAGTGAATTCACTATAACATATTTTTGTAACCCACTCATTTTATGCTTTGAATCTAGTTATTACTCATTCTTTGTGTATTTGAAGTTTAAAGTGGCAGTTAGCCAGGGGACAGGGGAGAAAATAAAATATGACATGCTGCATCATTGGTCCAGACCACATCCATAAGTTAGAGAAGGTCTTGGATTTACCAACCAGTTGTAACATTGTTTTCTGTTTTAAAAATCAAACCAAGAAAGTAGTAGGCGGCATAATCCTTTATCACCTTATAAAGTTACAAAAATGTCTCAAGTATTTAGAGGTGGCTGGCTATATATATACATGAGATGTTCATTATAGGCTGGTGGAAGTATTTCCTATATACATGAAAGTTACAGGGTGTTGTCAACTTTGAACTTTTGTATCATAGGGAAGTATGTTTACAGATCAGGCCGATATAATCATCTGAAAAAGGTTTTCACTTTTGATTAGGAGAACTATATTCTGTTTGTGCCATTTTTGTGGATTTTTGTCTCATCCTTTTGCTTGCATATACCCCATCTGTTTTTTAACCCTACTCATTAGCAATAGCTTATTATAATTATCCATCTGCCACCCTGACTGCAGAGAGCTGTTAGTGCTGCTTTATTTTACTCTTGTTTTGTGGCATCGATGTTGGTTTTGATCAAGAAAAGGCGTTTTTGCTAACTAGATTCAGAGCAGTGTGAGTTTGCAGCTATGTTTGTTTATTTTGTAATCTCTGATCACTTTCCTTTTATCTAGAGAAAAGTCAGTGGGAAAAGAGGATGGGAGGGGTGAGGTGGGTACTGCAGGAGACAGTGTAAGACTTTAGATGATTCTTCTCTTCAGCCTCCAGTAATTTGGTATAGACCCTACCTATTCCGCATTAAAAGCTGATTTGTGTTAACTGAATGAAGAAATTTTTACATTTTGTACCAATATAAGCTGAAATCTTAAACAAGAGATTTGGAAATTTTCCTGGAAAATACTCAATAATAAAATTGTAGCTGGACTTCCCTAATAGCGCAGTGGGTAAGAATCCTCCTGCCAATCCAGGGGACACAGGTTCAATCCCTGGTCTGAGAAGATTCCACATGCCACAGAATAACTAAACCCATGTGCCAAAACTACTGAGCCTCCACTCTGGAGCCCACAAACCACAACTGTTGAGCCTGTGTGCTGCAACTACTGGAGCCTGTGAGCCCAGAGCCTTAGAGCCTGTGCTCCACAATAAGAGAAGCCTCTATAATTAGAAACCCGCACCCCCTCTTGCTGCAACTATAGAAAAGCCCAGGTAGCAACAAAACCCAGTGCGGTCAAAAAAAAGATTGTAGCTAAGGTTTATTTCAGCCCTAGTTACTGACTAGTATATTACATTGATAACAATCTTTTTTTTTTTTTTTTTGGTTTTCCTCTTTTAAGAACTCATTCTTTTCTCAAAAGGAAAATATACACTTTGTTTTTAGTTAGTTACACCATGTAATGTTGTTACTTAGTTTTTTTGTTTTTTTTTTTCTTTATAGCTTTCATTTACCTCCAAATGAATGGAAAATGTGATACATGTCAAAACTTGGAAAAATTTAAAGGATCAGTTTTGCTACATTTTTGGTGCAACATCATTGGAATGTAGTTGTAATTTTTTCCAGTGGTAATTCCAGTGATTTGGCAGTATGGTTTTCCCATAGCATTAATATGTAGAATCTGAGATTTTTTATCTTCATCTTTCGAATAACCACAGTATTCCCTTCACTGTTAAATGAAGCACACCTGACCCTGAGTTGTCAAAGTACAAAGAAATTCCTGGGTTGGGACTCTAGTGGATGCTGTTATAAAAGTACACCATCAGAAACAGTGGATAGAGCAGAGGAAATGCAACTGGTTTCATTGAGGAGCAGTTTGGTTTGATTTTGGGGGTGATCATTAGTTAATAATGGGAAAAAAGAACTCTTAGAGGCATTCTTAACTTTTCTAACTACAAGGAATTCTGGTTCGTAGGTTTTATGAAAAGAGATTTTATTGAAGGGAAAACATCTGTTCATTGAAAGCCTTTAAAATCCACATTTTGACAACTTCAAGCACATTGCTATTTCCAGATTGAGTAACACTCAAAACACATTTCCTTTTGAAAGTGCACAATTTGCAAAAGAGACTTGTGCATTCTTTGGCCATTCTCAAATGGTGAGTTGAATGCTGGATGATCACTGCTGGCTCCTTAATCAGATTTAAACATGCTCAGTCCTTCCTAGGTGTTTCTGCATACTTTATATGAGTTGTTTTAGCTGTGTAATTACATCTTGTTTGCCAGTTGTTTTTCTTTCTTGATGTTTTGGCTGTTCTAGCATTAAAGAACTTTAATTTGTAATTCAGTTATATTAGAATACCAGAGATGGCGGAGCGTGGCGGGCTGCCGTCTATGGGGCTGCACAGAGTCGGACATGACTGAAGCAACTTAGCAGCAGCAGCAGCAGTTATCATTTGGTATTGTGGTGATTTATTATTTTGACTTTTCATTGCCCAAAGATATTTTAAAGATTAATTGTATCTTTATATTTTAATCTATAAAGCCCTTTGAGATTCTCAAATACAGAGATTCCTTAAAACTATTCTTAAATGTTCTGTTTTTGTATCTGTCATGCATATATTTATGGCTTGAAGAAAAATAAGTAAATTCTTCCTAATAGCTAGAATTAGTTTACGAATTTGTCATCTTTTGTTGGTGTGATTAGATTTTATGGGTTCAGCTGTCTTATGAAGAATGCCAAGAATTGGATTTAATTCAGTAACAAGTAGGAAATTCCAAAACAGTATAAAGACGTGCAGTTTTTTCAGCAGGAAATGGTGGTAAGTGTCAGTGTTGATTTACACCATAAATGAGGTTTCATTTGCCACTTCCTATTCACCAAGTAGAAGAACCAAAGAAATCTGAAAACGTCTAGTCTGCCTTCTTTTTTAGTATATCATATGTTCTTTCCTCTAAGGGTAAATTATGTTCACAGACCTCTTGTTAGTCCACCTTAAAAAAAAAAAAATCCCCCTTTTCCAGTGTTGGATTTAACAAAACTTTCATCTTTTGCTGCCAGTGATCATTTCAAACTGTTGTCACAGTGTCTTCTAAATTTACTTTTAATGTGTTTTTCCTCTTGAACTTTAGATTTTCTAATTTTCAAATAAGAAAACAGATATTAAATTTGAATACAAAT
The DNA here is from genome assembly GCF_032452875.1 of Bos javanicus. Taxonomy (NCBI): domain Eukaryota; kingdom Metazoa; phylum Chordata; class Mammalia; order Artiodactyla; family Bovidae; genus Bos; species Bos javanicus. The sequence goes on along the minus strand of NC_083877.1, from coordinate 46,363,352 downwards.
GAATAAGACAAAAAATAGTTCTAAATATATGCAGCAAAGTTGGCACTTGTGGAAATATGGCTTTTATGAACTTACAGAATGTGCTTCTTAAAAAGAACAATACCTTGATCTTCTCTCTTTCAATCTAAGTAACATCCTTAACTTTATTTCTACCTTTAAACATTGTTTTTCTAAGTCCTTCCTTTATTTTGGAAAAAAAATATTTTAAAGCTTCAATCTATGACTCATATTTTTTCCTATTTCATTAATCTGTTTTTCTAATTAGAGCTTTAGCCAATTATCCTGAAATTAGCTGCTCTAAAATTTAATTATTCTCCATTTTATTATTCTCCATGTTTATTATTCTCCACAGAAAAAGCACAAGCAAATATGGTTGTCAAGGTTTCAAAACTGGCAAGATCTATCTATGCTGTATCTTTATCGTTAATAATAAAGCTCTTGAGTGAGGAAATGAATGTAACATTTCTTTAAAGTGAATTTGAATATTTGAGAATTTTTTTTTTTTTCTGTTTCTGGGATATCTCTCTGAAATGTAAATAGACAAACCACATAACTCATATTCAGATCGCCTGGAATCACAGATGTTTGTTGTTCCCAAATGTACTTTTGAAACAAAGTACATTTTTTCTAATTATAAAAGTTCAGTGTTAAACTTCTGCTTCCTAAAGTCGGTCAAAGGGGATAGATGATCCATGTTTTTTCTCTCTCAGTGTGCACAGCACTGGGATAAACCCAGCATTGAAAGCTTGCATTGCTATCATTCACTGAAAGGCTAAATATCCCAGAAATCTGTTTGTTTTTTTTTCATGGCTCTCTTGACTTCAGCCAGATTGGACTTTTAGAAGAACATCAGTGGGAACCACATATCTAAAACCTCAGTTGAAGGAAGGTCCCTACTGTTTCTCAACTCCTGATTTTTCTTGGCGAGGCAACAGACTTGCCTAAGTGACCTGAGATAGAAGAGCTATGTGTGTTGCAAACTCCAGCAGCCACAGAGCAAAAATGCATCCAGTCACAGCTTAGGCCGAAGGTCAAGACAGCACCCTGGGCCCAAAGAGTGAGTTCTGAAGGCCAGGAAAAGTCTTTTGTACCGTTTCCCACACTCCAGCAAGGGTATCCTTTCACCCATTCACAAGCCCAGCAACTGCCCTGTTCTCTTGCAACAGAGAAGGTAACATTATTATATCTGTTGGCTGACTAATTTGACTTCAGTGTAAGAGAATTTTGTCAATCTGTCTTCTCTCCACCTTAAATCGTATCTAACTCGCAGAATGAAAGGAGGCCCAAGACTGCTCATTCCAAGCTTCCTTTCCCTCTGAGGCTGTTAACTGTGTACTTGAGCCAAGTTCAAAGCTTCCATCCCTTTCTTTTGCTGATCACACCCTCCCTCAGCTGCCTCCAAGTCCACCACTGGTTTCTGAGAACTGTCTGATTGATAAGCAGTGCCTTAGGCAAGTGCTGGGTCCATATCCCTAAGTAAAGCCTCACTGTGGCTTCTGCCAGCTTTTGCCCCTGTGGGTCACCCTGAACAATGAAAACATCTTAGGTACACTCCACCTTCTCCTTAGAGGTGCTGGGCAGACCCTCCCGCCCCCGCCCCCAACTCACCTCCCCTCTCCCAGGCAAAGCCTCTTCCCTGTCCCATTAGAGATGGAAAATCAGGGCTCCTTTGTTCTCTCCCACAGTGCACTCCCAACAGTGACCACTTGTATATTCCTCCCTTGTCCTTGGCCCAAATGGAAGCTCCTTCTCCTCCAGGCAGGGGAGGAAATGTTCTTGAACCCCCTATTTGAAGTCTGAGTGGGCAGCACACCTTATTTTTGGGGCTGCACTGGGTCTTTGCTGTGACACATGGGCTCTTTGTTGCACTGCGAGGGCTTCTCTAGTTGTGGCTCTGGGGCTTAGTTGCTCCGAGGCTTGTGGTATCTTAGTTCCCTGACCAGGAATTTAACCTGGGTCACCTGCATTGGAAGGTTCTTAACCAGGGACCACTAGGGAAGTCCCTCCCTCCTCACTTTCTGAACTTGATCCAGTCTTGCTGTCACTCCATAACTGGTCACCAAGGGCTTAGTCATCTGATGCGAAGAACTGACTCCTTAGAAAAGATCCTGATGCTGGGAAAGATTGACGACAGGAGGAGAAGGGGACAACAGAGGATGAGATGGTTGGATGGCATGGCCGACTCAATGCACATGAGTTTGTGCAAGCTCTGGGAGTTGGTGATGGACAGGGAAGCCTGGTGTGCTGCAGTCCATGGGGTTGCAGAGAGTCGGACACGACTGAGTGACTGAACTGAAAGGCTTAGTCTGTTGAACTGAGCACCAAGTCCCTCTTTGTATAGAACACATTGGGGAAGGGGTGGTGTCAGCCTTTCCCGGGATTAAATCTTCTCAGGTGCCTTTCATCTATAAAATTTGGTTTGATTTTTCTCCTTCCATGAATGAATATATGCCTCCCTATGTCATTACCCCAGTAACTAATCGTTTCTTATAAAAAATATGAACAATTTTAGGCATACAAAAGTATACCTAATATAAAACAGCTCCCCATCCATGTACCACTTACGTTTAGAAATTTTGAACTGAAGTAGAGCTGAAGTCCCCGGGAACCCCTCCCTAGTCTTCTGCTTCTCTCCAGAGAGAGCAAACAGCTATCCGGATTCTGTCGATAATCCTTCTTATGCATTTTTAAAATACTTTAATTACACATGGATAGATGTATTGATATAACTGGTACCTTCTGTTGTTTTGGATATTACTGAAATTTTACAGAAGTGGTTGGATTGTGTGTGCGTGTTTGTGGTTGCTCTGTTCACTTGACTTTGTTTTGAGCTTCACTCATGTGGCTCTTGTTCACTGTTCCCTAGTATTTCCTTGTGTTCCAGGGTGTTCTTGGCCTTGTATACTAGGGCATTTCCATTGTTGCTAGTACTTTGCTATGATCCTTAGAGAGGAGGCCTCTTCAGGGAGACATGAAATTCTTGTACACACCTGTTTACGAAGTCCTGATCTTTATTTATTTGTTTAAGTCCTGATCTTTAAATGTCAGAATTTGATTTTAACCCCGTTCTGAATTGGCTCTTGTGAACTGCCAATGAGTTGCTGCATCTCGTGGGCTGCAGGTTTCCTCGGCACAGAGTGAGGACTGGACTAAACCACCACAAGCTACTTCCCAGGCTTAGAATTCTCTGATTCCTTTCCTTCTTCTCTCCAGGCCTGCTTGTGTTGCATCATATGTATCAGCGATGAGCAACTATTTATCATGAGAATCAGTTCAGAAGAAATGAAAACCTATTAGTGTGAGTGTGTATGCATGTATTTAAATTCAAAATAAAAAATGCTTTTGAGTCCCTTCTAAAGTTTTCTTACAGTGTTTCTTACAATTTAGATTTCCTGTTTTATTGACTAGATGAATATTAATGAGAAAACTGGCAATTCTTTAAAGTCATCAAAAAATTAATGTCAGGGCATGTTCAAGCAAGGATGGAGTCTTCTCTTGAGCATTGATGTTGGTTGTGCTGCCGGCCGGGTAGGCTGCGTGCAGGCTGGTGGCTCATGGATTGCTCATGAGGTGGGATGACTCAGGACTGTCATTTTGAACATGATTTATTATATGCTGCCAAAAAATGATGCTTTCTAAAAGGCTATTGAAATACAGAGGGCTTTTTGACCCTAAATGTAATCTCTCCAGAAGCCATGTTTTTTGAGATTGTGTAGTTCCTTTAAAGGGAAAAAAAAAAAGTTGCTCTCTTACTGCCAAGATGAGTTTTGGTTCTTGCTGCTGGCAGTAATGACCACTTCCTCCTCTGCAGTCTGTACTCCTCTGGGGCCAGAGCATAAGCCAGGTCTTTGGAGCTGTGGACTCGGGGACTCTCCTAGCAGTGAAGATCATGGTTTAGCCCAGAGAGGTTGTGGCAGCTACTTGGGCTGCTCGTTGTCCTTATTTTCCTTCATGTTTTCTTTCTTATTCGTCGCTGAACAGTAGGAGAAATTATCTTCAGAGGAGTACTATAGTTATCATGAAATTTAATAGCATTCGCACCAGGGTAGTAGTGATAGCTGTTAAGATTTATCTGTTTCATGTAGCTATGAATATTAAATTTTATTAAATAAACTTGCATTATTCTAATAGATACTAGGACTGATTCAACAGCTTTCCCTTCTCTCCTATTTTTAGCAGCCCTGGAGATCAGGGGCAGTGACCCAGCTCCAGGGATGGGCCTGGATTCATCTAAATTTAGGGCTGGGCTTAGATTAATCCAATCTTGGTAACTGCCCATGGCAGTAATTAGTTCAGGAGCTTAGCCTTGAAGCTCAGGCCCCCAGAACAGGCCATCCCCATGGTTATAAATCCAGAAATGAGCCATGAAAGAAAGGTTGCTGGAGGCTGTGGGGAAACATTTCTCACTTTTAAGAGAGAGGCACAGGAAGATCACCTCTTTTCTTTCCAGTTTTGCTGTTGTAGTCAGGAACTGCTGTCGGTCAAAGGATGAAATTGCTTCTCCCAAGAGGACAGAGCCAGAGGAGGTGCAGAGAAATGAACCGGAACTACTGGACTGAGCCGTCTCTGAACCCCCACTCGCCACTGGGTTTATCATATGAGTCAACAATTTACCTGAAGCTAGTTTGACTTGGGGTTTCTGTTATTTGCAACAGAAAGCATCCTCATTGATATAATTATATTATTATTCTTATGACTGGCTATTCTTTTAATCCTGGAGTAGCCTCAGGAAGTTGCCTTTCCTTTAAAGCAACTGTTAATACACTATATATTCTACTGATACTGTCAAAGCTAATGGTAATGTAGAGATCTTCATTTTCTTAGTGTCATAATTTCTCAGCATCCATATTATTGTCACTAGAGTGTGCTAACAAAACTTTAAACTTCTGAGATTTTCTTAGCTCTCTCCACACTTAGAACCTTTACTTAATTATGTGTGTATGTGTGCTACGTCGCTTCAGTCACGTCTGACTCTTTGTGACCCTATGGACTGTAGCCCACCAGGCTCCTCTGTCCATGGGATTCTCCAGGCAGGAGTACCAGAGTGGGTTTCCATGCCCTCCTCCAGGGGATCTTCCTGATCCAGGGATCGAACCTGTGTCTCTTAATGTCTCCTGCATTGACAGGCAGATTCTTTACCACTAATGCCCCTTGGGAAGTCCTACCTAATTATGTAGAGGTGTTTAACTTTTCACTTAGCATCTGTGGTCTACATGTTTCTGTGTGCATCCTGGTTGGCAAAGAGAGGGTGGAGCCCTTACTTGATGTGAGAACAATTCCAAGTAGTTTATTAAACCCAGTAACACAGTACTGAGCTGCTGTGTAAAGGCCAGGCCTGGAGGTAGGGATGAACATGGGCTGAGTGGAGACCGGAGGAGGGAAGGAGGGACAGGACCACCGGGTAGAGTGGCATCTTCAGAGAAGGCTGCCGAGTGCGGTGGCCATGCACCTGCCGAGGGGAGGAGGTGCAGGGCCCAGTGAGAGGAACAGAGGTTGAAGTTGGAGAGAGGCTGCGAGGGTGGCGGTGCTTCCGGTGGGAAAGGCTGGATTGCCAGGCCCAGGAAGTTGGGTCCATGGCTTCTTGAATGGGGAGGTGACATTTCCACAGGGCTTGTTGAAAGCTTTTCTCTCAGTGGCATGCAGGGGAATTAGACCAGGGAGAGATGTTGTCATGGTGCCCTGGGAAACTATTACCATAATCCATGAAGGAGGTGACAAGAGCTGCCAGATAATAGCATCTGAGTGTGGAATATCTTACATCTGTGTGAAATTTCAGAGTTCCTACAGCATTATCAAATACATTATCTAGTTTCTCTAATGAGATCCTCTCTGCCGTTTTTAATGGATGGGAACCTAGAGGTTCAGAGCAGGTAAGCAACCTCCTAAAAGTTGTTGATGACAGAACCCAACCTACAATCTAGGCCTTTTGACTTCAGGGCCAGTACTTTTCAATTGTAATACACACCGATATTTCCCATTTCTATGAAGTTCAAATTATGATAATTTGATTGTGCTCTAAAACAGAGGCCCCCAACCTCCAAGATGTAATGCCTGATCTGAGGAATAAAGAGCATGATAAATGTAATGCACTTGAATCATCTCGAAACCATCCCCCACCCGCCTACCCCCATTCTGTGGAAAAACTGTCTTCCATGAAACTGATCCCTGGTGCCAAAAAGACTGGGGACCACTACTCTGCACTGTTTGTCTGTCAACTGGCTCCTGACAGCAGCATCAGCCAAAGCTAAATACCAGTTCACAACTCTTATAACATGAAAACTTGTGAAAAGTAAACAGTTGGTTAAGTATCACAGACAATAGTAGAACCTCCTCAAATAACAGAAAGGTAATCCTTCTAACAAATACAGGAAACAAAAGCCTAGGTCAGTAGAACGCTTTCTCAATGTTTCACATAAATGGAGAGTAACTGAGATTTAAGGGAGCCTCAGAATGGTTTTGTTAAATGAAGGCAAAAAAGTTGCCCATGACTTCCAACTACAGGTAACAACAGCCTTGAAAGCAAAGGAGTTACATCTTAATAAAATAGAATAAAGGAAAGTATTCACTTGGTAGGCATTTTGATAGACATCGTCCTTTTAAAATGTGAACAAACTATTTAAGATGGAATGTTGAATGACTTTAGTCTTCCAGTTAAGTAGGTTGTTTTCCGGAGTTACAGTAGGTATTTTGAAAGTCAAGAATTTTTCTTCTTTTTTTTTTTTTTTTACTGTGATCAGAAAAAACAACACATAAAGTATAAGTTAACCATCTTAACCCTTTTTTCAGTGAGCAGTTCAGCAGTATTGTCTATTTACATTGTTGTGAAACAGATCTTTTTCATCTTGCAAATCTGAAACTTAATGCCAATGAAACAACTCTCCTTTTTCCCCCCTGCTCCCTTCAGCCTTTTATAACCACCATTCTATTTTTTGTTTCTATAAATTTGAAAAATTATGAATTAAAAAAAAATGTTAGTATCAAGAAACATTTATTGATTGCCTACCAGGTGCTGGGCATTGTTCTTGATGCTAGGGCCAAAAAGAGATGCAGGCTAGAGAGAATCCCTAGAGGGTCTTTGTTACACTGGATTTGGAGAGATATAAAAAGATAAATCACAAAAATCAGTGTGTGTTAAGTCTTAAATGAATGATAATCACAGTGAATTCTGTGTGATGCTAACAAGAACGTGCTGTGTTGCTCAGTTTTACTTGAGTGACTGCAGACCCTGCAGTACCGAGGTAACTTAGAGGAGGGAATGTGGGTCAGATAACCTGGGGATGTTGGGTATGAGAGTGTATTTGTTAATATAACCTGGTTATTAGTGAGGGGACAGAATGAGAAGCTGTTCTGCTAGATTAACTTGGGTGTGATTGCCACCTATTTCAAGATTCACAAGCATACCTAGAAAGGTTCCCTGGGGGAAAGTGGCCACATAGAGAAGAATGGGCAAATCCACTTGGTTTATGCCTTTGCCTTATGTGAAGCTAGAGCTGGCAAGCAGCCTTTTTGGGTGTTCTCAGTGCTAGTATGCAGAAATAATGTAGTAATGTAGCCCTTGAAGACTTTTCTACCTCTAAATAGCTGCATTTGATGTTTAAGTCACTTTAGAGCAGCAGTCCCCAACCTTTTCGGTATAAGGACCAATTCTGTGGGAGAATTTTTCTACAGACCAGGGGTGGGGGAGATAGTTTCTGGATGATTCACATGCATTTACATTTATTGTGCACTGTAATCTAATGCTGCCACTGATCTGACAGTAGGTACTGGTCTATGGCCTGGAGGTTGGGGACCCTTGCTTTCAGAGAATGCATAGTTGACATATTTTCTTGAAATGTCTTGGAAACCTCTTTAAGGGGTTCTATAGAGAATATAAGGGCTTCCCTGGTAGCTCACCTGGGAAAGAATCTGCCTGTAATGCAGGAGACCTCGGTTTGATTCCTGGGTTGGGAAGATCCCCTGGAGAAGGGATGGGCTACCCACTCCAGTACTCATGGGCTTCCCTGGTGGCTCAGTCGGTAAAGAAACCTCCTGCAATGTGGGAGACCTGGGTTTGATCCCTGGGTTGGGAAGATCCCCTGGAGGAAGACATGGCAACCCACTCCAGTATTCTTGCCTGGAGAATACCCATGGACCGAGGAGCCTGGCGGGCTGCAGTCCATGGGGTTGAAGGTCAGAGGGGACTGAGCAACTAAGCACAGCACAGCACAGCATAGAGAATGTGAAGGAGTAGAAACATCTGAAACAAAAGCTGAGTGGCCAGATGATGAGGATTTAGTAAATTGCAACTGAGTTGTGTTCACTCATTGGTCCCTTCAGAAAGAGCAGCAGCCTGTTCTTGATAAATCATAGGGGATGCTGATATTTGTCAGGGACTTTGTGGTTCTTTGTATTTGAAATTGCTGAGTAGATTTTGAGCTACTGTAGTGAGGGGATAGGGATTCCCTGATAGTTCGGTTGGTAAAGAATCTGCCTGCAGTACAGGAGACCCCAGTTCAATCCCTAGGGAAATCTGCTGGAGAAGGAAGGGATAGGCTACCCACTCCAGTATTCTTGGGCTTCCCTTGTGACTCAGCTGGTAAAGAATCCACCTGCAATGTGGGAGACCTGGGTTTGATCACTGGGTTGGGAAGATCCCCTGGAGAAGGGAAAGGCTACCCACTCTGGTATTCTGGCCTGGGGGATTCCATGGACTGTATAGTCCATGGGGTCACAAAGAGTCGGACACAACTGAGCAACTTTCACTTTCAGTGGGGGGATAAATAGGTGAGGAAAGAGTTAAGTGTTTGAATGTTGGAATGGCAAATGACTGTCACAATGCTACCTGTCAGGCCTGTTGATACCTTATTAACCTTGGCTTCCAGGTCAGAATCACCTGGGGAACATTTAAAATTACCAGTGTGGGGACTTCCCTAGTGGTCCAGTGGATAAGACTGCTCTCCCAATGCAGGGGGTCCAGGTTCGATTCCTGGTCAGGGAACTAGATCCCATGTTGCATACCACAACTAAGATCCAGCACAGCCAAAATAAATAAATATTAAAATAAAAATAAACATGGGTGTACCTGTGGCTGATTCTTGTTGATGTATGACAGAAAACCACAAAATTCTGTAAAGCAATTGTCCTTCAGTTAAAAAATTAAAAATAAAATAAAAAATAAAACTACTAGTGTGCAGATCCCACCCTTGAACAGTTAAGTCAGAATCTCAAAATTTGGGGAAAAGAGCAGGTCTAACCATTATTTTTATTAAGTTCTTCAGGTAATTCTAAAGTGCGGCCAGGTCTAAAAGCCCCTTTCGCTATTTACATTTATTAACGTGTATGTAAAATACTTGCTAACTGTATAAAATAAATCTACAGACTTTCCTATTTCTGCCTTCAGATAGATGGTTTTTGTTTTGTTCATTCTTCTTTAGCCAGTTGCAGATTCTAAAGAAATAAATGGAAGGAGGTGGAAGAAAACAGAAAGAGGTCTCATGGCCTCCTTTGAGAAGGGGCATGAGGGGTGGGTAGGAAGCTTTGTTTATTGCATTTCAGGAAGTAGAAAATATGGCATGGTCTCAATCTATCTTAAATTACGTAACTTTGAGGGATGTGATCCATTTGTGTCAAAATAAAGAGGCATATAATACTTTGCATTTAACATGTGTGGGAATTCTTTGCAGAGTAATTAGCATTCCTTTCTTTAGCCTGTATTCAGGGGACACATACCGTTCACACCCTCTCTGTGTTCACATTTTCCAGTGCGTTGGAGAGCTTTTTTTCAATAGAAATCTTTGTCCTTTTCCCAATAAGACTTGAATTATATTTGAAGACATTGAGCATGTCTTTCTTTCTTTTTCTGGCAGGCATTGATTTTAAAATCAGAACGATAGAACTAGATGGAAAGAAAATTAAGCTTCAGATATGGTAAGTAAAAAAAAAATATATATATATATATATATATATAGCATTTCTACTTTAGTCAGGTACTAAAGCAGGAATGAGAAGGTGAATTGTGGTAAATTAGAGGTATCCTTGGGTAGCTAAAACATCTTTTCTTTATCAGAACCAAGGGGGAATGGGTAAGTATTCAAAAATGTCTAACGCTCACTGCCAGGAGAGATCTGAGAACTCATTCTTCCAAAATGCTAATTTTAGAGGGGAGGAAACTAAATTCTAGAGTATGTCAGTTACTTTTTCCCTGCGATTGTTATAGCTGTGAAATTAGATGGGGCAAAGGAGTCAAGTGGTAAGAACCCCAAACAAAGTGCCAATCTGGAGTCAGCCTATATACTAAGAACTTGGAGCTCTTTGCTTCTCTTCTCAGGGCCTTCTTGTCCTCATTTGTAAATTGGTTTGTCAGACTGATGACATCTGAGTTCCCTTCCAGCTCTGATATTTCCTCATTTATTTGCCTATTTCTTCTCCTTCAGTTTAAAATGGGGAACCCTGCACTGGAGAATAAGGGAGGAAAAACGCAGGCCTCTGATCTCTCATGTAATATGTGAGGCAAAGGTCTCCTTATGATCAATCAACTCCAACTGGTTTAATTCCTGAAAAATCTGTCAAACTACAGTGAATAAATATGGTTCCTCCAGATTGCCTGGTTGAATATTTCTGGGTTGAACTCACACTCTTTGATTTTTTTTTGAACCTCCTATAAGCCGATCTAAGTTCTTTCAGTGTGAGGCCTTCCATGGAGCCACATAGGTTTGCAGCCTTAAGGAAGGGTTTTGATGGTGTTTACTGACCTGATGTGTGACGACGACAGCAGGAAACAAAGCTTAGACGTTGAGAACATCATAGACTCAGAAGGAAGCAGGCCAAAATAGTCAAGTAATACGTATACGCCAGCTTTTTCCTTGGGCTGTTTTTCTTCTTTGAATTTCAGAACCAGGATAGAACTAGAACATTATATTGAAATCCACCACTTTTCTTTTACAGGAAACTGGGACATAGAGTGGTTAAGTCCATCTGAGGGCGTGTGTCTGGGTTAGTGATAGAACTGGGACAACTACCCCAGTACCCCAGAACCTTGCGTCAGCTTCATGTATTAACCCCAGATAGAGGTTCCCAGTATATTTCATTGCAAGACATTTTGAAGGTTACCACATGCTGCTCTTTTCATCTGTTGCTATTTAATAAGAAGTCAAATATTTTAAAGGTTAAAAAAATTATTTTAAGGGAAAAGCAAAGAGAATGTCTGACTCTGTGCAGTACAGCAGGGTTCCCCAACCCCCAGGCCAGGGACCACTACCATGCCTAGTTAGGAACCAGGCCACACAGCAGGTGGCGAGGGTCGGGCAAGAGAGTGAAGCTTCATCTGTATTCACAGCCACTCCCCATCGCTCACATTACTGCCTGAGCTCTGCCTTCTGTCAGATCAGTGGCAGCATTAGATTCTCATAGGAATGCAAACTTATGTGAGGCACAAACCTTGTGAACTGCACATGCAAGGATCTAGGTTGTGGCACTCCTAATGAGACTCTAATGCCTGATGGTCTGATTCAACATTATGGCAGGTCGTCTAATTATTTTGTTATGTATCACGATGCAATAATAATAGAAATAAAGTGCACAAGAAATACAGTGTGCTCGAGTCATCCTGAAACTGTTCTCCCTGAACCAGTCCATGGAAAAACTGTCTTCCATGAAACTGGTCCCTGGTGCCAAAAAGGCTGGGAACCACTGCTGTATAGTCTTGATCAGAACAATAAGGAACATTTCTAGGAGCCTGTGGGTGATCAGCTAATTAGAGCTCCATGGCACTATTTATCAGCACTCTTGGCAGCAAAATAGTCTACATTCAGTCTTCATGACCTGCATTCAGGATGGTAGGGTTTCTTCTCCATCCTCACTGCAAAGCTGGTTCTAAATCAGGTAGCATATTAGAATCAAAATATACTTAGTCTGCTCAAAGGTGCTTTGCTTCTGTTTTCTCCATTTGTTTACTGGGTACCAAATAAGTGCCTGTGGTACCTAATCCTGATCAAGGAGAAGATAGCAAGATAAGATAATGGTGGTGTGAGACCCGGCCCTGCACCAAACAGCCAAGGCCTTGGATACTTGATTCTCACTCAAGTGTATGAGCTGTTTGGGCTTCCCGGGTGGCACTAGTGGTAAAGAACCCACCTGCCAGTGCAGGAGACCTAAGAGACACAGGTTTGATCCCTGAGTTGGGAAGATCCCCTGGAGGGGGGCATGGCAATCCACTCCACTATTCTTGCCTAGAGAATCCCATGGACAGAGGAGCCTGGCGGGCTATAGTCCATGGGGTCACAAAGTGCTGGACACGACTGAATCGACTCAGCACTCAGATGAGCTGTTTAGTGGCAGAGCTGGGCCCACAGCCCACCTGAGCCTGTCTCCTCTTCTGGAGAACATGGATGATGGCAAAACTACCGCATTGGGCTGTGGTGGGCATCATTTGCACACCATCTGAAAGTATTTTGTAAGGTATACATAAATGGTAAGGTATTTATTAACATTTTAAATTACCATATTTTCCTTGGGCCTTCATCTCACTTAAATTTGGTATGCTCATATTAGAGTTTCAGTGTATTTCCACAAATGCATCCTTTTTAGAAGCAATCAAATTAAACAATTTAGTTTTGTCTTAGTAACACAGGGAGTGAAATTAGTTCTGGCAGGAAGTGGAAAATTTAGGAATATTGATTTTTCCCAGATACCAAGGAAATTTGACTTCCTTTATAAGAATTGCTTTGGTAAATGTAATTTGAAATGCCAACATTTTTCAGAATGTATTTTAATGTTATGTCATTAGCCAAAAAAGTAAGAATAAATGCAAGTTTATATAACTTGGAGGTGTTGTTCATATTTTGAATTCTTGGTCAACAATTGCATGTTGAACTCCAGGGTCTCATTTAATCACGGGCTCTAGAGCTGAAAAAGTTCTTGAGGAGATCCATTTTAGCATGCTCTACTGAGCAGAATTTGCACAGTAGTAAGTCCAGCCTGACTGCTTGCTTTGTATAGAAATCAGACTTTCCATCAAAAGAGCAAAATGCCCTAATGATTAGGCATTTATAGAAAGGAATTGAACTGCCTCTAGGAGTCCAAGAATTTACAACTATTCTCTATTCTCTTTCTCTTCTGGTTGACGATCACAGTGTGCCTGTTCGGGCTGTGCGTTTTCTTGTCGCTGCTTTTGTTATCAGAGTCCAAGTTTTTCACCCAAGTCATTGTGAGCTCCTGACAGGCGCCCGTGGCCACGGCCGCCCCCAGTTCACAGACGCACAACAGGCTCTCTTTGTGTCTTGCCCCCTTTTCCCTGAAACCACTGCACTTGTAAGCAGACCGCAATTACATCTTCCTGCAGCTCAGAGTCTCTCGTCAGCGATGTTGTTGATGATTTTTCTAACTACCCTTTCCTTTGTTTCAAATCTTAGGGACACAGCGGGTCAGGAAAGATTTCGAACCATCACGACAGCCTACTATAGAGGAGCCATGGTGAGTGTGTTTTAGGGTTTTGTGGAAGTAAAACATGTATATTCATTCGTCAGGTTTGTAGGATTCAAGCTGGAGTCTCATACATTGAAGAAAATAGATTTTCTGATGTGAAAACAAGGCATTTAAAGGGTGTTTTTATACTGCGTTTAGTAGCTGTGTCCTCAACCATTGGTCTTCATAATATTACTCATGTATTTGGAGATGGGTTAGAACTCCACACATTCTGAGTGATCATATATTTTTGTGCTTTGTCCTTTTATTAATGCCTTTACCAAATCTGAACAAACCCCAAGCTCTGTGACCAAGTATTCATTTCTTGCACCTTCTCCCCCATTCAGCCCTGCCACCACCATGCTTTGTCTCTCACCAGATCTACAATATCTGCTCCTATTGGCTCCTCTTTCTGGAGTCTCCTGCACCAGTCTTCTGCCAGCGGGCCAGGAACTAGCCGAAAGATGTGTGACTATCTGAGGCTTAGCATCTGGTGAATCTTTGACTACCAAGTCCTTCCTTGCTACATACTTGCCTTATCCTTGTTATCATAACTTCGTCACTTGGCTGTTTTCCATCCTAAGATGCTTCATCTACACAACCCATTCTATTGTTGGCTCATGGTGGATTCTTTGTGGTGCTGCGAGTACAATGGTGAATAAGGCAGTGTAGAAACTGAGCTCTACTGAACCAAACCTAGAACGCCAGACCCAGAGCAGGGCTTTATTTCTGGCTTTTAGGCCTAAGTCACGTATAACTTTGGAGAAGGAAATGGCAACCCACTCCAGTGTTCTTGCCTGGAGAATCCCAGGGACGGGGGAGCCTGGTGGGCTGCCATCTATGGGGTTGCACAGAGTCGGACACGACTGAAGCGACTTAGCAGCAGCAGCAGCAGCAGCAGCACGTATAACTTAGAGCTTTAAATTATGATGAAATCCCGTATGCTCGGAGAGAAGACTGCACAGTCGAGATCAGGTAGACCAACCTGGTAGACTCTGGGGTGCCAGCTGCCGTCATACCTAGCTTGTTGTGTAAAAGACTTGGTGCTGAGAGTGTCTGGAGGTGCTGGAGCTGTAGGGGTGATGGCTGTCCCTTTGCTGCAGGCAGTTGTGATCTGAACCCACAGGTCCCTCTGTTGCCATGCTGCTCCCCCCGCCTCCTTCACTGCCACTTACCCTCCATTATTTGAGTGCCAGTAATACCCCCCACAGAGGTTGGGAATTCCTTTTGGGAATTCCTTTTTAAAGCTCTCCTGCCTGGGAACTATATACAACTAAGCATTACATATATATATGTTCTCCATCCTATAATACTTTAAGGTTTTAAAAGTCATTATTTTAAGAAGGGCGGTTGTCAACTACTCTCTATTTTGCTTAGATTAGAATCCAAGGGAAGGGACTTACCTTGTGTGAAGAAGTTTGTTTGTTGTTTATTTTCCCCCAGAAAGGATTTTTAAGGGTAAATAAGAACATCTTAACAGGGATGATTTAGAATAGTTCATAGGTAATTTTGATTAGAGGCATCTTTTAAACACAGTTTTTTATTTTGGGGGAGTAATGTATCGATACTACTTACAAGCTTGTTTTCACTAGACAGTGGGCAAGAACACTTAGAGTGTAAAGCAAATGTTTGCCTTGGATGTGTAGCTCTAGCTTATGGTACAAAGCAAGAGGTCATTGAAATATGTTCTTTGAGATTTGAAGATGGTCTGTCTTTTTCATTTATCTACTGCCTAGCCATTTTCACATTATTGCAAGTAATTAGATATCATTGCTATTCTAAAATATATCATCCTTTCCATTTTGACGGTAGGGATTTTTTGTCTCTCTTGCTTTGCTATGATGCCAGGGCCTTATACATAGTAGATGTTCAATAAATACTTGCCAAAGGAGTGAATCAGTGAAAACTTTCAGACTTAGAAACAGTCTTAGACACATCCTCAGGAAACCCTGCTCTACTCGAGTCTTGGATCCTGCATGTCATCCATTTCAGTGGGATGTGGGGTCATCATGTTCTCATTTCCACAGTTGGTGGTTCTGGCAGGTTTAGTTGGGTTGGCTCAGGTGCACAGCATAGTGGCAAGCACACTGCTGTCTGCCACCGTGACGGAGTCCTTGGACCTGCTTCATACTGTTCAGCAACACGTGTAGGCATAGCAGTAACCCTGATGGACAGTCAGGCTCTGAGGAGAAGAGGGACCATATTCAACATTTCTCAGTACTGTCTGGCTGTTGTTGTTAAAGGTCTGTATACTAAATATATAAAATTTTTAACTGGTGTACCTCAATTTGTATTTCCAACTGATTCATAGTATCAATTAGCCTAAAAACATAGGAAGTAGTCAAAGGGTTTTTGCTACTGAAACCAGATATAAATTAGTAATAGCTGCCAATCATTGAGTCCAAGCTGTGTCCTAGGTTCTAGGTAAGTTAGTTCAGTTCAGTTGAGTCGCTCAGTCGTGTCTGACTATTTGTGACCCCATGGACTGCAGCACACCAGACTTCCCTGTCTATCACCAGCTCCTGGAGCTTACTCAAACTGATGTCCATCGAGTCAGTGATGCCATCCAACTGTCTCATCCTCTGTCGTCCCCTTCTCCTCCCACCTTCAACCTTTCCCAGATCAGGGTCTTCTCCAATGAGTCAGTTCTTTGCATCAGGTGGCCTAACTATTGGAGTTTCAGCTTTAGCATTGGTCCTATTCAAGTGAATATTCAAGACTGATTTTCTTTAGGATGGACTGCTTGGATCTCCTTGCAGTCCAAGGGACTCTCAGGAGTCTTCTCCAACACCACAGTTCAGAAGCATCAGTTCTTCAGGGCTCAGCTTTCTTTATAGTCCAACTTTCGCATCCATACACAGCTACTGAAAAAACCATAGCTTTGACTAGATGGACCTTTGTTGACAAAATAATGTCTGTGCTTCTTAATATGCTGTCTAGCTTGGTCATAGCTTTTCTTACAAGTAGCAAGCGTCTTTTAATTTCATGGCTGCAGTCACCATCTGTAGTGATTTTGGAGGCCCCAAAAATAGTCTGTCACTGTTTCCACTGTTTCACCATCTATTTGCCATGATGAGGCCAGATGCCATGATCTTAGTTTTCTGAACATTAAGCTTTAAGCCAACTTGTCTGTTATTCCATGTCCAGTTCTAACTGTTGCTTCTTGACCTGCATACAGATTTCTCAGGAGGCAGGTCAGGTGGTCCGTTATTCCCATCTCTTTAAGAATTGTCCACAGTTTGTTGTGATCCACACAGTTAGAGGCTTTGGTGTAGTCAATAGAGTAGAAGTAGATGTTTTTCTGGGACTCTCTTGCTTTTTCTATGATGCAACGGATGTTGGCAATTTGATCTCTGGTTCCTCTGCCTTTTCTAAATCCAGCTCGAACATCTGGAAGTTCATGGATATTCAAACCCCTTATGATTATATGGTGGAAGTGACAAATAGGTTCAAGAGATTAGATCTGATAGAGTGCCTGAAGAACTATGGACAGAGGTTCTTGACATTGTACAGAAGGCAGTGATCAAGACCATCTCCCAGGAAAAGAAATGCAAAAAGGCAAAATGGTTGTCTAAGGAGGCCTTACAAATAGCTTAGAGAAGAAGAGAAGCTAAAAGCAAAGGAAAAAAGGAAAGATATATCCATTTGAATGCAGAGTTCCAAAGAATAGCAAGGAGAGATAAGAAAGCCTTCTTCAGCTATCAGTGCAAAGAAATAGAGGAGAACAGTAGAATGGGAAAGACCAGAGATCTCTTTAAGAAAATTAGAAATACCAAGGGAACACTTCATGCAAAGATGGGCTCAATAAAGGATAGAAATGGTACGGACCTAACAAAAGTAGAAGATATTAAAAAGAGGTGGCAAGAATACTCAGAAAAACTAAACAAAAAAGATCTTCATGACCCAGATAACCACAATGGTGTGGTCACTCACCTAGAGCCAGACATCCTGGAATATGAAGTCAAGTCAAGAATAGGAAGCATCACTACGAGCAAAGCTAGTGGAAGTGATGGAATTCCAGTTGAGCTATTTCAAATCCTAAAAGATGATGCTGTGAAAGTGCTGCACTCAATATGCCAGCAAATTTGAAAAACTCATCAGTGGCCACAGGCTGGAAAAGGTCAGTTTTCATTCCAATCCCAAAAAAAGGCAATGCCAAAGAATGTTCAAAGTACCGCACAATTATACTCATCTCACATGCTAGCAAAGCAGCGCTCAAAATTCTCCAAGCCAGGCTTCAACAGTACGTGAACCATGAACTTCCAGGTTCTAAGTAAAGTACTTTACAAATAATATGTCAGTTGATCCTCAAAAATCCAATCTGGGGACTTCTGGTGGTCCAGTGGTTAAGAATCTGCCTTACAATGCAAGGAACATGGGTTCAACCCCTGGTTGGGGAACTAAGCTCTCACATACCACAGAGCAACTGAACCTACGTGCGGTAACTATTGTGTCTGTGCGTATGCCCCAGAGCCCAGATGCCACAACTGGAGAAGTGTGCATGTCACGACGAAAGGTCCTGCATGCCATAATTAAGACCTGATGCAGCCAAATAAATAAAAATAAATAACACATATCTTTAAAGTAAATAAATAAATATTGTGTGTTTTTTTTTTTTTTAAAAAGGGCCAGTGTGGAAAATATTCTGTCCTCACTTCCCAAATGAGTAAATGCAGACTGAGAGGGACAAAGTAATCTCTCCAGCATCTCCCAGGTAGCATGTGGTGAAGCCCAGCCTGAGCGTCTCTGACTCCAGACTCTGTGCCCTTAACCACTACACTGGGTTTACTTCCTGTGCTAACTGCTCCAGGTACTACTTCACAGACAGAAAGCAGTGAAGATCCAGGTTGACTGTATAGCCCAAGAGGTAGTAGAGCTCTGGAAGTATTTTGATTAATTTTAATTGTAGGCAGCCAAGCTGTTTGAATCAGGAATTATTCAGGTTGCATTTTTTTGAGGCATTTAAAAATTGTTGTAAAATATATGTAATATAAAATTTAGCATTTAAGTGTATGAAGTGAAGTGAAGTCTCTCAGTCATGTCGGACTCTTTGCGACCCCACGGACTGTAGCCTACCAAGCTTCTCTGTCCACGGGATTTTCCAGGCAATAGTACTGGAATAGATTGTCATTTCTTTCTCCAGGGGATCTTCCCGACCCAGGGATCGAACCTGGGTCTCCCACATTGTAGACAGACGCTTTACCATCTGAGCCAAAGTGTATAGTTCTCCACTTTGATTTTTTTAAATTAAATTTGCTTATTGTAAAATCTTCTTTACAGTGTAGTCAAAGTTAAACATTTCCTTTTGAGGCTAGGAGGAGGGAGGGTAAAGAAAAATGTTGTTTGCCATTTAAATTTAAAGAATATTTATTTTTCTGCTTGTGAAAAGCTTACATGTAATGTTGTTGTTGTTCATTTGCTAAGTCGTGTCCCACTCTGCGTGGACTCCAGCACGCCAAGTTTCTCTGTCTTTCAGAATCTCCTGGAAAGTGAAAGTGAGGTCGTGTCCAACTCTTTGTGACCCTATGGACTGTAGCCCACCAGGCTCCTCCATCCATGGAATTTTCTAGGCAAGAATATTAGAGTGGGTTGCCATTTCCTTCTCCAGGGGATCTTCCCAGCCCAGGGATCGAACCCAGGTCTCCCACATTGCAGGCAGATGCTTTACCATCTGAGCCACCAGGGAATCCCTAGTATCTCCTGGAGTTTGCTCAAATCCGTGTCAATTGAGTTGGTGATGCTATCTAACCATCTCATCCTCTGCCTCTGTCTTCTCTGTTTGCCTTCAGTCTTTCCCAGCATCAGGGAGTTTTCCACTGAGTCGTCTCTTAGCATCAGGTGGCCAACGTACTGGAGTTTCAGCTTCAGCATCAGTCCTTCCAATGTATACTCAGGGTTGATTTCCTTTAGGATTGACTAATTTGATCTCCTTGCAGTCCAAGGGACTCTGAAGAGTCTTCTCCAACACCACAGTTTGAAAGCATCAATTCTTCGGTTCTTGGCTTTCTTTATGGTCCATCTCTCACATCCGTACATGACTGCTAGAAAAACCATAGCTCTGACTATACAGACGTTTGTTGGCAAAGTGATGTTTCTACTTTTTAATACGCTGTCTAGGTTTGTCATAGCCTTCCTTCCAAGGAGCAAGAGTGCTTTAATTTCATGGCTGCAGTCACTGTCCACAGTGATTTTGGAGCCCAAGAAAATAACATCTGTCACTGCTTCCACTTTTTCCCCTTCTGTTTGCCATGAATTGGGACCAGATGCCATGATCTTAGTTTTTTGAATGTTGAGTTTTAAGCCAGCTCTTTTACTTTCCTGTTTCATCCTCATCAAGAGGCTCTTTAGTTCCTCTTCACTTTCTGCCACTAGAGTGGTATCATCTGTGTATTTGAAGTTGTTGATCCTTTTCTTGATTCTGTCTTGTGATTCATCCAGCCCGGCATTTCGCATAATGTATTCTATATATAAGTTAAGTAAACAGGGTGACAATATGCAGCCTTGTTTTAGTGCTTTCCGATTTTGAACCAGTATGTTGTTCCATGTAAGCTTCTAACTGTTGCTTCTTGACCCACTTACATATTTCTCAGGAGACAGGTAAGGTGATCTCCCATCTCATTAAGAATTTTTTATGGTTCATTGTAATCCACACAGTCAAAGGCTTTAACATAGTCAGTGAAGCAGAAGTAGATGTTTTTCTGGAACTCCCTTGGTTTCTCTATGATCCAACGAATGTTGGCAGTTTGATCTCTGGTTCCTCTGCCTTTTCTAAACCCAGCTTGTACATCTGAAAGTTCTTGGCTCATGTACTTCTGAAGCCTAGCTTGAAAGATTTTGAGCATAATCTTACTAGTGTGTGAAATGAGCGCAATTGTGTGGTCGTTTGAACATTCTTTGGCACTGCCCTTCTTTGGGATTGGAATGAAAACTGATATTTTCCAGTCTTGTGGCCACTGCTGAATTCAAAAGCTTTAAAAATCCCAAGAAACCATCTTAAAACCCCACGTGAAACAGCTTCTGTTAACATTTTGCTATGTTTCCTGAATTCTTTCATCTACGTGTACATGTGTGTTGTATATGATTTATGTTTATTTATATTTATATTTTATATTTATTTATAAAGTTGGAAACCAGACCCTGAAAGATTTTGCCTACTATTTAAGGAATTTTAATATAATTAAGAGTACAATGGAGAGATGCTAAAGGATTTTAAGCAATGAGGTGATAACCCTGGTGAAAGCAGGGAGACCTAAGTCACCCAGGTAAAGGCTAATTGATGAAAATGTGAATAAGGCCATGCATGTAGGGTATCGGATTGTGGAAATATTGAGAGTGTTGAGTCCATAGGACTTAGTGACTGACTGGTGGTAGAGGAAATTACTCCAGGGGTCTGCTTGTGCAGGCTGGCAGGGTTGAGTGAGTGAGTAAAAGTCGCTCAGTCATGTCTGACTCTTTGCGACACCATGGACTATACAGTTGGAGAAGGCAATGGCACCCCACTCCAGTACTCTTGCCTGGAAAATCCCATGGATGGAGGAGCCTGGTGGGCTGCAGTCCACGGGGTCACTAAGAGTTGGACACGACTGAGCGACTACTTTCACTTTTCACTTTCATGCATTAGAGAGGGAAATGGCAACCCACTCCAGTGTTCTTGCCTGGAGAATCCCAGGGACAGGGGAGCCTGGTAGGCTGCCGTCTGTGGGGTCTCACAGAGTCGGACACGACTGAAGCGACTTAGCAGCAGCAGCAGGACTATACAGTCCATGAAGTTCTCCAGACCAGAATACTGGAGTGGGTAGCCTTTCCCTTCTCCAGGGGATATCTCAATCCAGGGATTGAATCCAGATCTCCCGCATTGCAGACGGATTCTTCACCAGCTGAGCCACAAGGGGAGCCCTACAGGGTTGTACTGCACTTCTTCAAAATGAGAGCGGAGGGAGAAAGAGAAGATTTGGAGGGGACAAAGACAACTTTCTGTTTCGCTTAGCTGAGTTTTCGGTAACCAAATGGGCCATCTGGGAGCTGATGTCCAATCAGTGTTCTCCAGGGCACCATGACCCCTGTCTTTGTCTTCAGCTTTATCTTGTGCCCTTCTCCCATTGGATCCAGGCACTCTTTTTTTGTCTTGTTTTATAATGTTTATTCATTTATTTGAGTGTGCTGGGTCTTAGTTGCAGCACACGGGATCTTCAGTCTTCCTGGCAGTCTCTAGGATCTTTAGTTGGTACATGTGGGATCTAGTTCCCTGACCAGGATCGAACCCCAGCCTCTTGCATTGGGAGCTCATCGTCTTAGCCATTGGACCACCAGTAAAGTCCCTCAAACCGGGGCACTCTTGCCACGCTGACCGTCTTTACTCAATCTAATAGGTTCTGGGCCTTTCTGGAGAGCAAGATAATTTATCTCATTTCTGTGATATTCCAGACACTGAGGGTTTCCCCTCTTCACCCCAGCCTCTATCCCTGTGCCCAGTTCAAATCTTCTCAGTCCTCAGGCCTTGGCTTTAATGTCATTTTCTCAGGGAAACCCTCCGTGAACCACCCTAGCCCCTCAACCAGATTAGATTAGCATTTTCACTCAGAACTCCTCAGCCTTCTTTATAGCAATTGTCTAAATTATAATTAATTATATAACTAGTGGTTTGTTGTTTTCTTTGCCAACCGTCCATAAGAAGAAGGGACCTTGTCTGTCTTATTTACTACTGGTAGCATTTGTTACACTATCAGGCACATAGTAGGTAGGTTGAAATGGATAGATAGAGGTGGATCTAACACTTAATATGCAAGTGCAGTCTTGTGATATAGATTTTGAAATGGGTAGCATACAAGTGTCAGCTGAAACATTTAGAAGATTAACTGTTTAAAATACCAGACATGGGGTCTTCCAAAATATGATGATTGTGCCTTCGTTAAACCGTGTAACAAATGCATTATATTTTGAGTGTCTGTGATTTACTATTTTTAGATTAGTAACATTTGATCAGTTCATATAAAAAGAAATAACTCTAAAGTTGTGTGGTTATAATCTTAGAATAAGTGTAAGAAGCAAAAGGACTTCCCTGGTGGTCTAGTGATTAAGACTCCATGCTTCCAATGCAGGGGACTCAGGTTTAAGCCCTGTTTGAGGAATTAAGATCCCACATACTGAGTGATGTGGCCAAAAAAATTTAAAAAAATTTTTTTAAGAGTAAGAAGCAAGATACTTTCTGCTTAGAATAAATAAGTGCACAGCAGAAGTGATCCCCTCTTACCTTCAGTGTTATCTCTGCTGCTGCTGCTGCTAAGTTGCTTCAGTCGTGTCCGACTCTGTGCGACTCCATAGACAGCAGCCCACCAGGTTCCCCCGTCCCTGGGATTCTCCAGGCAAGAACACTGGAGTGGGTTGTCGTTTCCTTCTCCAATGCATGAAAGTGAAAAGTGAAAGTAAAGTTGCTCAGTCGTGTCTGACTCTTTAGTGACCCCATGGACTGCAGCCTACCAGGCTCTTCGGTCCATGGAATTTTCCAGGCAAGAGTACTGGAGTGGGGTGCCATTGCCTTCTCCGAGTGTTATCTCTATTTTAACGTAAATATCCTGCTAGCTTTAATTGGTACCAGTTCTCATCCTATGAGGTCAGGTAGAAAGGGTGTATCACCTTTACCATAATCACTAATTCATTAAAGGTTAACAGTGAAAAAATGTAAACAGTATTTATTTACATGGTGAGACAATGGAAGATTTTATTTATTTATTTTGTTTCTCTGTATTTTAAACTTTTATTATAAATTCCTTTTATAAAGACAGAAAAAGGACGAACACAGAGTTCCTGGAAGAGAAGATACATTGATGTGATATTCTTTGCTTTAAAATGTATAAAGCACTAAATAAAGATCTTTTTTTTTCCTCTTATAGGGAATTATGCTTGTCTATGACATCACAAATGAGAAGTCCTTTGACAATATTAAAAATTGGATAAGAAACATTGAAGAGGTAGGTATGGGAAAGACAGTGGATACTGGAGAAGAATCCTGCTGGGTGCTTATAGAGGGCTCGCTCCTTCTGTCTCCCTGTCACGTAGCTGAGCTGCTGGAAGCAGGGTGCAGGCAGGTTAGACCCTTCGCTCTGAGGAGTACCAGGGACAGTAACATCTCTGGTACTGCCAGTCTGACTGCTCCGTTGGCCTAGGGAGTACAGACAGAGGTGCAGTTTCACAGAATTTTAA
The DNA here is from genome assembly GCF_032452875.1 of Bos javanicus. Classification (NCBI taxonomy): domain Eukaryota; kingdom Metazoa; phylum Chordata; class Mammalia; order Artiodactyla; family Bovidae; genus Bos; species Bos javanicus. The sequence continues at coordinate 46,339,712 of NC_083877.1, read as the reverse complement.
ACTTGTTCCCAATCTTGAAAATAATTTAATCTAAAAAACCCCTCTTTTACACATGAGAAGACTCAGGTCAGAAAGAGGTAACTTGGCATGTGCTCTTAGAGCCTTTAAAAAGGAGTTGTTGTCATTCAGTCTCTGTGTCATGTCTGACTCTTTGCGACCCCATGGATTGTCTGGTTCTCGGGTTCTGTCTGTTCCCTCATACTGTTTGACTGGAAGAAATATGTCCTTATTCTGGTAACTCATTTTGCCCTTCTAATATTTTGTTCATCTTAGATATTTAAAATTTGATTTAATTCCACTTTGATTGGTATTGAGACCTTTTTTTTAATGTCTCTGACATTTCAGACTCTGAAATAATTTCATACACATTTATATTAAACCATGTGAATTTATTGTTTAAGTAGTTCAAAATCCAGAATACCTTCTGCATTGGCTCTCTTGGTACTGAGATTCTCTCCTTTCTTTGACCCAGACTAACATTTGGGAGTTTTATTGTTGGATAACTGTAGGTTTTATTTTTGTTCGTTCATGTACCAAAGAAGACCTAAGAATGACTACAAGGCCTTTGGGGGAAAAGTTATGCTATAACTTTCCCCTCCTCTCATTTAAAAATTTTTCCTCTGAATCAGGTTTTGTGTTGAGTAAGAGACTATTTGTTTTGCAATTAAATTTATGGATCTGCTTCTGACAGGTTAAGATTTGCCTACTGGACAGCTGTGTTTTTCTCATGTTGTCTCCTAATATACTGCTTTATCCCTGCAGCATGCCTCTTCAGATGTTGAAAGAATGATCCTGGGTAACAAATGTGATATGAATGACAAAAGACAAGTATCAAAAGAAAGAGGAGAGAAGGTAAATTTGAACTGAATAAATGAAGATTGGAGTCTGTTCATGTTAAGCATTCATTTTCATACTATTATTTATTGATTTAAGTTTTTGAAATATCTATATTTTAATCCATTAAAAAGCCAGCAGACAGTTGTAATCCATACTTGAATGGTATGAATTAGTATTCAAGCTCCAACTCCATACACTGTGTAGTCATGACTCATTCTTCAAGAATTTGCTCTTTTCTGGGAGATACAATTTGGTCCTTTTTCAGATTCGTGCAGCTGAGAGTTCAGGCTGTTTCTTCCATATCTGTGTGCAAATGCCCAGTTCTGAAGTTAAACCAATTCCTTCTCTTAGAAAAAAAGTCAGAGGATAGGTAAAGTTTCAACAGTAATCATTTTTCAGTTCATTATTTTTTTTTCCAAGAATATTTTACTACACATTAGATTTAGGTCATTATGAATAAACTCTTTTTAAACTCATTGAGCTGTAGATATTTATATTTATAACCCTTTCTCTCTTTTTTGTCCTGCAAAACAAGTCTATTATACATATATATTCATTTCTATGACATTTTCCAAACTGACTTAAAGGCTTCAATTTTTTAACTCTTGGAATTTTGCTTTAGCTTTTTTTTTTTTTTTTTCTTTTTTAGGGGTACAGGCAAAATGCATTTTGTTTTTTTAATCTGACTATACACTTTTCTCGCCTGAAAACACTTAGTCTTGTTGCAAATGAACTGGGAATTCTTTGGAAATAGATGGGAATGTAGAAGAATTCACAATTTGCCACGATAATAGAAACCCAAGCAATGAGATTTTAAGTTTTAGTATTTTAAGCTTTAGTTCTTTTATGCAGTTTAATAAAATTTATTTATTTTATTTATTAAAATAATATGTATTATCTTAAATATCCAATGTATTAAGAAAATAATGAAAACTTACAATAGTAATTGCTGGAGATTTGTAATTTGAAGGCAAATGTATCCCAAATTTATGGTAGAGGTGAGTGTCTAATATGTTTTCTAGTGATTAGAGAACTAAAGATATAGTAGAAAAAAAGAGAAGTACTCAAGTTATGTTTTGAGAGGAAGTGGTGCCATTTTAGTTACTTATGATGATGGAATTGGATCTCTAAATTTCAAACACAATAGAAGAAAGCAAAGAAATTTGAGGACCACAGGAGTTCTGAACTAAGTACTCTCCCTTTGGGACTTTGGAAAACCTAAAAAAATATAAATGCTCTATATGTTCAAGGAGCTTGCCCTGAATTTCATTGTTCCTCTTTTGTCTTTCAGTTAGCAATTGACTATGGGATTAAATTCTTGGAGACGAGTGCAAAATCCAGTATGAATGTAGAAGAGGTGAGAAGGAAATGTTTGGTTACTCGTTACGTAGTAGCGTTCGTGTCTTGGTGCCTGCGTTCAACTCTCCGAGCCTTGATATTTCCTGACTTAGTGAATGCTTCCACTTCCATTTCATAAACTTTTGTGCTTCTGTTATGAGGACCGTGGTTGCTAGATTTCTAGCACCTGTCTTTCACTTGGCATATATTAGGTCGCTTCATTAGAGTCACTGGACAGAAGATGGCAGTTCAGGTTCAGTGCAGTTTTGCCCTTTGTTTGGGAAGCTGGAAATCCTGCTGCTGTGGTCTCTGCTCATTCATCATTGTTCATGTCATCCTACACCAACTTGTAGCACAGAGTCTTAATTCCTTTCATGTCTGCACTCTCAAGAGACAATTCAACTGTTAGCTTACTGAACAGATTCCCTTAGAATACATGCTTGAAGTCAATTAAGCATGATCCCTTTTAATACAATGGCATTAAATAGATATAAGAAACTGTGTTTATCAGAGAGTAGTTTTAATAAGTTTTCAGTGAGTTAACTGTTAAAACCAAATTATCTAAAGTCTTCTAAGAAATAGATTTTCTTTAGAAGGGCAGAATGTTGATAATATTTTCTTTTTTAAAAACATTTTTTAAATTGATCATAAAAATAATACATATATGTTAATACATGTCATTTACTTAACAGTAATACTGAGGGTTTCGTAAACATTTACTTTCTCAAGCTAAGTCACTGTTCACCGTGACATCATGACTGCAAATTGAGACTTTAATGACTTGACTCATGGTCACTGATCAGAACTTTTTCTTTCTTTTAAATAACTAATGGTCATTTTTTCAGGTAGGGGGTGTTAGGAAACAGGAAACCTCTTCTGATTTATTTATTGGAGAACAGAAAAGTAGAAAAATGCTTCCTTTTGCTTGCAACAAAAGGATTTCCTTTCATGCAAAAGAGAGGAGCCTCTTCAGTCAGCTTTAATGGTGGAGACAGGAGAGAAACTTGCTCTGAGATGTGGTAGGACTGTGCCACAGAACATTTTCTGTACCCTGACTACAGTCTCCACTAGTCCTGTGCCCTGATCTCACCTGTGACTTAAAGAGAATATTGAATTGTGAATTCCCTGGCAGTCCAATTGTTAGGATTTGCACTTTTACTGCTGAGGGCCCAAGTTCAATCCCTGGTCAGGGAACTAAGATATCCTACAAGGCACGTGGCATGGCCAAAGTAAAAAGAGAAAGAGAGCACACTGAGCTCTCTCTATGGAAATATTGACCTGGAGATTGCTCAGGCTGCTTATTCTAGTCAGGTTTCCTGCAGAGATTAGCAGTTTTCCCAGAGCTTTAACTTAAGCTCAAAAACTGGGATAGGATTACTTAGAAACTTTGACTCACAGGTGACCAGTGTGACAGTGAGACACTGACAAAGTGATAATAGTAGTTATCGTATTGCTTCTTTTTGACTGGTTTGGGAATAATAACCCTGCTGGACATGTTTGGGGATGTGAGGAATTGTTGGGAACAGACTGACATAGCAGTGGGTTTAGCATGGAGACAACTGAAGAAGCCTTAAGAATCCTGGCTCTGTAGAAGCAAAGTCAGGATGATAAGTTTTAAAAACATTTGGCTTAGAGTTGGGTCAAGACACACTAGGCGTAAAATGCCACTGAGATTTTGTCCTGCCACCACTGGAACTTATTACCATAGTGGGGAATTTAGTTGAGCGTAGAAACTCTTGAGATTTGGGGGGGTTGAGACATGAGAGGTTCTATGTTTTCAGGGATAAGAGTGAAAGTCATTTGAAAGAGAGGAAGTTGGGAATAAAGGGTAGAAATTTTTATGAAAATAGATTTCAGAGCTGTGAAAGTGAAATGAAAGTGTTAGTCACTCAGTTCTGTCTGACTCTGTGACTCCATACACTGTAGCCTGTCCATGGAATTCACCAGGCAAGAATACTTGAGTGGGTTGCCATTTCCTTCTCCAGGGGATTTTTCTGACTCAGGGATCAAACCTGGGTCTCCTGCATTGCAGGCAGATTCTTTACTGTCTGAGCCACCAGGGAAAATTATTGCTTCAGTTATTAAGCAGATATTCATCATTTCCTATACCAGAAACTATGCCCTGACTTTGGGGACACACAAGTGCTGTAGAGCCTCTGCCTCGCAACTCAACAGGTGTCATATTAGGAACTTGTGCCGATGTTTGTGGGTTTTGTTTTTTTTTTTTAATATTTTACTTATTTGGCGGCGTTGAGTCTAAGCTGCATCATGTGGGGTCTTCATTGCATCATGCAGGTCTTTTGTTGCAGTGCACAGACTCTTCTAGTTGTGGCACATGGGCTCTAAAGCATGCAGGCTTCAGCAGTTGCAGCGCTCAGGCTTAGTTGCTCCGTGGCATGTGGGATCTTAGTTCCCCATCCAGGGAGCAAACCTGTGTCCCCTGCATTGCAGGGTAGATCTTAACCACTGGACCACCACGGAAGTCCCAGTGCCAGATGTTATGTGCAGAAAATATTTGATGAATGACAGTTTGATTATATTGGAAAACCTTTATGATAAAATTGAAAAGTTACAGTAGTCATGTGTCTACTGATTGCAGTTATGTTCTTTTTCTCAATTAAAAACATTAAAGTAATATATTTTTATTCTATAATGAAATAAATCTACATTTCTAATTTAAAAGATAAACATATAATAATGAAATCTTTTGGTTTACCTTTTAGGCATTTTTTACACTTGCACGAGATATAATGACAAAACTCAACAGAAAAATGGTTTGTATAATATATAATTTTATTTTCCTTATGCTGTGTTTAAATAAATTTTCTTATTTATGTTATTTATTTAATTAAAGAAAAGGCATATATTCACATTAAGTCATTTTTTCCCTGTCTTACCTTTTATCCCAGTTAAATTTTGATTCTTATTTCTGTTTCCTCCGATTTTTTTTTTTTTTTTTTTTTCTGAACTGCAACTCTTTCAGTTCTTTCCTATGGCTCCATAAGTGGTCTTTGATTGAATTTTGTTCAGAATAATTAAAGTAATAATGGCACAAATTAAATATTTTAATCTCTCTCTGTGTCTGTATATAACTATGATTTTGAAGTTGCTCAAGTCTGCTTCAATTTGAAACAATCTCAGTGATGACTCATTAGGACAACCTGAAAAGTTTGGTTTACCCTGAATCTTGCATGTAATTGTATACCTTATGTTACCAGCTCTTCTTGCCTCTAACAGGATTGCCTGTTCAGTTCAGTTCAGTCCCTCAGTCGTGTCCGACTCTTTGCGACCCCATGAATCGCAGCACACCAGGCCTCCCTGTCTATCACCAACTCCTGGAGTTCACTCAGACTCACGTCCATTGAGTCAGTGATGCTATCCAGCCATCTCATCCTCTCTCGTCCCCTTCTCCTCCTGCCCCCAATCCCTCCCAGCATCAGAGTCTTTTCCCATGAGTCAACACTTCGCATGAGGAGCCCAAAGTACTGGAGTTTCAGCTTTAGCATCATTCCTTCCAAAGAAATCCCAGGGCTGATCTCCTTTAGAATGGACTGGTTGGATCTCCTTGCAATCCAAGGGACTCTCAAGAGTCTTCTCCAACACCACAGTTCAAAAGCATCAATTCTTCGGCGCTCAGCCTTCTTCACAGTCCAACTCTCACATCCATACATGACCACAGGAAAAACCATAGCCTTGACTAGACGGACCTTTGTCGGCAAAGTAATGTCTCTGCTTTTGAATATGCTATCTAGGTTGGTCATAACTTTCCTTCCAAGGAGTAAGCGTAGTATCTTAACATCATCTCCATCATTATCCTTGATACTTTACACTCTTGTGGTTATAATTTCTTTGGACTGGAAATAGGAACTTCCTAACCAAAATGTTGTTAATGTATTAGGTGCTCACCTTAAAATATTTTTCCCATCTTAACCCACCGTTTCCAAAGAAATAAAAAACATAAGAGCTTAGCTAGTTCCCTTCCTAATTAGACTACTGAATACAAATTTATGAGCATGGTTAGATATTTTTATTTTTTAGATGATTGGGCTCAAACCATGAGACTTTTATCTCCTTGGTAACTTCATTTTCTGTTTTTCAGAACGACAGCAATTCATCAGGGGCAGGTGGACCAGTGAAAATAACAGAAAACCGATCGAAGAAGACCAGTTTCTTCCGTTGTTTGCTACTTTGATGAACTCTTTGTGAGAGACTGCAGCACACCTTGAGGACCCTCTCCTGCTTCTCTGAAAGCACAGGTCACCCAGCCTCAGAACCATCCTGCCTGGCTGCTACTGAGAGCACCGCTGAACCTATACCTAGATTCTGCACACTGAGTGTGCAGTGGATTCCAGCCTTATGGCCCATCAGGATAACAGGCTTCTCTCTTCAAACGTGGAAGCCATGAAGTGGAGACACGTGCCGGACTTAACTTGTTTTTCCTCTGTTTTATTGCGTGTTGCAGAAGCTGCTATCTTTTTCTTTTTCACTTTGCACATCAGTGTTAGCCTTTCATTGTTACAGCACAATCTGAGATTCATATCTGCACACTTCTGACATAAAGTTCTAGACAAATTTGCTTTGGGGAATGTTTTTTAAAAAAGAGTAGAACATTTAAAGCAGAAGTTAATATACTAAAATTTTAGGACATTTGGTCTGGTTCATATGGCCAAATGTTATTGCATTGATAGCGTTTGTTTAAAGGCTCTGGTTTTCTTAAATAAGAGTCATTAAATTTTGATAAAAGTTTATCTTAGAAATTCCTAAAAATGCCCATCAAAGGCCACAGTTTATTTCTTTAGATTATTCAGAGTTTTTCTTCATTCCTGACCTTTTTGCCGAAGAGTCTGAGTAGCTGAATAAATCATTTTTTTAATTGATTACTTCTGCCTAATCTATTGAAGCTGCATTTGGAAACCATCTTAATGTCACTTTTCTTGAGATTTGTATTCCCTCCTCTTTCCTACATTTGACCTATTATAATCACTCACCTAAGACATATTTGAACACTGCTGTCTGTTTCTACATGTAAACTTCTTGAGCTGGAATTTTACATAGGCAGAGAGTTAGTTTAGGGTTTTATTTCAGCATCTAATTGATGTTTTGTCACATCAGCATATGTCATATAGCTCTTCCTAGATTCGCTCTTAGCTTGCTGGTTTAGTAGTAATGTCCAGTTCTTACCATAATCCCTGTCTGAAGAGTTAGATTCAGACTCAGTTCACAGAAAGCTTACCCATAGGGAGAGAGGTTAACTTGTGGATGTAATTTTATAGAGATAGTTGTTGGTAATGGTAGAAATGATTTTTTTTTAATTGGACTTTTATTATTATTAAGAGTAATTAGTTCTAGTGCATCCTCTAGGAAAAGTCTCACCTTTTCATTAGAGAAAATAAGAGCATGGTTTCAGTTTTACAACAGCTGTTATTGAATGTGTAGAACCCAGATCCATCTGTTCAGGTTCACTGTTATAGAACTTGGTCCAGCCATTTGGGCCAAAGCCAACCAAAAGCTTAGCTGCCTTTCTCATCATAACACTGGTACTGGTAATGCCTTTTGTAGATGAATCTGTCACATAAGGAAAAAAGAAAGTATTTAGTATTAACTTAGGTGCCAAATTCATTCTATTATTCCAGCCTTCAGTGTCATAAGACAGAGAGAGTAATAACGAGGTGATTAGGCACTAATAATTATAGTTCCTGTTAAGCCAGTTTTGTTTCACAATGGTTGCCATCATGCTTGATGGTTAAGGTTGGAAGATGAAAGTGGAAATGGATTGCTTGTTACTGCAGAGAATTCTGCTTCAAATTAAGATGTATCACTGGAATACTTGGCCTAGTCAGTCTTTACTACTTGTTTGAAAACTTAGGCACAATTTAGTGGCAGGAAATATATACCAGAGCTAGTTTTGATGGGTTCTCTAAACTTAATATTCACAAATTTCGATCTCCTTGACTTTTTTTTTTTTTTTGGTACTCATAGGCTTAAAAGCACTTATTGGTGTACCAGTAAAATCAGTAGTTCCTTGATCACAAGTGGACTGTAAGTCTACCATCTTAAAATTAGATATTGATATATTTCTGAAATGAAGAAAATAGTTTCTTAGAAACATCTTGTATTCACTAATTTTCAGAAAAAGATCCCAGCAGTTAAGCTTTCTGGATGGTAACAAGGTAATTTCTAAAAGGCAAGTGCTATGACACCACATATGAATGTAACCCTCTTAGTAATTTACCTCGGACTCTTTGGTGTCTTAACACTTTGGTTTATATCTCAGGGGTTGTCTGCAAACCAAAACTGACATAATCTGTGGTTAGCCTTTTTTTATTTTTAACAGAATGCTTTGCTTTTGTTTGTTTTGTTTTTTCCTTTTCTCTTCTGTTGTTGCTTATGGGTTAATAACTAGTCTCCATGAACTTCCCTTTGAAAGAGCCTATAAAAGTTAGATGAGTCTAAAAGTGTTCTTTGAAGTAGCAGCAAACTGGGGGTATATACTCTGTTATATAGAAATAAATTGTCCTTGCTATTTTCTTACATTTAGCTTTGCTAAATTGTATATAATTTGAGCTAAGACCATAGGAAATTCACTTTCTGCATGGTAACACTGCCCCAATAAATATTCCACTTTGCTTAATAATGTACATATAGTGCATTATTTTTTCTATTTGTAGATGAATTTAGTGAGAGATAATTGTCTTTTCCCTGCTGAAACCGAAGAAATCTAGTTTTGTGTGAACATTTTTGTGGTTTTATGGGTCAGGATACATGAAGATTTTTTGCAGCAGTGTTAGTGGTTCAGTGGCTGCATTTTATTATCAATGTGCTGATTTTTGACAATGATTGGGCTCAACCTTTTCAAATAAGAGTCTGAGGGTTATCAGACAATGCAAATGTGCTGTAACTAAGTAGCATGTAGATCAGTTAATTATAAAATGTTTCCCTGGGAACTTACTTTAGCTACATTTTTCTTCAGACAGATGATGGGAAAATAATCCACCTGTGCATCAGTTAGGCGGTGCTGCAAGGTTTCTTTCTCTTCACATGAACATTTTGTGCAGTCTTTGTTACAAATTTTCAGAAGACTATACTCTTTACTTTGAAGGACTATTTTTTAATTATACCTCATTTAGCTAACTAGTATTCTAATACCTAGTAGAAAAACAGTGAGCCAGTCTTTAAGTATCCAGCACAATTTAGACTCTATGTTTTGTTTTGAACTAAAGCATCATTGGAAAAGGTAGGAGGTAGTTTAGGATAGATCATACATGTCTTATCCAATAGCGCAGAAAAAAAAGTATTATCTTCCTGTCTCCATTAATAAATTTAGCTGTGCAATATAGATAAATGTTTGCAGAAATTTCTAAATAAGAGATTATAACTCCATTTTACAGGTTCTGAATGCTGAGAATCTGTATTAAGGCTTACTGAGTTTTTCTTGTGAGCAGTAAGTGATACATGTAAGCAGACTTTCTTTCCTTGTTCATAACTTTGATTTCTTTATAAATTTAGTTCTTAATCTTGAAAGATGAGTTTCTAAGCTTAACATTTTAGAACAGTATTTTGTTATGTTGGTTTACTTATCTCAGATTTTAAGCACTTGTTTCTCATATCAGATTTTTTAGATTTTTTCTTTTAACAGAAAGGACATTGCTTTTGCCTTCTTGTTACATCCAAAAGGGGGCGGGGGAATGTCTAAAATATGCCTTGTCCGGTAGAGATGTAGATGGAGAGGATATGCTAATAAAATTTCAAGTACTAGCACAATTTTACAGTAGAAACGGTCTTTTTTCAGACTAATAAAATTAATGTCATGATCACGATGAAAAAAATGTAAGTGAAATTTGCAGAAATGGAAATTAGCAAGCAATTGTTTTAGGTATATTTTCAAATTTTACTTCATTTTTTAAAATGCTTGTGCCATACGCAATTGCATTTCTTATTGCCAAGAACTAATAGAACTTCTTGTTTCATTTCTTACCTTTTTTTAAAATGTGAATTTAATTATAATTCATTCCTATGGCCTTACAGATGGGTCTTATTTTGTTTATTTGCAGCTGACACTGTTCCTTTAAAGCAAAGTACCTTAAAGTTTTTGACTAAAATCATGTCCCAAGTGGGAAATACCTGTTTTTTCCATAGAGTTGTCCTCCTGTCTATGTTTCAGCATACTTTACCTTTGCTCCAACGGCTTAATGTGAAAAACCTGCAGATAAAATGGATCTGTCATGTTGTTAATCTTGTTTAAGCCAAGTCATTAACTGTGTACTGATAATGATGCTATGTTTTGGGTTTTTTTTTTTTTTTAAGAAAAAAAATGGATTTTATTCCAGATGAACTTTTTTTTACAATGTTCGTCTAAAATAAAAACTACATAATGAAAATACTCATGTCTCTCTGAAATGCACATTTAAAAAATGTTTCTTCTAATTTGCTAGGTATGTGTCACAAACCATGGTAGACCTGAGATATTTTAGCAAACTTTACATCTGACTTAGAGTTCTTTTTTGTTGTTGTTTTTTGGGAGAGGGAAATTTTATTTATATTTTGCAGCAGTTTTGATGATTTATAGTTGATTTACAATGTCATGTTAGTTTCTCTTTGTTCAGGCCTCCTTATCTTTTGCCTAGATTTCTGTAATCTCGCCTAACCAGTCTTCTAGTCTAATTTTATTTTCCTCCTCTCCAATTTTCACTGTGCTGAATGGTTTTTAAATCTGTCACTGCCACATTTAAACCCTTTAGCTTTGCAAAGTCTTTTGCGATCTCCACCTCTTTCTCTCCAGCCTTTGATTTTGTCACACTTGAACTCACACATATCTTTTGAGCCTCATCAGTACTTGCATCTCCAAACATAACATGCTTTGTCATTCCTTTCCTTAGGCTGCTCCTTCTGCTGACTTCCCACCCCTTGCCTGACTGACTTCTCCTTATCTTTCAATATTCAGTAAGGGTTTGGTGGGAAGACTTCAGCAACAACCCCATCCATGGTTAGGAACCCTGTCCTATGTCTGACCAAAGTGTCACTCACGGCCCTGGATTGGAATCATCTGTTTACTTTCCTTCCCCACTAGACTCAGCTCTTGTAGGCTGGGGACTGAGTGTTTGGTTTTTGTATTCACAGTATCAGACAAAGGACCTGGCATATAGTAGGTGTTAAAGAAATGTTGGGGAAAAAAATGAGTGAGTTTCAGCAGTCATCAAAATCAACTGTCACTAAAGAAAGTTAAGTATAAATTAGGAGTTGTTTGGTTCTCCATTTACTTTTTAATTTGAAGAAAGATTAAAAGTAAAGGGGGACTTCCCTGGTGGTCCAGTGGTTAAGAATCTTCCTTCCAATGCAGGGGACTCGGGTTTGATGCCTGGTCAGGAAACTAAGATCCCACATGCTCCCACAAGGGCCTCAACCATTGAGCCCGCACATGCCCAATGGGTGGCCCACATGCTCTGGAGCCCGGGTGCTACAACAGAAACCAAATATAAATAATAATTTTTTTTTTTTTAAGTTGAAAGTAAATTCATCAGAGCCTCAGTAAGTTTGGCAATAAAAACAGAAGCTTCATTATCTGGCCCCCATCTTTATTTTAGTCTTTGTTAAATATTTTACACTATTTTAACCTTTACTAAATACAGAAGGATCTTCTTTTAATAAGACAAATCACCCAGAATGCTGTTTATATATCAGTAAATTGAGTAAATCCTCTCCCCCTCTCTTCAATGTTTCCTATTCACAAAATTTAAGTTTTTTAATACTAGTTACAGGGATACATGAGTATACTCCCATAGCAAGTATGTATGAAACACATCAATGGCCATATCAGCAAACAAAGGATACTGTGGCCATCAAGCCATGAGCCACTGCATCCACCACCACCCCCCCACACACACACCCCCCGCAAAACAGCACCTAGAGGGGATTCAGGATGAAGAAAAGCAGGACGCTGACTCTAGATCTAGATAGGTAAGGTACATACCTAAGAAATGATTTCAGTGAGCCCAGACTCTTGCATCTTCCCATCTGTAGAAAAGTGCTAAATTCATTAACATGAACAGTAATCTTTTTGATGTTCTGACTACCAGGTTTTTTGCTTTTTCAAAAATTCCTATATATCTGGCTCCTTCCTTGCCTCTTTGAATCAGTAACTCAGAAATATCTGAGAGGCTGTCTTATGGGCTTAATGAATGAAGTCGGCTGAATGAAACAAAATTCTCAACTTTTAGGTTGTGCCTTTTTTTTTTTCAGTCAACACAAGTAAAATTAATTAATTTGTGTGTATATATATATATCTTTGCAGAAACCATCATCCTTGATTTTTCCCTCTTCCTCACTCCATGGAGCCCATCAGTAACTAACTTTTGTTTTGCACAATTCCTAAATCTCTTTTGAGTTTGTCTGCTTTTCTCCAGACTCCTGCTATTTCCCTGATTCATACCTGCAGATGCCAAGAACTTCTTATCTGGAATCCCATTTCCCATTATCTGCAAAGGAGATCAGAGCCTGCCACTCCGTTGGATAAGCCTGGAACTTGAGGTGAACTCTAACCTGCTGGCCTTTTTTGTCTCATCTCTCCTCACACTCCGAGGACATCCTGACCTACTTCCTATGCTCAGAAATGCTCTGCTTTCTTTCACTTTGAAGCCTTTTCTCTTGTCTTTCTATGTCTCTCCTACTTCCTAGCTTTACTAACTCCAAAGCCGAGTCCTGAATGAGTGGGTGTCATCTTCTTTAGCAATACCTCACAAATTTGGATTGGCTCTCCTTCTGAAACAGGAGAGAAGAGGGCAGGGTACAACCTTTGAAAAAATGACATAGCCCGAGGACATGACATAAACTGATCAGAACTAAATAGGTCCAAGATGGTGGATGAAGAAACAAATAGGTCCAAGATGGCAGATGGGTTGACTTCCACGAGACCTTAAGCCTCATTATATGCTCATTGTAACACATCATCAAGCTAAATGACACATCCAGCAGCACCATGATAGTTCTGAGACCAACCATCAGAGGCCAAAAGGTGGGCAGCGGCCCAGTTCCTGGAAATCCCCACCACTTCCCCCAAAATAGTTGGAACACTCCTCCCACTCAGCCTATGAAATTACCCAGCCCATAAAAAATAACCATGCCATATTTCAAGGCCACTTTCACCTTCTGAGATGGCCAACATACTGTGGAGTGTGTTTCTCTCTAAATAAATCCACTTTTTTACTTATCACTTTGTCTTTCACTGAATTCTTTCTGCAGTGGAACATCCAAAACCTGAGTTTCATTAAGTTCTGAAAACAAGTGTGTGATCTCAGTTAAAAGACCATGGGTTTTGACTGGGTTTGAGTCCAATCTGAGTTACATGGATTCACTTTCCCCTTTCTTATATCCTCATAATCCTTCTCCTTGCCTGTCTTGATAAAGAATCCACCTGCAATGCAGAAGACCCTGGTTCAATTCCTGGGTCGGGAAGATCTGCTGGAGAAGGGATGGGCTACCCACTCCAGTATTTTGGGGCTTCCCTTGTGGCTCAGCTAGTAAAGAATCCGCCTGTAATGCAGGAGACCTGGGTTTGATCCCTGGGTTGGGAAGATCCCCTGGAGAAGGGAAAGGCTGCCCATTCCAGTATTCTGGCCTGGAGACTGTATAGTCCCTGGGGTTGCAAAGAGTTGGACACAGCTGAGCGACTTTCACTTGCCTGTCTGGTGTCTTCACTAGACTGTAAGCTCCGCGAAGACAGGATGCACAGCTGTTTCATTGGTGTAACTCCCAGTGCCTAGCGTTGTGCCTGATACGTCATAGTCATGCAACATGCATTTTGAATGAATAAGTAAATGGTTGAGTATAATCTATCAGCACTATCAGAAAATAAAGCTCAAGTGAATTCATTAGCATATTATGAATTACTAGTAGCTATGTCCAAGCATTACTGGATAAATTGCTAAAATGTGATATTACTTTTTATACTCCCACTCCTCCAGCAGTTTGTATTCTTGTCCATAGCACGTGTCAGCCTCCTTCCCCCAGGTATCTTTTCGAGACTTAACTCCCAACATCACTTAGTATGTTTTCGAGTTTCTGGAGAAAGCTCATAGTAAGTTCATAAAAACTTGAGAAGTCAATAGCACTGCTATTTAGCTTCTCAGTCCTCACTTGTAAACGGAATTGCTAAAATCAGTGTAAAGTGCTTTTTAAACAGCAATGCATTACATAAATGTAATTCAGACAAAGCTTGAAATAAGTGTTTTTAGTAAATAACCATGAGTGCTGAAGATTATCTTCTTGGTGATTTTGATGGTTTGTTCTAGCTAATTTCTATTCCAACAGACATATCAGTTAAAGATGTCCTAATATTGGGGGTGGGGGTAGGAGGGAGGTTTAAGAGGGGAGATACACACACACACACACACACACACACACACATATACACACATATGGTTGATTCACGTTGTTGTATGGCAGAAGCCAATACAACATTGTAAAGCAATTATCCACTGATTAAAAATAAATTTTAAAAGGATATCTTCATAGATAGGGGGCAGATTCATTACATTTTACATTGGTGGTGGTTGTTTAGTCGCTAAGTTGTGTCCAACTCTTGCAACCCCATGGACTGTAGCCTGCCAGACTCCTTTGTCCATGGGATTCTCCAGGCAAGAACATTGGAGCGGGTTGCCATTTATTTCATAATTAGAGCTGCTAAATACAATTGTCTCATATTTCTTTGTAAGGCCTAGGTATGATTTTTTGGAGAGTGGATAACTGATTGTTAAAACATCATTTCCCCAATGATGAAAACCTAACTTAATTATAGGTTTTACACTGCCTCCCCATTTTTTAACTAGACTTGAAGACTAAAATTGAACTGAGATATAGTCAAGATATCATAAGTACAAATTCCCCCAACTTATAGCTCTCTATGTTGAGTTGCCTACTTCCAAAGTATTTGAGGCAGCTTTAATGGAGACACAGATCTTGGTTAAAATCAAGGTAATCAAATCAAAATAGGGATAAAAGAATAAGCCATATTCTGAAGTCATGGCAGTAATTGTAATTAAAACGAAGAAGAATAGTTGCTATAATCGACTATTAGATTTAGCTCCAAGCTTCCTGGGAATTAAGATAAAGCCTGAATATGATAAGTTAGCTCTCAGGCTGAGCATATGCGTTTGTCAGGCAAAATAAAACTTTTTTCCTAGCCCTGAACTTAAAAAGTAAATTAGAGATATTGAATAATGATAATGAAATAGTTTTGTGAAATTTGCAAGAAAAATGTAGATAGCCATTTTGCTACATGAAAAACTGGGTTCACCTCTTGGTGGACGTCAATGCAAAAAAACACAAGGAAGCCAAAGATCAGGAGAAGGAAGGATTTATTACTCGCAGCAAGTATGGAGAACACTGGGGATCTTTCTCAAAGCAGTGTACAGACAGCAAAAATGGGGAAATGTCAAGGTAACTGTGCATGCATATTCATGAAGGGGCTTGAGCAGAGGGGAATTCAGCATAGAATCGAGACAAAGTTTGACAGTAGTCCAAGCTTAAGTTGATTGAAGTCATGAAGGTCAGGAAAGGTCAAATGCATCATCCCTCAGGTTCCAGTTGATCTGGTGGTTGAGGTTTCAGGCAAATCTTTACCATTGAAACAGTCTTTATTGCTGATGTATTATCTTTACCATTGTTGCTTCTCTTGCCTGATAATAGTCGTGCATTCTTTTGTTTCCTTAAGATTATTAATTACTGGGACATCCCTGGTGGTCCAGTGGCTAAGAGTGTGCTCCCAATGCAGGGGGCCCAGGTTCAGTCGCTGGCAGGGGAGCTAGAGTCCACATGCCACAACTAAGACCCAACACAGCCAAATAAATAGAAATAAATATTTTTTAAAAGAATATTATTAATTACTAAGATCAGTTCAAGGACAAGCATTGTGTCCAGGCTTAGATGACAAAATAGCTTAAGCCAAAAATGGCTTTTCTTATGTCAATAAAGCCATGCCTGTTTCTCTTTCTCAGGGGATCCTCTATTGTATCTGCTTACAATTTCTCATATTAAAAAAAGCTTAATTTCACACCAAGGACATGAGTATGATATGCTTCCATGAAGGCATTTCTGCATGGACCTGAAATAATGTAATTACATTTGGCAAATCTGATTCAGGATAGAACCAAAGGAATCTATCTAATGGTGAATCACTTTATCAGTTTCAACTATTGTCTCAACCTGAGTTTTAATAGATACTGGAAAAGACATTTCAAAATGAAGAAAAATTCTGTGGAGTAAAAGGAAACTATATATGTCCATTTTAAATGGACAAAGATGACATTTTACTATAAAGAAATGAGCCGCAAAACATTTTCAGTCAGGTCCCAATTTGTCTTTTCAGTGTTGATTCCCAAGAGCTTTATTCATGATAGATAAAGAATAAGTAGAAATGGCAACACTTATATAGCACTTACCAAGCAGGCACAATTCTCAAAATAACCCATAATATGTTAAATATTGTCCCCATTAAATGTGGCTCAGACAGTAAAGAATCTGCCTGCAATGCAGGAGGCCTGGGTTCAATCATGGGGTTGGGAAAATCCCCTGGAGAAGGGAATGATAACCCCACTCCAATATTCTTGCCTGAAGAATTCCAGGGACAGAAGAGTCTGGCGGGCTCCATTCAGTCCATGGAGTCACAAAGAGTTGGACAAGATTGAGCGACTTAAGACCAGACTGTTAGACATGGAGATAAATCTTATTAGATGTGAATGATCAGGGAAATAAACCTTCTGGTTTTAATTTGTAAAACTCTCAGAAACTGTTCAATTAATATAAAATAGCAAATGTTTGTGAATTCCACTTTTTAAATTATTTCATTCATTGAACACGTATTTAGTGAGCACCCTCTTCTGGTCTGAAGGCAAGAATACTGTAGTGGGTAGCCATTCACTTCTCCAGGGGATCTTCCAAACCCCAGGATACAACACAAGTCTCCTGAATTGCAGGCAGATTCTTTACCATCTGAGCCACTGCTGTTGTGCAAACAGCAAAGAACAAAACAAAAACCCTGCCCTCCAAAGTTTTATGTATTAATGGGAGAGACAAACGAGTAAAAACTGAGCAGGGAGATGTTCCTGTTACTATGGGGTAATCAAAGAATGCCTTCAAAACAATTTTTTAAAGACTTGGCAGGAGTGGAGTACAAATAAAACTAGCTCACCTAAACAACCCTGAGATGGGCCTTTTACAGTCTGAGGGTTATCACCTGGGTCATCAGAGCCACCCCAGCTACAGTTTTGTACAGTCAACAAATGGCATAATGTCCTTTAAAAAAAAGACTCCTTTGTTTAGAAATGGAATCCTGCCTATGTCCTGCATGTTCTTCAGTTGATCCGGAATCTTCCCCTGTCCTGGATCCAAAGGGGGTTGGGGACCTCCACTCCTCTTAGGCACCTCACGGCTGGCGTCCTTGGCCAGCCTGATGTATACGATTAGTGGCAGCAGGGGACTGAGTGCTTTGCTCCAATTTTAAAATCTCCAGCGATCTCTGCCTCTGGATCAGAAGCTACTACGCCTTGAGACATGTTAGAACTGGACATGGAACAACGGACTGGTTCCAAATTGGGAGAGGAGTATGTCAAGGCTGTATGTTGTCACCCTGCTGATTTAACTCATATGCAGTGTATATCATGCGAAATGCCGGGCTGGATGAAGCATAAGCTGGCATCAAAATTGCCGGGATAAATATCAATAACCTCAGATATGCAGATGACACCATCCTTATGGCAGAAAGCAAAGAGGAACTAAAGAGCCTCTTGATGGAAGTGAAAAAGGAGAGTGAAAAAGCTGGCTTAAAAGTCAACATTCAGAAAACTAAGATCATGGCAGCCAGTACCATCACTTCATGGCAAATAGATGGGGAAACAACAGACTATTTTCTTGGGCTCCAGAATCACTGCAAATGACTGCAGCCATGAAATTAAAAGATGCTTGCTCCTTGGAAGAAAAGCTGTGAGGAACCTAGACAGCGCATTAAAAAGCAGAGACATTACTTTGCTGACAAAGGCCCACATAGTCAAAGCTATGGTTTTTCCAGTAGTCATGTATGGATGTGAGAGTTGGACCATAAAGAAGGCTGAGCACCAAAGAATTGATGCTTTCAAACTGTGTTATTGAAGAAGACTCTTGAGAGTCCCTTGGACTGTAAGCAGATCAAACCAGTCAACCCTAAAGGAAATCAATCCTGAATATTCATTGGAAGGACTGATGCTGAAGCTGAAGTTCCAATACTTTGGCCACCTGATCCGAAGAGCCAGCTCATCCTGCTGCTGGGAAAGATTGAAGGCAAGAGGAGAAGGGGCGACAGAGGATGAGATTGTTGGATGGCATCATCGACTCAATGGACAAGAATTTGAGCAAACTCCGGGAGATGGTGAAGGACAGGGAAGCCTGATGCTGCAGTCCAAGGGCTCGCAGAGTTGACGAGGGCTGAGTAAGCAAACAACAACAGCGCCTCCAGAGCGGAAGCCCGGTGAGGCCCACCCCGCCCCCCAGGCCCTCCAGACCTGCCCCGCCCCGCCCCGCCCCTCCGCAGCGGCCCGCCCCACCGCCGCGGCCCGCCCCGCCCCCACCACGCCCTCGCCCTCCGCCGCGCCCTGCTCTCGCCCCGCCTCCAGTCCCTGGTCCTGCTCCGCCCTCGTCCCGGTGCTCAGCTGGTTCGGCGCTCTGCGCCCCAGGGTCCAGGCCAGGCCCCCCGGCCGGCTTCTGCGGTCGCCATGACGGCGGCCGTGTTCTTCGGCTGCGCCTTCATTGCCTTCGGGCCTGCGCTTGCCCTCTACATCTTCACCATCGTCACCGAGCCGTTACGCATCATCTTTCTCATCATTGGGTAAGGCGGTTGCGCCGGGAAACCCGGACCCGCGGCTCCCCTCCCCCGCTGGGGGTACCCGCGATCCCTGGCGCCCCACCAAACTTCTTGATCACGTTGGGCTTTAGAGCGGAGAATGGTTGGAAGAGGGAGAGCTGAGACCCCTTTCCCTGGGACTTCTTGCCCTCCTCCGAGGGTCGGCGACCTCAGAGAGCGAGCTCACATCGTAAAGGAGCTAACACCGTGGGTCTCAGAAAACTCTGACGCTTGGTTCGGTAGTCTGCCTAGGGTCCGTGGGTGGGCGTTCGTCATACATTAAAACTGTGTAAAGAATTGTGGATAACTTCAAATATGCATCTTTGATTTATTTTGGAGAGAGCGCGCCTCAGATTCAAACAGGCGTCTGTAATCCCAAGCTAGTTAAGAGCCCTTAAGCACCTGGGGATCAGGTGCTTTAAAACACACTCCTGCCCAGCCCCTACCCGTGATCAACTGAATAGGAATGTATAGGGGGTGGGATTCAGAACACGCAATTTATTTTAAAAGACCCAGGTGATCCAGGTATGCGGCCAAGGGGTAGAAGCCTGTGAAAACTCCGCGGCACCTGTAGTACATCTCTTTGCAGGAGCTTGGTCAATACCGAACTCCTGTGGCGAATGTGATCATAATGCCAGTTTTCACCTATCTGGCAGCTCTTACTGGAGCTTCCCCATGACCCTCTGTGCTGTTGAGTCTCAACTGGCATCAGGAGAAACGGCCAGGCCAGGCCAGTGAGTCCCACCTTTTCTGAACTTCTTCACCTCTCTCACTGTATTGAAAGTGCTGCATCACAAGAGTCATTTAAAAACCAATATAGAGGGACTTCACTGGTGGTCCAGTGGTTAAGAATCTGCCCTTCAGTTCAGGGGACTCTGGTTCGATCCTGGTTGGAGAACCAAGATGGGACATGCCTGCCTTGGGGTAACCACGCCTGCTGGCCACAACTAAGATCCTATGCGGCCAGGTAAAACAAAACAAAATACAATAGAGATTTGGACAGAAGGTCTGTAAAGCTTGTTATAATCATTAAACTCCACAGGAATGTTGTAAAAACCAGACGTGGGAAACTGATCTAGATCAGAGCACAGGCTTTCAACATCTGGATTTTAAACAACTGTTCTGTTAATAGAGACATAGACATTTTCCTGGAAAAAATATTTACACATCAGTGGACAAAGCTTTAGTTAGGAAGCTTAATTAGCAAATAACGAAGTTTCCAGCCAGACAGTCCTTGGCAAATAGTCTTCAGATGTACTTACAAAAAGAGGGGTCAGTGAAAAACGTGATTTTTTTACGAAAAATTTCAAATTCCTCTTGGACTGCATGTTTGTTTCACCAGGGAAACCGCACATTAATTAAGAACAGTTGAACGTTTTCTGTCAGGAAATCTCTTTATTCTCAAGCAGGGTTTTATTTTTATTTATTTTATTTATAATTCTTTCAGCTGTAAGCAGTATATCTTGGCTCTATACATTTTATTTATTTTTAACTTTTTACTTTGTTTTGAGCTGTAGCCAGTTAACAATGTTGTGATAGATTAAGGTGAAGAGCAAAGGACTCAGCCATATGGATACACGTATCCATTCTCCCCCAAACCACACTGCTATATTTAAAATGAATAACCAGAACCTACTGTGTTTGGAGAAGGCGATGGCACCCCACTCCAGTACTCTTGTCTGGAAAATCCCATGGATGGAGGAGCCTGGTGGGTTGCAGTCCATGGGGTCGCGAAAAGCCAGACACGACTGAGCGACTTCACTTTCATGCATTGGAGGAGGAAATGACAACCCACTCCAATGTTCTTGCCTGGAGAATCCCAGGGACAGGGGAGCCTGGTAGGCTGCCGTCTATGGGGTCACACAGAGTTGGACACGACTGAAGCGACTTAGCAGCAGCAGCAGCAACTGTGTATAGCACATGGAATCGTGCTCAGTGTTATGTGGCAGCCTGTACATTTTATTATTATTATTGCCATGTGATATGTGGGATTTTATTCCCCAACCAAGAATCTAACCTGCTCTCCCTGCATTGGAAGCTCAGAGTCCTAACCACTGGATGACCAAGGAAGTCCCTTTTTTCTTTCCTGCTTTTAAATCATTTTTGATCCTGTTCACTTATAACTTTTTTCCCCTCCAATTTTCAGAGCTTTCTTCTGGTTGGTGTCTCTGCTGTTTTCTTCCCTCATTTGGTTCACGACAGCAACCCTTATTGGTAACAAAGATGAACCAAGAGAGAAATATCTGCTGATTTTTGGAGTGTTAATCTCAGTCCTTATCCAAGAAATGTTCCGGTTTGCATATTATAAACTTTTAAAGTAAGTGTTTGGTTTACCTTTTTCCCCAGTGTTTTTTGAATTATTATTTAGTAATTTGAAACATTAGTATGTTGTTGTATTTGAAGGTCCGTGTCTTCCTACATAGTTCCAAGCCAGGGGATGGTACACTTCCAGCCTGAAAATATTGAGTATTTTGAGTTGTGGGCCCTCATTCCTTCCTTCACTCATTCAAAAAATATGTCTTGAGAGTTTGCTTAATGCCATGCACTATTCTGGGTACTGGGGATACATCATGATTAAAAGACAGTCTCATGGTGGTGGTACCTTATAGTGGAAAGAGACAACAAATGAATAAATAAGAAAATATATCATACATTACAAGATAAGTGCCATAGAGAAAAATAAGGTAGAGCAAGTCATTGAAACAATAAGTGCAAAAACTGTTCCAAATCAGAATTTATATGTGCTTCTCTTTGACATCACCTAAAATAGATAATTCTTATGGCAGTTATGCTTGCCATAATTTTGACTGTATTGGGGAAACAGGTGTTCATTTTGTGATAATGTCATATGATTTCATGTCTGTAATAGAAAAATACATTTAAAAAAAAAAGTGGGCGTGAGTTCCCTTTCTAGGCCAAGAAGCAGGTCATCTGTAGGATCCATGAGGAGCTCACGTGAAACCACTGTTTGAAAGCGGAGCTTGAACTTGGAGCAGTAGTTTCCTTCCGGCAGTCATGAGTTTGGCTTTGATTACATAGTAATGCTTAGTTAGTAGGCTGATAAATGTGCTGTTTTTTCATTTCTGCAAATGAGTTCATTAAAGCACTTTATGACTTTCAAGGGTGCAACCAAGACAGAAAGGACCTCAATAGCATCTCTTGTAATAGGCTTCTGATCCTTTGTTCCTGCCAAAATGCCAAGGCTTCTGTATTTTTTACTTGATGCTTTTAATAACAGATACTGAAATTTTAATAATGAAGCAATTTAAACCACGAGTAGAAAACCAGGAAGCCATTGCTTAGAAGCAAAAGTAGTATCTTAGAAAAGGTTTAAAAATGAAAGTTCCATTAGTTCCTGGAAATATTAAAGAGCAACAGATAAAAATCAAAGATAACATTTCAGGTTCCATGGGAATTACAGTATCCTTAAGAGATGGACATTCAGCTATGGTTGAATATTTCTGGCATGCAGCAGTTAACTGCCATTCCAAAATTTAATTTTTACTGTAGAATATGTTAAGGTAATAAAAATCTCCCCTCTGTCTCACCTCTACCATGCACAGGCAAAAGCAGTCTCTCGCATGGTTGTCATCTTATCTCTTTCAAGACTGTGCATTCCTCATTTTCTCACCTGGCCCTTAGAAGACACGGATGTGGCTTCCAAATCTTTTCCTGTCTCTGTTCTTTTATGTCAGTGGACACACCCCTTTCTGGCAGTGCCCGGGGTTTACCTGTGCCCAGGACCCAGCACAGTGCCCCGCTGTGGTCAGAGTGGTTCAGAAAGCAGGGCCCTTCCCACCGTTGACAGGGCACTTTTCTCTTAAGCCAGTTTCTGATTGTACTGGACTTTCTTACTCTAACGTCATCGTCATTGGCTCACATTGGTTTTGCGTTTTCTGATTTCAGTAGATTTTCACAGATAGGTCCTAGCTTTAGTAATAACCCTTTAGGTCTTGAGATTCTACAACCTCAGTTACCTGAATTGGCTGAGTATCTGCTGTTCTTTACTGTTGTGTTTCTTCATGATTTCCTCCTGAAATGCAAAGCTTTATTGGCTCTAACCCAAGGTTCCAGTGGCAACCCGCTCTAGTACTCTTGCCTGGAAAATCCCATGGACAGAGGAGCCTGGTAGGCTGCAGTCCATGGGGTCGCTAAGAGTCGGACACGACTGAGCGACTTCACTTGCACTTTTCACTTTCATGCATTGGAGAAGGAAATGGCAACCCATTCCAGTGTTCTTGCTTGGAGAATCCCAGCGACGGGGGAGCATGGTGGGCTGCCGTCTATGCCACACAGAGTCAGACACGACTGAAGTGACTTAGCAGCAGCAGCAGCAACCCAAGGTTCCAAAAGACAACAAGCCCAACATGAGTTGCCTTTTTGTGGGGAGTGGGGGCGGGGAATGGCGGCTATTGCTGTGTTGCTTGTGGGATCTTAGTTCCCTGACCAAGGATTGAACCTGCATCCTGGCAATGACAGTGTGGAGTCCTAACCACTGGATTGCGAGGGAATTCCCCATGGGTTGCCCTTTTTAATGAGGGCAGTGAGGGCATAGGACCACATGCGGAAGGAAGTATTGCTGTCAGTCTGCAGGCTCTCAGGCCAGGAAATTCAGAGAAACCTCCTTGGCCTTCTGGGGAAACCATATTTGGTCCTCCAAAAGGACCTTTGGAGATTTGCAGATAAATAATAGGACAAATATGTATTAACAGGTGCCTTTGTTTGCCTTTACAAAATGGATCTGCAACAAACCTTTGGAATATGATAAGTATTTTCCTAGCACATTTTTAAAATGTTGGATGTTATATAGTTACATGTTAAAACAAGTTTGAAAATTATGTACTTTACTCATGACTAACATTTATATAGATACATTTAAGTTGCTCTCTTAGGCTTCACCAAATTAAATATAGGAACTTCAGTTTAATCAATATTTTAACTATCTCCACTGCCAAGGTAGGTTTTGAAATTTTAAGTTTAAAGTACTGCCTCAATAATATTTTTGCTACCTGAATTTGGTGCCAAGATTAAAGTGTGGAGAGCTTGCACCAGTTTTATATATATATATGTATAGAGTCGAATCAAAGTATTTATTGTTGTTTAGTCACTTCAGTAGTGTCCAGCTCTTTTGTAGCCCCATGGACTGTAGACTTCAAGGCTTCTCTGTCCATGGAATTCTCAAGGCAAGAATACTGGAGTGCGTTGCCATTTCCTTCTCCAGGGTATCAACCCGGGAATCAAACTTGCGTCTCCTGCATTGGCAGGCAGACTCTTTACCACCGTGAGCCACTAGGGAAGGCCACTTATCATTGTAGTTCAATATGAATTTATTTCATGACTCAGGCCTTAGGAACAGTGCTTCATCTTGAATGAATGAATCGTAACTTTCAGCCTAGCAAAGCATTGCACTGTGAGAAATTGACACGTGGCCAAAAATGATAGTTTTTTTCTAGCTTAATTAGAAGGAAAAAAAAAAACCAAGTTATGGTCCTGCGTATTGCCTAAAATATACACTAGAATGTTTTTGGCTTGGAGTGAAGCTTTTGTAGTTTCAGTTGTCTGATAATGCTGATCCCATAAAGATTTGGTAATTTAAAAATCATTTATAGAAGAAGTGATAAGATAATCATTGCTACAACCTTTTAAAAGGCATAAGTCTATTTTTAAAAATTTCTAAAATAGTGCATTTACATGCATATTCCGTGGTACTTTCCCTCTCTTACACACACATGTAGAGTGAATCAGAGCAAACAAGAAAGCTGGTATGATTTATCATATGTTTTTCAGTTTATATTTCAAAAAATTGAGCTTTTTCTTTTTTTGCTCTTAGAAACAATAATAAATGCAAACAGAATTTTTCCATTTCAGTAAAATGGTGAAATGAAAATCACTGTCCCTCATGTCATCAGTTGTGTGTTGTTCCATCAGGAACTTGGAAGCAGATGACGGTGCCTTTTACTTTTTTCACTTCCTGGTATTGGCGCTGAGAACTGTTGGTGCACTAGACCTTTCCTTCCTCATAGGAGGAGGACATTTACAAAAGTTTTCAGTTTACAGCCTTAATATATTTGTGATAGCAGTACTTTGTTATACTAAATATCAAAAATCTTTTATTCATTACTGAGCAATTTATATAAAACAGAAATCTTCCAAAATTTACTGATTCTATTATACCATTATATCTGTTTGTTGATGGAGATTATTGCTCTTATGTAGGTCTGTAAGCATTCATTAGCCTTTCAAAACACTCCTGTGATAGGTGAGTTTATATAGGCTACTTGGGCATTTCAGGTGGTTACTGTTCCAGAGAAAGATGATCACAGTATGGCAAATGAAATGGCAAATTTTTCTTTTCCTTGTTTTTTTTTTGGTCTTGTTGTGTGGCATGTGGGATCTTGGTTCCCTGACCAGAGATCAAACCTGTGCCCCCTGTAATACAAGTGTTGGGTCTTACTTAACCACTGGACCACCAGGGAAATCCCAAAGACATTTTTCTTTATGCTTATTACTATTTTGATTGAATTCTGTGTTGCCTTATTTAATATATTAAATAATATATATATATGGCAAATATATATAAATATATATTTATATTTATGTGATGAGATAGGCTCACTGCAGTGAATATGCATACCTTGAAATTTAATGAACACAATAACCCAGAATATAAGTTCTGTGTTCTGGCTAATTTTCTACTCTTAGAGTTAACCTCACTCACTCTTGTTTCAGCACTTGTTGAAAAGTCATTCTAAAATGTTTGGTTCCTTAGTTGCTTTACAAAATGTATTTTATGGTAAATATAATTTAAATATCCTTTGAGTCAGGAATATTGTTGCAGACTTTCTAACCAACAAGGGATAGTAGTAGTGACGAGAGTGGAACTGACCTGGCCGCAGTCCTGACACATTTGTGGAGGGGGTGGGGGGCAGGACTCACGGTAAGTTTGCAGGTTGTCCACAACAGAAGCCTGGATACGATCACTCTGAAGATCATTTCTTACTGAGCAGTGGTTCTTTCAGGTATTCACTTATCTTCTTTTCTGAAGGTAGCATTTTATTCTCCCCTGAAGCCTGATTGGGGATATGAAAGTACTGTTTTAGAATCAGAAGACCATGTGATTAGGTATCCATATGAGAGTTCAGACCATCAGTGTGAACAGGATTTAAAAGTTAAGGAGAGGGACTTCCTTAACTCTTCCTTAAGGAGAGGTGGTCTAGTGGTTAAGGCCTGGCTTCCAGTGTGGGCGGCAGGTTCGATCCCTGGTCAGGGATTTAAGATCCCACATGAAAGATCCCCATAAGAACAACAAACAAACCTAAGACTAGAGAGAGATGGGGTGAATGACTATCAATCATTGGTAAAGATGGCTTTTTTGAGCAATTGTTGCCTGAACTAGACTTTGAGGAATGAGTACCATTTAGGTTCTACGGAGTGGAAGGTAGAAGGGAGGGTGGCACAATAAGTCTAACCCAGGCAGAAATGCAGCAAAGTACTAAGAAAGTGGAATTAAAGATACAGTACTTTGGGAAGAGGAACAGTTCAGAGTGCTAGATGCCATAGCATGTTGAATTAAGTACTTCCTAACACAGACTGGTTCCAAATAGGAAAAGGAGTACTTCAAGGCTGTATACTGTCGACCCTGCTTATTTAACTTCTATGCAGAGTACATCATGAGAAACGCTGGGCTGGATGAAGCACAAGCTGGAATCAAGATTGCTGGGAGAAATAGCAATAATCTCAGATATGCAGATGACACCACCCTTATGGCAGAAAGCAAAGAAGAACTAAAGAGCCTCTTGATGAAAGAGAAAGAGGAGAGAGAAAAAGTTGGCTTAAAGCTCAACATTCAGAAAACGAAGATCATGGCATCCGGTCCCATCACTTCATGGCAAATAGGTGGGAAAACAGTGGCTGACTTTATTTTTCTGGGCTCCAAAATCACTGCAGATGGTGATTTCAGCCATGAAATTAAAAGACGCTTGCTCCTTGGAAGAAAAGTTATGACCAACCTAGACAGCATATTCAAAAGCAGAGATATTACTTTGCCAACAAAGGTCTGTCTAGTCAAGGCTATGGTTTTTCCAGTGGTCATGTATGGATGTGAGAGTTGGACTATAAAGAAAGCTGAGTGCCGAAGAATTGATGCTTTTGAACTGTGGTGTTGGAGAAGACTCTTGAGAGTCCCTTGGACTGCAAGGAGATCCAACCAGTCCATCCTAAAGGAAATCAGTCCTGAATATTCATTGGAAGAACTTATGTTGAGGCTGAAACTCCAATATTTTGGCCACCTGATGCAAAGAAATGACTCATTTGAAAAGAGCCTGCTGCTGGG
Source organism: Bos javanicus (assembly GCF_032452875.1). NCBI lineage: Eukaryota > Metazoa > Chordata > Mammalia > Artiodactyla > Bovidae > Bos > Bos javanicus. The sequence goes on along the minus strand of NC_083877.1, from coordinate 46,312,341 downwards.
AAAGATTGAAGGCGGGAGGAGAAGGGGATGACAGAGGATGAGATGGTTGGATGGCATCACTGACTCAATGGACATGAGTTTGAGTAAACTCCTCAAGTTGGTGATGGACAGGAAGGCCTGGCGTGCTGCAGTCCATGGGGTTGCAAAGAGTTGGACACAACTGAGTGAGTGAACTGATACTGAAGCTTAGTCATGGTGGTGCTAGTGGTAAAGAATCACCTGCCAGTACAGGAGAATAAGAAATGAAAGTTCAGTCCTTGGGTGGTGCAACCCACTCCAGTATTATTGCTTGGAGCATCCTGGACAGAGGAGCCTGGCGGGCTATAGTACATAGGGTCGCACAGAGTCAGATATGACTGAAGTCACTTAACACACAAGCTTAGTCATAAGTATTGCTTTTTTTCCCCCTTATTAAACCCAATACTGATGGCTTGTTTACTTATATTATTTTCCCTATTCTTTGTGAATGTCAGATAAAAGGCAAAAGTTGATTGGAAATTTTGGTTGATTTTAGTTATTTGAAGCTTTGTTGTACTCATTTAAATGGATTTTAGATTTAGAGTATAATCTGATCAAAAACCTCATTAAGTATCTGAATTTTAAGATACCTTATGTGTTTTTCTGATATACTACTTTAAAAAAATTATATGTGTGTTTTTATTTTAGAAAAGCCAGTGAGGGTTTGAAGACTATAAACCCATATGAGAAAGCACCCTCTATGAGATTGCTGGCTTATGGTAAGTTAGAGCTGCATAGTGTTGTAAAGATAAAAAAAAAAAAAAAAAACTTGACCTAAAAGCCATTTTTATCTTTTATAGCTTTGTGGGTTTCTAGTAGTATTACTGCATTGACCTATTGGTGTTTTTTTGTTTTGTTTTGTTTTGTTTTTTGCTTTCTAGAGCCCTTTTATATGGAGAAGGCAATGGCACCCCACTCCAGTACTCTTGCCTGGAAAATCCCATGGACGGAGGAGCCTGGTGGGCTGTAGTCCATGGGGTCACAAAGAGTCAGACATGACTGAGCAACTTCACTTTCATTTTTCACTTTCATGCATTGGAGAAGGAAATGGCAACCCACTCCAGTGTTCTTGCCTGGAGAATCCCAGGGATGGAGGAGCCTGGTAGGCTGCTGTCTATGGGGTCACAGAGAGTGGGACACAACTGAAGCAACTTAGCAGTAGTAGCAGAGCCCTTTTATAAAGGAAAGTGATTATTGACTCTTATCTGTGTGTCCATTAACTATTAACCAAATTTGACAGTTAGGTTTTTATTAACATGTATACACTCCGTTAACAATTTCCAAGTGATGTTACTATTAACCCTCTCTGGGTTGATTCCATGAATTTGTACTGGGAAAACTCTTCATATTAATACAGTTAATACCTTTTCATATTTTTCTTTCAGAATTATGGTTTAAAGGTTGGATCTAGGTTCCTAAATTGAGTCACCCAGCTTGACTGAGGGATCCCTCTTTACAATGCAGTCACCCCTCAAGCTCAATTGCATCAAAATTAATTCTGTAGACTCTGTTATCATGAATTAAAGTCAGAGCTTTAATATCATATCCTTCTGTCTCGCCTGTCACTTCAGAGCCTTCTTGGATCTCTTTCGTTTTTCATTTCTCTGCTACATTTCACTGTCCATTCCCCCACGCCTCCACCCCAGTTCATCATTTTGCCAAACACTTGCCTTTTCTGAGACAACTTCCCACTGCTTCTCCAACAGTCTGTGCACCCTTTTTCCTTCAGCAAAATAGTGTCCCCCAGTCCTTGGGGATGTGATTTGAAGAGAAATCATAGTGTGAATAAGGTTTAACAGTGTTTTCCTTCCTCTTTAGTTTCTGGCCTGGGCTTTGGAATCATGAGTGGCGTATTTTCCTTTGTAAATACCCTGTCTGACTCCTTGGGACCAGGCACGGTGGGCATTCATGGAGACCCTCCCCAGTTCTTCCTATATTCAGGTATGTGTCTGGTTTGAATGTTCAGACTTCTGGTCTATGGTCATCCCTAGTGGAATTCCCTGGTTTAGGAATTCCAGTGAATAGAAATTTATGTTGTACCTTCTAAAGGCAAGGTACTGTTAGACACTGTCATGAAAGAGACCTAGGAAAGTAAGAATTACAGTTAGGGTATTTTTGAATTTTAGAGTGGATTTAGCTTGTATAAAATTCATTTTTCTGTTACTATACTAATAATTTTGCTATATAGTTGATATAAGTGAATTTTTATAGGGTTAGGGTTCGGGCACTAGCTACATGCTTTTTTGATTTTTTTCTAACAGCATTATTTTTGTTTATTATTTTTAACATTTTATTTTTAATTGGAGGACAATTACTTTACAATATTGTGATGGTTTCTGCCATACTTAAGCATGAAACAGCCACAGGCATACACATGTCCCCTCCCTCTTAACCTCCTTCCCACCTCCCTCCCCACCCCACCCCTCTGTGTTGTCACAGAGTGGGTTTCCTGCATCATGTAGCATGTCCCACTGGCTGTTTCACATGTGGTAATGTACATTTCAGTACTGCTCTCTCAAGTCCTCCTACCTGCTCCCTCCTTGACTGGGACCAAAAGTCTATTCTTTCTGTGTGCACCTCTTTTGCTGCCCTGCAAATAGAATCATCAGTACCATCTTTCTAGATTCCACATATATGTGTTAATATACAATATTTGTCTTTCTCTTTCTGACTTTCTTCACTCTATTTCTGAGGCTCTAGGTTCATCAACCTTATTAGAACTGACTCACATGAGTTCCTTTTTATAGCTGAGTACTATTCCATTGTGTATATGGACCACAACTTCTTTATCCTTTCACCTGTTGGACATCTAGGTGCTTCCATGTCCTAGCTATTGTAAATAGTGCTGCAGTGAACATTGGGGTACATGTGTCTTTTTCAATTATGATTTCCCAGTAGTGGGATTTCTGGGTCATATGGTAGTTTTATTCCTAGTTTTTTTAAGGAATCTCCACATTGTTCTCCATAGTGGCCATATCACTTTGCATTCCCACCAACAGTGCAAGAAAGTTCCCTTTTCTCCACACCCTCTCCAGCATTAATTGTTTGTAGACTTTTTGATGATGACTGTTCTGACTGGTGTGAGATGATACCTTATTGTAGTTTTGATTTGCATTTCTCTAATAACGAGCGATGTTGAGCATCTTTTCATGTGCTTATTAGCCATCTGTATGTCTTCTTTGGAGAACTGTTTGTTTAGGTCTTCTGCCCAACTTTTTGATTGGGTTGTTTTTCTGATATGAGTTGCACGAACTGCTTGTATATTTTGGAGATTAATCTTTTGTCAGTGTTTCATTTGCTATTATTTTCTCCTATTCTGAGGGTTTTCTTTTCACTTTGCCTGTAGTTTCTGTCATTGTGCAAAAACTTTTAATTAGGTCCCATTTGTTTATTTTTGTTTTTATTTCCATTACTCTAGGAGGTCAGTCATAGAGGATCTTGCTGTGATTTCAGTCAAAGTGTTCTGCCTGTGTTGTTTTTGTTTTTATTTTTATTTATTGGCAGTGTAAGGACTAATCTTTATAGTTTGTCATCTTGGCCACTTTTGGGGATGGAAAGTATAATTTAATCTTGAAATTGAGAGGAAGGAAAACAGTTCTTATTTAATGTGAGGTAATGTCACTTATCTAAAAAATGTGTGTACCATATCTAAAATTGCAACTGTAACAACCCATCTTCCTTGTTTCTTAAGAACTGGAACATGAGCAGGAACTTAGAGTCCCTTGCTCCTCCCCACTCCTCCCCCACAGGAAACTGCGGCCCTGATTTTGTGGTGTTCAGTCCCTGGGTTAGCCAGGTCTGAAAGTTAGGTTTTTAACATGTACAGATGTTTTACTTTGATGCTAAAACCTGGAAGTTTTACCTTCATGTGTGTATCTGAAAAAATATATTTAGTCTTCTTGCTTTTGAACATTTAAAAATAAACTGTAGTGTATTCTTTAAAAAAAAAAAATAGTTGAGTTCACCTTTATCCAAAGATGCCTATAAAAAAAGCCAATATATTTCAAACTGCTTTTTCATCCACCAGATGAATATTGTCCCCGTGATACAATGATCACACGTTTAAGAGTTGATAGTGTACATAATTAGTATAAAATCTCTCCTAAATTACACAAGAATCTATCAAAAAATAGTTTTCTAAAACACCACTGTATTTTTTTTGTCTTCATAAGCTATATCATTGAAATAAATGACCCCATGCACAGATTCTTTTAATTAAATCATCTTTACCATCTTTATAAAAGTAATTTGTCTTCAAGGAGCTTATCATTTTGTAGGGGGAATAAGACTCCCCCCAAAAGTGATTAATCTCATCAAGGCAGTTTGAAGTAATAACAGAAAAGATGTAAGATGAAAGTGTTAGTCGCTCAGTGACGCTGGACTCGCTGCGACCCCATAGACTGTAGCCCGCCAGGCTCCTTTGTCCACAGAATTTCCCAGGCAAGAATACTGGAGTGGGTTGCCATTTCCTTCTCCAGGATAAGATGAGGTATAACCGAATTTAAAAAATTGCTGCAGTAAAAAATTGAGAGATATCCTGCATGTTACAGTGATCCGCTAACCCAGTGGACTCTCGTTCATCATTTCGGTTTAGGCCTTGTTACCTCCTGTCTAGATTACTACCATTAACTCCCACCTGGTTAGTCTTTCCTCAACACACTTTCTATAGGTATCCATCCTTTATACTGTCCCCAAAGAAATCTTCCCTGTGTAAAACTAGGTAAGGGCTTTTCAAGGCCTGCAGGATAAAGTCAAGGCCCTTCACATCTGGCTGCAAGTTAAGGGAAAGGAAAGTATGTTAGTACAGTGGGTCATACTGATTTAGTCATGCCTCCAACAGAGCAAATTATCTTCCTTTTAAACATCCCATAACTAGAATATTTCTGACAATGTAAAAAAATGATCGTAATAAGGAGTCTTAGTATTTTTTTTAGAACTGTAGTACAAGTAGCTAAAATCTGTTAGAATCCAATATAAATTAATAAAACATAGCCAGGAGGGAGTGCTAGAGTTTTCTGTATTTTTCTAAATCAGTGTATTATACTGCTACATAAGCAGTTTTCTTCTTTGCTTCTCAAATAACAGTCTCCTAATGAAATTTATTTTTCTACCAGCTTCTGTCACTAGATGGCGCTAATTCCCTTTAGAGAGCTAGGCTGTTTTTGCAAGATTGACTTAAAATGATTCTTTTAGAAGAAAGTAAAAAATGTGCAGCAATTTGGTGATAGTATGTGTGACTTCTGTAAATTCAAGAAAAAAAGTGTTATAATATCTTTAGATAATATCTTTAGAGGTGGCAAGAATATACAGAAGAACTGTATAAAAAAGATCTTCATGACCCAGATAATCACGATGGTGTGATCACTGACCTAGAGCCAGACATCCTGGAATGTGAACTCAAGTGGGCCTTAGGAAGCATCACTACGAGCAGAGCTAGTGGAGGTGATGGAATTCCAGTTGAGCTTTTTCAAATCCTGAAAGATGATGCGGTGAAAGTGCTGCACTCAATATGCCAGCAAATTTGGAAAAGTCAGCAGTGGCCATAGGACTGGAAAAGGTCAGTTTTCATTCTAATCCCAAAGAAAGGCAATACCAAAGAATGCTCAAACTACCGCACAATTGCACTCATCTCACACGGTAGTAAAGTGATGCTTAAAATTCTCCAAGCCAGGCTTCAGCAGTACATGAACCATGAACTTCCAGATGTTCAAGCTGAAATGGCAGAGAAACCAGAGATCAAATTGCCAACATTCGCTGTATCATCGAAAAAGGAAGAGAGTTCCAGAAAAACATCTATTTCTGCTTTATTGACTATGCCAAAGCCTTTGACTGTGTGGATCACAATAAACTGTGGAAAATTCTGAAAGAGATGGGCCCACCAGACCACCTGACCTCCTTCTTGAGAAATCTGTATGCAGGTGAGGAAGCAACAGTTAGAACTGATATGGAACAACAGACTGGTTCCAAATAGGAAAAGGAGTACATCAAGGCTGTGTATTGTCACCCTGCTTATTTAACTTATATGCAGAGTACATCATGAGAAACGCTGGGCTGGATGAAGCACAAGCTGGAATCAAGATTGCTGGGAGAAATATCAATAACCTCAGATATGCACATGACACCACCCTTATGGCAGAAAGTGAAGAGGAACTAAAAAGTCTCTTGATTAAAGAGAAAGAGGAGAGTGAAAAAGTTGGCTTTAAAGCTCAACATTCAGAAAACTAAGGTCATGGCATCCGGTCCCATCACTTCATGGCAAATAGATGGGGAAACAGTAGCTGACTTTTTTTTTCTGGGCTCCAAAATCACTGCAGATGGTGATTTCAGCCATGAAATTAAAAGACGCTTACTCAAAAGCAGAGACGTTGCTTTGCCAACAAAGGTTCGTCTAGTCAAGGCTATGGTTTTTCCTGTGGTCGTGTATGGATGTGAGAGTTGGACTGTGAAGAAGGCTGAGTGCCAAAGAATTGATGCTTTTGAACTGTGGTGTTGGAGAAGACTCTTGAGACTCCCTTGGACTACAAGGAGATCCAACCAGTCCATTCTGAAGGAGATCAGCCCTGGGATTTCTTTGGAAGGAATGATGCTAAAGCTGAAACTCCAGTACTTTGGCCACCTCATGGGAAGAGTTGACTCATTGGAAAAGACTCTGATGCTGGGAGGGATTGGGGGCAGGAGGAGAAGGGGACGACAGAGGATGAGATGGCTGGATGGCATCACTGACTCGATGGACGTGAGTCTGAGTGAACTCCGGGAGTTGGTGATGCACAGGGAGGCCTGGCGTGCTGTGATTCATGGGGTCGAAAAGAGTTAGACACGACTGAGCGACTGAACTGAACTGAACTCCTTGGAAGGAAAGTTATGACCAACCTAGATAGCATATTAAAAAGCAGAGATATTACTTTGCCAACACAGGTCTGTCTAGTCAAGGCTATGGTTTTTTCAGTGGTCATGTCTGGATGTGAGAGTTGGACTATAAAGAAAGCTAAGCGCCGAAGAATTGATGCTTTTGAACTGTGGTGTTGGAGAAGACTCTTGAGAGTCCTTTGGACTGCAAGGAGATCCAAGCAGTCCATCCTAAAGGAGATCAGTCCTGGGTGTTCATTGGAAGGACTGATGTTGAAGCTGAAACTCCAATACTTTGGCCACCTGATGCGAAGAGCTGACTCATTGGAAAAGACCCTGATACTGGGAGGAATTGGGAGCAGGAGGAAAAGGGAAGACAGGATGAAATGGTTTGATGGCATCACCGACTCAACGTACATGGGTTTGGGTGGACTCCGGGAGTTGGTGATGGACAGGGAAGCCTGGTGTGCTGCGGTTCATGGGGTCGCAAAGAGTCGGACATGACTGAGTAACTGAACTGAACTGAATATCTTTAGCTAAGTTAGGATGGCAGGCTGACCATACTATGGATGTGTACCTATAGAGTCAGGAATACCTGTTACTTTATCATGTGCTAGAGTTTATTTGTTATAACATCATTCTTTGAAGCATAAACTTTGAATTATACATTTAAGAAATTGCTTATTGCATTTAAAAATATAATCTCAAATTTGCTTATATTTGTGTTTATTGTATATATTATTTGCTGCTATTACTGTGTATTTAAGCATGAGATCATTTTAAATTTTTCATTTAGTTTCAGTTCAGTTCAGTCATTCAGTCGTGTCCAACTCTTTGCAACCCCATGGACTGTAGCACACCAGGCCTCCCTGTCCTTCACCAACTCCTGGAGTTTACTCAAACTCATGTCCATTGAGTCAGTGATGCCATCCAACCATCTCATCCTCTGTTGTCCCCTTCTCCTGCCTTCAGTCTTTCCCAGCATCAGGGTCTTCTCAAATGAGTCAGTTCTTTGCATCAGGTGGCTGAAGTAATGGAGTTTCAACTTCAGCATTAGTCCTTCCAATGATTATTCAGTATTGATTTCCTTTAGAATGGACTGGTTGGATCTCCTTGTAGTCCAAGGGACTCTCAAGAGTCTTCTCCAACACCACAGTTCAAAAGCATAAATTCTTTGGAGCTCAACTTTCTTTATGGTCCAACTCTCATATCCATACATGACTATTGGAAAAACCATAGCCTTGATTAGACAGACCTTCATTAGCAAAGTAATGTTTCTGCTTTTTGATATGCTGTCTAAGTTGATCATAATTTTTCTTCCAAGGAGTAAGCATCTTTTACTTTCATGGCTGCAGTCACCATCTGCAGTGATTTTGGAGCCCAAAAAAATAGTCTGCCACTGTTTCCACTGTTTCCCCATCTATTTGCCATGAAGTGATGCGACCAGATGCCATGATCTTAGTTTTCTGAATGTTGAGCTTTAAGCCAACTTTTTCACTCTCTTCTTTCACTTTCCTCAAGAGGCTGTTTACTGTACTCCATTACAAATGGCTAAGTAATAACCAGAATAAAAAAGACTATGAGATCTAATTAGTATATCTGTTAGTACAAGTTATACACTATGTGATACCTGTATGTACATAGGTTGTCATGTAGCAACTAAGCATAGTTTATAAATTAAATGTATTATAAGTTAATTCTTTTTGTTTGTAGTTGTGTAGCAGGCTAACATTAACTTTTATTAGAATCATTACCATTTCTTAGAAATTCTGTATAGAGGCAAGGTATGGGAATTGAGTCTTAAGTTCAAGTCATATCCTGGCTCATTAATTTAGTATTTTAGGCAAGTCCTTTGATCATTTAATCTCTCATTCCATAAATAATTATTTTTATTCAACAGCCCAGTCTGTATATACTTTCCACTCACAGTGGGGAATAAAGACAAACAACTGATGGTAACAAAGTGCGCTAAGTACTGTGATGAGGAAGAGCCATGAATGCACACAACAGCTCTCACCCACTCATTGTATCAGTGCTTCTCCTTTGTAATACTTACCGTATTTGTAGGTAATTAGTCAACTGTGTAGTTATTTGTGTCTTTCACCCCAACTGGTTGCTCAGCCATAAAAGGGCAAAGACTCTGCCTTGTTTCCTGCAGTATCCCCAGCACTTTGTGGAGTTCTTTGTTTCTAGATGAACTCATAAATATTTTTTGAAAAAAAAGGAAAGGTAGGCATTGCTTATGGAGGAAGTGCTGTCAGTAGAGAGTTAAAGGATGAATAGTAGGTAGGCTGGCAGAGCAAGCTGGGTGTTGGGAAGGAATGTTCCCGGCAGAGGGAAGCAGTCTTCCTAGTAGTCCCGGAGGTAAGACAGACGTTGTTCATGGGTACAGAAGTACTGGACTTCCGTCCAGCCTTCAACTTCCTCATCTTTCATCAGAGGCAAAAATAATACCTAGCTCCGGGTTATAAAGAATTAAATGAAATTAGAGAGCATATATTTAAGTGCTTTATAAACTATAAAATGGCCTAAGGGTAGAGAATTTGGTTCTTGAAGCATAGCATTTAGAGAAAGGATAATTCCTCTGATTTATGTGGTATCTGGGTTCATCAGTCTGAATCGGCTCCCTTATGATTTAGAAGAAAAATGTATTAATTACTCAGTAAGAATATCTGATGTTTTATTTTTAAAACTTCCCTAAGTCATTTCATTTACATTATATTTTCTTGGCAGTGCTCTTGTCTAGGTGAGATTTTCAACTTTTTAGCTACTAAACCTTTTATTTGGAGAAGTCAGTACGGGTCAGATCGCATGTGAAGTATCATGTTCAGTTCTTTTTTATTTCTTCAAAGTAATTATATTTGCTTATTTCTGGCTGTGCTGGGTCTTTGATACTGAGCACAGACTTTCTCTAGTAGTGGCCAGTGGAGGCTACTCTAGCTGTGGTGTGTGAGCTTCTCACAGCAGTGGCTTCTCTTGTTGCAGAGCACCAGCTTCAGCAGTTAGGGCTCAGTAGTTGTGGCACATGGGCTTAGTTGGCCCACTCAGTGTGTGTAACATTTCCAGACCAGGGATTGAACCTGTGTTTCCCACATTGGTAGGCAGATTCTCAACCACTGGACCACTAGGGAAGTCCTTGTGTTCAGTTCTGAGCATTGTGATTTAATAGGAATACTGAAGCACTAAAGTTGGTATAGAAGAACATCATTCGTATGGTGAAAAACCTAGAAGCTATATGACTGAAGGGCAGAGGAATATTGAGCTTAAAGAAAAATGAAAGGGAATGTGGGAGATTCCATTTTTGTCCAAATTTGTCATTCTGCTGTAGTAAAATTATGCATCCACATCCTTCCATTGCCTTATGATGACTAGATTGTGCTTGCCTATCGCTGACTTTGACCTCAGTCCTGTGACACGAATTGGCCAAATGGCTAATGTAATGTAAGTCACTAACTGGATATAAGTCAGTGACTTAAAAAGCACTTGCATGGTTGGTTCTGCCCTCTTCGGATCTGGGTCATGGACCAGAGAACATGCCCCGTAGTTAATGCCCCTTTAGCCTGGACCACAGAATGAGCGTGTATAAAGCAGACCTGGGCCCAGCCTGCAGTGACAAGCCAACCCAGCTGTACTAGTAACAGAGCTGTCCAGCTGAGCCTGGGCTCACTTGATCAGCCAAAGCATAGTCATCCTCTAGACAAATGAGCATGAGAGTAAATCTTTCTTGTTGAAACCCAGTGAGTTTTTTTTTTTTAATTCATTTTACTTTTATCCCCACAGTATTTTGAGTATAATCTCTATAATGTGGCAGTTTGTTAAATGTTTAGACTTTTAAGTGAAAGCACTTGGTGTGCAAAACTATCTCTGCTGCTGCTGCTGCTAAGTCGCTTCAGTCGTGTCTGACTCTGTGCGACCCCAGAGACGGCAGCCCACCAGGCTCCCTGGGATTCTCCAGGCAAGAACACTGGAGTAGGTTGCCATTTCCTTCTCCAGTGCATGAAAGTGAAAAGTGAAAGTGAAGTCTCTCAGTCGTGTCCAACTCTTCTCGACCCCATGGACAGCATCCCACCAGGCTCCTCCGTCCATGGATTTTCCAGGCAAGAGTACTGGAGTGGGGTGCCATTGCCTTGTCCAAAAACTATCTAATAACTACCAATTCCAAAGTGGTAGAGGAACTATTACATTATTAATGATACAGAGAAAGTAATTGCCTATAAAGCTTAATCTGCAATTCTTATCTTTTTCTGAATTTGTTAGAGTCTTAATTATAATAAATGATCCCAACTGTCTCTGCTGGTGATACAAGGATACTTCATATACTGTCATTGGCTTTGTCACCAAAGACGTATTTTCATTCTGTGCTTTCTTTACATCAGTAGTGCAATAGTCTTTCCTTCAAGTTGCTCAAATAACTGAAAATGTTAAGGTTATACTTTGTAAATTTCCTCTCCCCAAGCCTTGGCCTGTTACAGGCTCTAGTAGCCTGTGATACATTATCAAGTGTGCGGAGCCCAGGTGGCCATCTTCAGGGAGAGCTGCTGCTGCTGCTAAGTCGCTTCAGTCGTGTCCGACTCTGTGCAACCCCATAGACGGCAGAGCACAGACAGGCAGTTCAGTGAATTGCGTCAGAGAGTGGCTGAAAGAATGCCACAGCCTGCGGCTCTTCCACGGGTGTCCCCGGTAACCTTCTGAGACACTGACGTCTCCTTGCTCCCGTGGCTGGGTGAAGAGGCCCTGCTGACCCCTTTGCAGCTCAAGCAGCCTGAAGCCTTGTGCTTCTGTCTCTCTAGGCCTTATATCCTCTTTTATTTATTTATTTGGCTGTGTCTGGTCTTAGTTGTGGCATGTAGGATCTTCAGTCTTCATTGCAGCATGCCAGGATCTTTAGTGGGCAGCATGTGGGATCTAGTTTCCTGACCAGGGATCGAACCTTGGCCCTTTGCATTGGAAATCTTAGCCACTGGGCCACCAGAGAAGTCTGAGGCCTGTGTCATCCTCACATGTGAATTGGTCCTTATTTTCTTTATCTACTGCTGCCTTTAACATTTGGTGCTATGAATAAATAAACATATTTATTTGGTGTGTGTTTAGTGTCTTTTTCTTCAATGAATCTTACAGAGTTTTTTTTCATAGCCATGATGAGCAGCCATGATAGTACCCTGTAAAGATGATTTGCATTGGGAAAAAGTAGTCTTTTTTTAAAAATATCATTCAGCATAGTATCTTCCTTCATTTAGTTCTATAGGAATATTAATTTACCCATGACACCCAATATTAATAATTTGCAAGGAGAAAAAAAAATCCTGTCTTCAGCTTTATTGATGAGCCTGGCCTTCCTGATCCTCTGCAGCGCCATGGCTGGGCCCCTGGCATTTACTGACCTGCTCTGTGCTCACATCTCACCAAGGATTCTCATCAGCACTGGAACCGCTTCTACCAGTTCATCTTCTCCCTCTCCCCTGCTCTGCTAGAGAGAACCACCCTGTTCCCCTCGGGGTGGCTGCATGGCTCAGTTTCTGAGGGAATTGTTCACGTTGCAACACGTCTCATTGGTGTTATCTGAAGTTTTCCAACACTATTCCTGGAACAGGTTTTAGCTCAGTTTCCCCAAACCGCTTTTCTTACATGCATAGATGTTTGGAAATCTTCATGGTTCTTTTAAGGGATTAATCAAGCTTGAGGTTTATTTTAAGAGACGGAGCTATCAGATTTTACCATCTTTTTCATTCTCAAGTTCTTGGCCAAACATTTACTTGAATATTTTCATTTACAAAGATCTTCTTGAATGTTTCTATCTTGAGATTGAAGTGCCTTGTTTCAAATGGTAGGCTGTTTTTCCATTTCTCAGGGGACTTTCTCCTTACATTCACCGAAACAATGATTTACAGTATCCTGGACCTACAAGCATTTCTGGAGGACAGAAGACAGAGGGACAGCGTCTTTAGAGCGGGGTACCTCTGTGGTCTCCCTCATCTCAGCTGAAGCACTTCCATCCTTCCTGTTGCTCAGGCCCAAAAGCTTGGAGTAATCCTGATTCTCCTGTTTTTTCATTAAGTCACATCTAATCCAACTGCAAATGTTACCTCTAACTTCCATTTAAATCTCCATCCAGGTTCTTATGGGCTCGGTTTTGCTTTAGATATGGCTTTAGGAGTGGAAGTTTGAGAGCTGGTTTGGAGCAAGCATTTTAAGAAAAGATAAACCTGATGGTGGGTAAGGTAAACCTGCAGCCATTCCAGGGCAATATCAGATGTGGGAAGGTCCTAGTTAATTTCATGAAGTCAGTGAAGCAGTCATACAAAGTATTTTTTAAATTAATTTATTTTTAATCAAAGGATAATTGCTTTACAACATGCAAAGTATTAATAGAACCCTGAGAGCCCACACACACTGAATTAGGAACTTGTACCCCAGGTTCCTATAAGCACTGCCTTACACCCTACGTGCCAATGGCAGCTCTGGCCAGTGAGTTTGGCGTGGTTTCTTATGCAGCATTTTTGTGACAATAGTTGAGCTATAACAGGGAGTTTCAGGTATTTTTAATGTGCCACATATGGGAAAAAAGAGTTGACTTTTGGTTCTTCAAAGAACCTTCCTAGGCTTCTTAAGAAGCAGGAGCTGGTAAAAGATTTCTCAGCCTTGTTACCATTGGCCTTTGGAGTTCTTTGTTGGGGCGGTGGCGGGGGCTGTCTTGTGTATTGTAGGATGTTCAACAGCATCCCTGGCTTCTGTCTACTAGAAGCCAGAAGTACCCCACCCGCAGTGTGGCAACCAAAAATGTCTACAGACATTGACAGGTGACCTCTGGGGGCAAAATCACCCCACTTGAGATTCACCAAATTAAAAGGCCAGATTTGGGTTCAGTTTGAGAAGAGACTTTCCCATAGTGACTGTTGTGATGAAATAAGCTTCTAAACTGGGAGTAATTGGAAGTGGACCCTGTGTGGGATCTGCTTCTTCATTGCACAGGGGACTGGATCAGACAGCATTTAAGGGGCTTCCCAACGCTGACTCTCCACACTGATTGGAGGAGAGAATTTCATCATTTGTCACCATCTGCTCTGGGGCTTGTCAGCATAACATTGTTTCCTTGGCAGTCTGTTCAGCTCGTGAATGTCCTTCAGGAGCATTTTCATAAATCTGAAATGATATTTCATAGTGTTATATTGTTTATATTCAGATTGCTTTCAGGACATTTTCTTTTTGATCTGGTTGGTATTAAGGGCTAGTACTATGCCTTTCTTATGGCTATATGAGATGGCGTTCAAAATGTCTCATTTTAATGTGGGAGAATGTTACTTGGTTAGTAATAAATGTACATTTATATTACAATAAACTAGATAACAGAATTCTGTTACAGTTTTTAAAGCAAAAATGTAAAGTTAAATCCTTATTACTGGAAAAGCATTTTCAAAAGCACTAGTCATGTTCTGGGGTCTGACTTGGGCTAGGTCACTAGAGATCTCTCCAGGATCTGGCGAGTTTCTGCAACCAGGAAGGAAAGAGGAGAGGCTGTCACTTTGCAGAACCTTGATGCGCCAGACCCTTCTCTTACTGGGGAAGAGAAATCAGGAGCCCTTTAGTAATCACACCGTGGCTCTGGGCAGCTGAGTTTGAGCCTTGGCTTTGGGAAGTCCTCCTCTGCCTGTTGTTGCCACCACCCAGCAGCAGCAGCCCGTGGCGCTCTCTAGCCTGGTTATAGACATTCTCTGAAGTTGGCAGGGGAAGCCAGATAGCTGTTTCCATGCTAGTATTAGAATCAGTAGCTATATTAGGCTGTTGTCTGTAAGGACAGAAAAGTAGATACTGGGAATGAGGGAGAGAGGGACAAGCATGACAATGAAGATAGTTATGAGTTTGTGTGCTGGAAAGCTTGGGCTGTGTTCAGCAAGGATTGATGAACCAAATAGTAAATGTAGCCTCTTAGAGATAACACTGAAACATTTTCTTTAGAAATAGGTTGGATTGAAACATTCTCTACCAAGAGAATGTGTAAAAGATTATTAGAAGAGGAAGTCCATTATCAAACTAGCAAGCTAAAAACAAAACAAAACTAGAAAGCTATAGTTTCACAAACAGATGTACAATACTTCTTAGCACTCTTCAGCTTTCTGATTGATGTTCCCAAATATTAGAAATTACGGAAGCTCTTTTTATTAATCTGGATTATAAAAGCACATAATTTTGATATTCTTATAGTTAACTTAGAAAAGTATTTTTTCATTAAAAAAAAATATTTAATTTGGCTGTGCCAGGTCTTATTTGCAGCACTCAGGATCTTCAATCGTCACTGTGGCATCAGGACCTTTAGTGGTGTCCTGTGGGATCTAGTTCCCTGATCAGGGATTGAACCCGGGGCCCCCTGCATTGGGAGCGCATAGTCTTAGCCACTGGACCACCAGGAAAGTCTTGAAATTTTTTTTAACTTTTAAGAGTATTAGAACAAAGCAATGGGGATTCCCTGGTGGTCCAGTGGTTAGGACTCTGAGCTTCCACTGCAGGTTTCCTGGGTTCAGTCCCTAGTTGGGGAACTAAGATCCTGCGTGTTGTGTGGTAAGGCAAAAAAAAAAAGCTAAATTTTAGAATTAGATTCATTGATTCATTGAAGGACTTTTAGAATTTTGTATCTTTAGGAACATGACATGAGAAAGGTTTAGTAAATAAAAGACAGTACCCTGCTGCTGCTGCTGCTGCTAAGTTGCTTCAGTCGTGTCCGACTCTGTGCGACCCCATAGATGGCAGCCCACCAGGCTCCCCCGTCCCTGGGATTCTCCAGGCAAGAACACTGGAGTGGGTTGCCATTTCCTTCTCCAATGCAGGAAAGTGAAAATTGAAAGTGAAGTCGCTCAGTCATGTCCGACTCTTCGAGACCCCATGGACTGCAGCCTACCAGGCTCCTCCGCCCATGGGATTGTCCAGGCAAGAGTACTGGAGTGGGGTGCCATCACCTTCTCCAGAGAGTACCCTAGTGATACTATTAACAAATCTTCATTTCTAATTGTAGTTAATTCCATTTACTATAGAGAAGTATCAAAATAGTGTGTATGTAGCTCTAGCTACATGTATATGACAGAATCATTATAGATATTCAGGTCTCAGTTTCTGTTGGACCTCTAACCAATTAGGAAAAAACAAATCCCAGTAATCTAAGCAGCACATTGTAATAGTAAAGGCTTATGACCATAGTTTCTATTTCTAATAATAGAAACTCAGTTCAATTCAGTCACTTAGTCATGTCTGATTCTTTGCGACCCCATGAACCGCAGCATATACCAGGCCTCCCTGTCCATCACCAACTCCCGGAATTTACTCCAACTCATGTCCATTGAGGAGAAGGCAATGGCACCCCACTCCAGTACTCTTGCCTGGAAAATCCCATGGATGGAGGAGCCTGGTAGGCTGCAGTCCATGAGGTCGCTAAGAGTCAGACACAACTGAGCGACTTCATTTTGACTTTTCACTTTGATGCATTGGAGAAGGAAATGGCAACCCACTCCAGTATTCTTGCCTGGAGAATCCCGAGGACAGGGGAGCCTGGTAGGCTGCCATCTATGGGGTCGCACAGAGTCGGACACGACTGAACCGACTTAGCAGCAGCAGCGTGTCCATTGAGTAGGTGATGCCATTCAACCATCTCATCCTCTGTTGTCCCCTTCTCTTCCTGCCTTCAATATTTCCCAGAATCAGGGTCTTTTCCAGTGAGTCAGTTCTTTGCATCAGGTGGCCAAAGTATTGGAGTTTCAGCTTCAGCATCAGTCCTTCCAATGAATATTCAGGACTGATTTCCTTTAGGATTGACTGCTTGGATCTCCTTGCAGTCCAAGGGACTCTCAAGAGTCTTCTCCAACACCACAGTTCAAAACCGTCAATTCTTTGGCACTCATCTTTCTTTATAGTCCAGTTCTCAATTCCATACATGACCACTGGAAAAACCATAGCCTTGACTAGACGGACCTTTGTTGGCAAAGTAATGTCTCTGCTTCTTAATATGCTGTCTAGGTTGGTCATAACTTTTCTTCCAGGGAGCAAGCGTCTTTTACTTTCATGGCTGCAGTCACCATCTGCAGTGATTTTGGAGCCCCCAAAAATAAGATCAGCCACTATTTCCCTGTCTGGCTCCAAATATAAAGTCTGTCACTGTTTCCCCGTGTATTTGCCATGAAGTGATGGGACCAGATGCCATGATCTTAGTTTTCTGAATATTTGGGCTTTAAGCCAACTTTTTCACTTTCACATTCATCAAGAGGGTCTTCAGTTCTTCGCTTTCTGCCATAAGGGTGGTGTCATCTGCGTATCTGAGCTTATTGATATTTCTCCCGGGAATCTTGATTCCACCTTGTGTTTCATCCAGTCCAGCATTTCTTATGAGGTACCCTGCATATAAATTAAATAAGCAGGGTGACAATATAAAGCCTTGATGTATTCCTTTCCTGATTTGGAGCTGCTGCTGCTAAATCGCTTCAGTCATGTCCAACTCTGTGCGACCCCATAGACAGCAGCCCACCAGGCTCCCCCGTCCCTGGGATTCTCCAGGCAAGAATACTGGAGTGGGTTGCCATTTCCTTCTCCAGATTTGGAACTAGTGCTAGTTAAATAAATAAGCCATCAAATAGGAATACCAGTGTTTTAATAAATGTCTGAGAGATCCTGTTTAGGTATTGTGTTAATAAAACATAGTAAACTGAAAAAATGGGCTTGTTTTCTGAAAAGGAAGTTCCTTGGGACTGTGTTTTATCCTCTGGGATAGCCCTGTTGCCTGGCCATGTGCTTAGTCGCTCAGTCATGTCTGACTCTTTGCGACCCCATGGACTGTAGCCCTCCAAGCTCTTCTGTTGATGGAATTCTCCAAGCAGGAATACTGGAGTGGGTTGCCATTCCTTCCTCCAGGGGGTCTTCCCAACCCAGGGATTGAACCCAGGTGTCCTGCATTGCAGGCAGATTCTGTACCATCTGAGTCACCAGGGAAGCCTGGTCCGTAGTAGGTGCTAATAAATCTTTGTATGGATTAATAAAAGAGAAGGGAAGAAAGTAAATGTAAGAGTAATACTCCAGTGTTAGATGAAGAAGAAATCCACAGGAGTGAAGGAGTGCATATTTAAAGTGTTTTATTTACTTATTTATTTTTGGCTGTGCTGGGTCTTTGTTGCTGTGCTCGGGCTTTCTCTAGTTGCAGCCAACAGGGGGCGAATGGGGGCTGCTCTTCCTGTGGTGCTCAGCTTCTCATTCTGGTGGCCACTCTCGTTTTGGAGCACAGGCTTTCGAGTGCACAGACTTCAGTAGCGGCAGCCCATGGACGTAGTTGCTCCACAGCATGTGGAATCTTCCTGGACCAGGGATCAAACCCATGTCCCCTGCGTTGGTTCTTTACCATTGGACCACCAAGACAGTCTGAGAATACGTTTTAAAACATAGTCAGGTACCCAGGAAGCTTGGGTACATGTGATAATTGCTTGCTGCTTTGCTTCACTTTCCAACGTGTTAGTGCAACTCACTAAATTGAAGGTCCTGGCTTATATTCATCTTTGAATCTAGACAACATAGCACATAGTAATCGTCATTTATTGAAAAACTACGGTTTGCAAAGCACTGTTCTTCCCTACACAACAGCCAGGGGCATTATTTGCATTTTGGAAATAAAGGACACAAGCTTGGAGGAGTTGGATCGCTCGCCCGAAGGCACACTGCGGGGCCAGGATCCCAGCTGAGGGCTGTGCGGCCCTAGAGCCATAGGCATCGTCCCCAGGCAGACTCTCTAGGCGCTCAGTAACTGTGTGTGGAGTGCAAAAACAGAGGAGGCATCAGGATGACGTCATTAAGGGGATGGCATTGAGCTAGATGTTAAATAGAAGTAAGATTTAAGTGGGATGAAAAGGGCAGGGTGGTGGCGAGGGGTAGAGGATTCAGGCGAAAGGGACAGTCAATTAAAAAAATGAGAACATAGAGGCACAGAGAGAGTATATGTAGGACTTCTGGTTTCCTACCAAGTAGGATGTGTTTGAAGATGAGTAGAGGATAGTAGTTTGGGTCTAGGTTGCAGAGGGCCTTGGATGCTAACCTGAGATGCTTGGACTTTACTTTAGAGACAGAGTCAGTCCATCAGAGAGAATTTTTATCGGGAAAGAGCCTTGCATGCAGAAATACTCACCTAGAATTTGGAAGAAAGTTCAAGGCTAGTGATTCCTTGAGAATGCTTGTCTGAAACAGAGTAATGCTCTTTTGGATGAGAATGAACTAAAAAGTCCGTAAGTAAGAGCATTTTCGAGGTATCTGAACTCTCAGACTTGACCATAGGAAGATGATTGGCTGGTTTCAATATTCGTGGTAATGTGTAGAGGAGAGGGCAAATAGAGCTGTCAAACAAAAGATAAAGCAGGAGGCTGCAAATAAGAGTGTTCTGGAGTCTTAAGAATTACTAGTTGGAAGACCCAGATTTGTAGTCTTACAAGAATGGGTAGTCTTGAAAGAAAGTTCCACGGAAGAAATAGAGTCGGGCCTAATAAGACAAAAGGCTATGAGGTTGTTAAAAGTTGAGTGGTAAGAACTGTGATGGACATAAGTCAGAAAATATTTGTCCTTAAGGAATCACATATTGTTTTAGGGTAGTCGTCCATTAAGTGGGTAGACTCTCATGAGTTATTCTAGGGTAAGGGTTTAAGAAGTGTCTTGAGTTTCTGGCAGGTTTATGACTTCATCAGGTAAAAATATCAGATTCCATCTCAGCTAAGCTATGCCTAAGTCACACTTCCTTAATGGCCTCCTGGCTCTATTTAGAGAGTTCTATTAGCAACACTGACTCCATTTTGATCTTCCTTTCACATAGCTGATGAACAGATGACACATTAGTGGTGTCATTGCTTTCTCTTGACACTTGATTGACATGTAGGCTTTAGAAAAGCCTTAGAGTATGAACGTCTGTGTCTGTGAATCACAGTTTCTACTCTGGTCTTTTCTGACATAAAATGAACTACTGGGTGCTTTCAGTTGTCTCAACTCTATACACTGTCACACAGCCAGGCATCTATATCTTCAGGGAAACTGCCCTTTCAAGGATCATCAGTGGGATTAAAATAAATCACTTTAGTTTAGTCTGCTATTGTTCCAAAGTTGTTTTTTTTTTTCTATCCCCCTTCTCCTGTAAAGTATTTCTCATTATTTGCTGAAACACTCTCACTAGATGTAACAAATTGCTTTCCTCCAACCTCAACAGTTATGTCTCTGTGATAATTTGCCTTTTGACTTCATATAACTGAAATATGGGCATTTTCTCACAATGTGCTTTTCCCCCACTCAACATTATTTTCTTGAGACCATTATAGAACATGTAAGTATTCCACTGTGTGAATACACCACAGTTTATTCATTCTGGTTCATTCATCCTGATTATTCATTCTGGTTTATTCATTCATCCCCACGTTGAAGCTTTCAGAATATCTGGAACTTGCTTTCTCTCTCTCTTTTTGGCCATACCTCATGGCTTGTGAAATTTAGTTCTCCAACAAGGGATCGAACCCCATCCCTTGGCAGTGAGAACACAGAGTCCTAACCACTAGATGGCCAAGGAGTTACTGAAACTTGCTCATTTTAAGTAAAAAATCTCCAGGATGCAGGACACACACATACATGCGTGCACACACACAGTATTCCATAGAAAAACCTGTGTGTACTGATCGGATTCAGTTTCCATTGCTTAAGAAGAATCTTAGATGATTATTGCAATTTCTAATATTTTTATTCTCCCACTGGCCTTAAAAAAAGATCCAAGAAGAAATTCCACTTTAATGAGAAGACTTGTTTAAATCAAAGACTTGTTTTTTTTTTGTTTGTTTGTTTGTTTTTCCTCTTAACATTTTTATTCTTAAACTTTTTCCCTCTATGGACTCTCACTTTTTTTTTTTTTTAACTAGAATTTCTTTTTTTTTTAAATTTTATTTTATTTTTAAACTTTACAATATTGTATTCGTTTTGCCAAATATCAAAATGAATCTGCCACAGGTATACCTGTGTTCCCCATCCTGAACCCTCCTCCTTCCTCTCTCCCCATACCCTCCCTCTGGGTCGTCCCAGTGCACCAGCCCCAAGCATCCAGTATCGTGCATCGAACCTGGACTGGCGACTCGTTTCATACATGATATTATACATGTTTCAATGCTATTCTCCCAAATCTCCCCACCCTCTCCCTCTCCCACAGAGTCCATAAGACTAATCTATACATCGGTGTCTCTTTTGCTGTCTCGTACACAGGGTTATTGTTACCATCTTTCTAAATTCCATATATATGCGTTAGTATACTGTATTGGTGTTTTTCTTTCTGGCTTACTTCACTCTGTATAATAGGTTCCAGTTTCATCCATCTCATTAGAACTGATTCAAATGTATTCTTTTTAATGGCTGAGTAATACTCCATAGTGTATATGTACCACAGCTTTCTTACCCATTCATCTGCTGATGTGCATCTAGGTTGCTTCCATGTCCTGGCTATTATAAACAGTGCTGCGATGAACATTGAGTACACGTGTCTCTTTCCCTTCTGGTTTCCTCGGTGTGTATGCCCAGCAGTGGGATTGCTGGATCATAAGGCAGTTCTATTTCCAGTTTTTTAAGGAATCTCCACACTTCTCCATAGTGGCTGTACTAGTTTGCATTCCCACCAACAGTGTAAGAGGGTTCCCTTTTCTCCACACCCTCTCCAGCATTTATTGCTTGTAGAGTTATGGATTGCAGCCATTCTGACTGGCGTGAAATGGTACCTCACTATGGTTTTGATTTGCATTTCTCTGATAATGAGTGATGTTGAGCATCTTTTCATGTGTTTGTTAGCCGTCTGTATCAAAGACACTTGTTTTAATTTAGAAAAGTTTCTTGGGGGCCTCACTGGTGGTCCAGTGGTAGACACCCTCTGAGCATCCAGTGCAGGGGGCATGGATTCAATCCCTGATCAGGGAACTAAGATCCCACACATCTTGTTGTGTGGCCAAAAAAAAAAAAAAGTTTCTTGATTAGTGGAAAAAAAAAAAAAAAGCTTCTTGATTACTACAGAAGGCCAACTTGGAAAAGCTGAGTATATATCAGAGTAATTTTATTTTGTTCCTAAGATAAACTCTTTGAAAGCCAGATCCAGGTTGACTGTTTGTTTCACCGATTCACATTCTAGGTGAGATGCTGCTGCAGAGCTGGCCCCTGGTTCAGAAATGTTGCTTTCAGAATTACTGTTCACGCGAATGTTGTGTCAGGGTCCTCTGTCACTTGTGGGTGAACCCTCACACTAGTGCGGGGTACCCCAAGAGCCTGCGTCCAAGGGCGTGTTCAGTGGACTTTGGGGTCTGCTGACCTGAGACTGGGCACTAATGCTTGCCTGTCTTCCAGCTTTCATGACACTGGTGATCACGCTGCTGCACGTGTTCTGGGGCATCATGTTTTTCGATGGCTGTGAGAAGAAGAAGTGGTATACCCTTCTTGTAGTTCTTCTCTCCCATCTGCTGGTGTCAGCCCTGGTGAGTATTGCAAATCTGCTCAAACTGGGTTTTGGAGCTTTAAGTCCACACATCTGAAGTGATAGATTCCACTCTAAGTGAAATACACTCTCGTGGGATAATGAGGAAATTCAGAAAAAGTCATTTAAAAGAATGAATGAATGATAGATTAAATCATCCAAGTCTTACTATAGAAAGATAACTATTAATTTGTTGGTTGATCTCATAAACTATTTCTTTTTGGTAGGTGTCTTCTTTTAATTAAGTTAGTCAAACCTGAAATAGTCTTGCATTATGCTTATGTTATGGAACACATTTTAAGCAATTTCTACATTATTATGGATCCTTTTAATATTTACATTTTAATAGCTTTTTATATCATTACATAAAATTATAGTTTGCTTAACTGATCATTTGTTTTTCTACTTTTGGTTATTAGAAAGCTGTTTTGAATTGAACATCATTGTATATGAAACTTTTTCAATATGTTGTTCAGATTCTAATGAATGGAGTTAGGAAGTCAAATGGAATACTGTATAGCACAGGGAACTATATCCAATCTCCTGGGACAAACCATAATGAAAGAGAATATTTTAAAAATGTATATATGTGTATAAACTGAGTCACTTTGCTGTACAGCAGAAATTAGCACAAATCAACTATTCAGTTTTTTTTAATGTCAAAAATAAATAAATAAAATAAAATAAAAACCTGTCTGCAGCTTGAGGAAAAAAAAAGACTTCAGACAAACTCAAAAGACAATTTAAGGATTTCCTTGGTGGTACAGTGGATATGACGGAGAGGGCGGTGGCACCCCACTCCAGTACTCTTGCCTGGAAAATCCCATGGAGCCTGCTGGGCTGCAGCCCATGGGGTGGCTAAGAGTCGGACACGACTGAGTGACTTCACTTTCACTTTTCACTTTCATGCATTGGAGAAGGAAATGGCAACCCACTCCCGTGTTCTTGCCTGGAGAATCCCAGGGACGGGGGAGCCTGGTGGGCTGCTGTCTATGGGGTCGCACAGAGTCGGACATGACTGAAGCAACTTAGCAGCAGCAACAGTGGATACGAACCTGTCTGCCAATGCAGGGGACACAGGTTCGATCTCTGGTCTGGAAAGATTCTGCATGCCAAGAGCAACTAAAGCCTGTGCACAATTACTGAGCCCTGCTGTAGGGCCTGCAAGCCACAACTACTGAAGCCCGCATATCTAGAACCCTTGCTCTGCAACAAGAGAAGCCACTGCAGTGAGAAACCTGTGCACCGCCACGAATAGTAGTCCCTGATCTTCACAACTAGAGAAAGCTCGAGTGCAGTAATGAAGACCTAGTACCATCACAAATAAATTAATTAATTAATTTTTAAAGAGATAATTTAATCTGTGTTAGAAAGCATTATATACAAGAACTCACTTTCTAGATTTTTAATAAAATTTTATCCAAAAAAAATTTAATATGTCACTTTCGTGCAAATTAGAAAAAGGATTTCCTTCCTCAAGATACTTTACTTTTGGGAAGAACTATAACTATGCTAATTTTGTTAGGACAAGACAGTTCATCGCTGTCGCCCAGAAAAATGGCATAATAAATATTAAAATCGGGAACTTCCTTGATGGTCCAGTAATTAAGACTTTGACTTCCAATGCACGGGATGCCAGTTCAATCTCTGATCCTCTGATCGGGAGTTAAGATCCCACATGGCTGGAGGCCAAAAAACCAAAATATATAAAAGGAACAATACTGTAACAAATTCAATAAAAACCTTAAAATGGTCCACATCAAAAAAAGCTCTTAATATTAAAATCTAAAAATATATATATATATATATTAAAGCCCTTGAGGCAGATTGCTAAAATTCTCTCCAAAAGGGTTATACTATTGTTAATCATTCTGATTAATATCAAGAGTGCCTGGGACTTCCCTGGCCGTCCAGTGGTTAAGACTCCAAGTTTCCAATGCAGGGGGCTCAGGTTTGATCCCTGGTTAGGGAACTAAGATCCCACCCACATGCCACATGGCCAAAAAAATGTGAAACCCCCTCCCAAAGAGTACCCATCTTAATCCCTCCTCACTGGTATTAAAATGCCAGTTTTCAAAAGAAAGTTGAAAAGGATACTTGACTACGTGTATTTTTAAAGCACTGTTTAATGCTTTAGTCTGATTTTAATCATAACTTGTCATATACTTAGAATGATCCCAGCCATTGCCTCGTCTAGACCGTCATCATTTCTCACCTAAAGTATTCAAAAGTTCCTTCTGATGGTGTCCTGCTTCATGTTTCTTTCTTCTCCATCCATTTAGAGTTCATATCAAGTTTTCTTATACTGGACTCTGCTCTCTCACCCATCTAAAGAACAGTCTTCTTGCCTTCCCTACCTAAAACATTTCAGTCATACTAAAGTTACACTTAATATGATGGCAGCTGCTGCTGCTGCTAAGTCCCTCAGTTGTGTCTGACTCTGTGCGACCCCACAGACGGCAGCCCACCAGGCCCCTCCATCTCTGGGATTCTCCAGGCAAGAATACTGGTGTGGGTTGCCATTTCCTTCTCCAATGCATGCATGCATGCTAAGTCGCCTCAGTTGTGTCTGACTCTGTGCGACCCCATAGATGGCAGCCCACCAGGCTCCTCTGTCCATGGGATTCTCTAGGCAAGAATACTGGAGTGGGTTGCCATGTCCTTCTCCAATGATGACAACTATGTAAAGTCAAATCTTCATGGAAAAATAATTGGAGAGAGAATGCATTAAAGTATTAACAGTTTTCATCTCTGGATGGGTTCTTTTATTCTTTATGATTTTCAACATGTTCCAAAGTTTCTACTGTATATACTTTAATAGTCAGAAAGGAAATAGCAAGAAAAAGCCAATGTCCTTCTTATGGATCCAGTCCACCATTCATTCATTCAGCAAATAGTACCTTCTGTATTACAGACACTGTTCTAGATGAGCAAAACAATTTACAGAAAAAAAAAACAAACCTGTGCCTTTACCATCTAGTGGATAGAGAGACAATAAGCAATAGACATAATAAAACGAAATATGTTAGAAATTGATTGGTGCTGTGAGAAAAAAGGGAAAGTAGAGTGGGTTCAAAGGGCTCAAGGGACCTCCCTGGTGGTCCAGTGGGGAAGACTCTTTGCTCCCATTGTAGGGGACTTGGATTCGATTCCTGGTCAGAGAACTAGATCTCACATGATACAACTAAGACCCAGTACAGCCAAAATAAGTAATTAAAAAAAAAAGATTCTAGATTGTAGGGGCTGGGGATGTTGAATTTTCAAACTAGGTAGTTCAAAGTCAGCTTCATTGTGAAGATGACAGTTAAGCAAAGAAGTGAAGTTGGTGATGTGGCTGTCTGGAGAAGGAACATGACAGACTGAACAGCTAGTGGCAAAGTCCTAATACTAACATGCTTGGCACGTTTATGGAAGCAAGAGTGGCCAGAACCATGAGCCAGGGGAAGTTAGTAGGAGATACTGTCACAGATTTGAAATTGGGGATGGAAGTCATGGTTGGAAATGGGAACCATATCTAGATAATGCAAGGCTTGGGCTTTTAGCCTTAGTGAAATGGGTTCATTGTAGGGTGTTGGATACAGGGACTTGATTTGAATCACGTTTTAAAAGGCTCACTTTGACTGCTGTTTTCAGAGTAGACTGTAACAGGGGAAGAAATTAAATCATCAAGAGAAGGATGGGGACACCTTGGGTGAGATAGCAATGGAGACAATGAGAAATGTTCAGATTCAGGACATGTTTCTGACAGTAGAGCTAACAGCTGTTTCCTGACAGACTGGATAACGCTAGGGAGAGAAAGAGGAGCCAAGGACATCTTCAAAATTTTGAGCCTGGGCAACTCAAAGGATGGAGTTGCCATCAGCTGGGATGGAGAAGCTTGTGAGGGAGAGCAGGAGTCCTCTTTGGTCCTGGTACCTTGGAGGTGCCTGTTAGACATCCAAGGTGGGTATCTGGATGAAAAAGTCTGGAGTTTGGGAGAGAAATCCAAGCTTAAAAAGGTCATTACAGGGAGTGACTCTAAGCAGACGAGAGAAGAGGCCAGAGGACTAAGCCCTGGGGCATTCCAACCTTGAGGCTGGGGCAAGAGCAGAACCCAGCCACAGAGACTGAGAAGGAGCAATTTAGTGACGTAGGAAGAGAACCAGGAGTCAGGTGTCCTGAAGCTAAGTGTATTAAGGAAGAGAGAGTGATGGGTTGTAGCAGAGGCCAGTGGAATAAAACCCAGACCTCTTCGTTTGACATAAGCCTGTTACTGAATCTTACTGGTGCTAAACTTAGCTCTTGCTGCTCCCCATAGTTCATATCATACACTCTATCTGAACTGACCCAGTGTGGCAGTTCATATCATACACTCTATCTGAACTGACCCAGTGTGGCTCACAGGTTGTTCATGCTGTAATATATGCAGTGATGGGTCTCCCCCCTAACCTAGGTCAGCTTAGAAAACTGTTCATTTCATGTGAGGCGTTCCTGGAAAAGGTGCACATTTCTGAAAGCACTATCCTAGCCCCTTTTTATAGCTGTGTTATAACCCTTCTCCCTGGCCAGCATTATTTTATTTGATACAGCTTTTACATCTATGTCTCCAATTAGGGGTTGATCATCAAGGATGGGATCTTGTCAATCTTTGTATCCTGAATCCCTGGCACATAGGAGATGGCCAGTAACTATTGTTGAATATTGAAAAGTTTATATTATTCTCTCTGATGATTGAAAAGAACCCAGAAAATTTGTAAGATTACATACCAAAATGTTAACAATAGTTGTCTCTGAATGACAGATTTCAGAAAAAGTTTTAAGTTTTATGAATACAGCACATGTACAGTAAAGTATATGAATCAAAAGTGTACATCTTTTTTTTTTTCTAATCTTTGGGCTTCACTGAGCAGCATGTGGGATCTTATTTCCCCAACCATGGATCAAACCCATGCCCCCTGCATTGGAAGCGCAGAGTCTTAACCACTAGACCACCCAGGTCCAGTGTGTACATCTTGATGAATTTTCCCAGTGTGAACATACCAATGTCACTCAAACCCAAATGAAAGCTAAAACATCTGCTGCCATGAGCTTCCTGGTGCTACTTCACTGCTCCCCGCCCCCCACACCCCTCCAGGGATAACCACGGTCCTGACTTCTGACTCGATAGCTTGCCCTGCCTTTTGGTATTTATTAAACAGAACAGTACAGTGTTTGCTCTTGCGTCTGACTCCTTTCACTCAATCTTGGTTTGGGAAATTAATTAGTTTATAGCTATTGATTGCTGTTTCTTTGCAGAATAGTGTTCTACGGTATGACTGTACCGTCATTTATCCATTCCACAACAGAGAGGCATTTATGCTGTCTCCAGGTTTTAACCATTGTGAACAGTACTGCTTTAAGCATTCTAATGTGTATCTCTTGGTAAAAATGTATGCACATTTCTTCTGGATGTATACCTGGGGTAGAATTCCTTGTCATGGGGTGTACATATGTCGATTGTTCATACCACTCACTTTTTCAGAGAGGTTGTATCAACTTACACTCCACCATTGATTTATGAGTTGTATTTTCTCCACCTCTTCATCAGCACTTAGGATTGCATTCTTTATTGTCACCCTTATCTAGCACTGGATGTGTAGTGGTGTCCCATTTTGGTTTTCATTTTCATTTTCGTGATGGTGAATGAAGTGTCTTCCTATGTTTATCAGCCATTTGGATAATTCTCTTGGGATGTGCCTGTTCACATCTTTTACCCATCATTCTACTGGTCGTCTGTCTTTTTTTTTTTTTTAGGTTCTTTTTTGGTATTCTCTAAAAGAGGCTTTTATTAGATATGCCTGTCTACTCACTTCAGTCATGTCCAACTCTTTGTGACCCCATGGACTGTAGGCTGCCAGGCTCCTCTGTCCATGGGATTCTCCAGGCAAGAACAGTGGAATGGGTTGCCATTTCCTTCTCTGTTATTAGATATATGCATTATAAATAACTTGTCCTACAGTGTGGTTTGTCTTTACATTCTCTTAATGTTGAGTGTTGTGTAAAAATTAGCCTATCTGAATTTCAAGTTTTAAAATTTGTTTTACTCGTTTGTACATTTTAATTTTCTACAATAATCACGTATTGTTTCTGTAATTGTTTAAAAGAGATAATTTTATTAAAGAAACAAGCTAAAAGATGGAAAGTAGCTTCAGTTCAGTTCAGTCGCTCAGTCGTGTCCGACTCTCTGCGACCCCATGAATCGCAACACGCCAGGCCTCCCTGTCCATCACCAACTCCCAGAGTTCACTCAAACTCACGTCCATCAAGTCGGTGATGCCATCCAGCCATCTCATCCTCTGTCGTCTCCTTTTCCTCCTGCCCCCAATCCCTCCCAGCATCAGAGTCTTTTCCAATAAGTCAACTCTTCGCACGAGGTGGCCAAAGTAGCTTAGCACCCTACAAAGTGTGTTAAAACTCAGCAGATTTGAGGAATAGAATTATCCTTAAGAATCTGAAGGAGAACCTGAAGGGCTCAGTGCCTGCCATGCCCGCAGATGCTTCCTGAGAAAAGCGCTCTTTGTGCACAAGGTGCTGTCTGCAGAATCAGCCTGTGACCCTGGCCAGAGCGGGTAGGAAGGTTTCGGGGGTTTCGCGCAAGGGAATGTGTAGGCAGGGCAAGGGTGAGGACGCTGAGGTGCTGGGGAGCACTTCCCCTGAAACCTCGCCGGGCAGAGGTGTGTGGTGACAAACTGACCCAATTAGAGCCTCTTTTTTCTTAAAAAGAACCTGTTTCTCCACCTTATCCTGGTCGAGCAGAGAAAGTATTCCTTCTCCTGTCAAAGGCTAGTCCCTTGTTTGAGCTCCAGACCTAATTCTTTGCGACCTTACTCCTTCTGTCCTCCATCACCAGCCTTACCGTCTCTTCACCGGCACATAGACGTGTCTGGGTTTGGGGCTTGCTTTTGTTTTATTTGGCCGCACCAGGTCTTTGTTGTAGCATGTGGAATCTAGTTCCCTGACCAGGGGTCGAAGCCAGGCCCCCTACTTTGGGAGTGCAGAGTCTTAGCCACTGGGAGCCACCAGTAAAGTCCCTAGACGTATCTTAAATAAAACTCTTCATTATTGCCGGTTCTTTCTAGCCGTGACTTGTTTTCCCTAGTCTGCATCACAGCGAAATTTCTGTCATGTTCCTAGTGCATTCTGGCTTCTGTCCAACCACTCTTCTAAGACTGCATGTTTCAAGATCAAAAAGGACCTCCATCACTCCATATCTAAAGGATGCTGGGTTTTTTTTTTTTTCCCCCTCCATCTCATCAGCCTTTAGGAGGAGTTGGCCGCCCCCTCTTTGTAATATTTCCTCTTTTGGCTTCTGCATCGCGCTGTCCTGGTTCCCTCTCATCCCACTCCTTGCTCTTCTCAGATGCCTTGCTAACTCTTTTTCAGTATGAGTCAAGCCAGTAGGGTGGTGTTGGTGCTTTTATTTGCTCCTGCAATACTAAACAGCACAAATACTTTATAATTGTTCTCAGGACTGGAGCTTGACTTCGCTTTTCCCTTCTCTCTACAGTAACTCTGTGGGTAATCACATTCATAGCCGTGGCTTTAAGCCCGTTTATGAACTGTGCTTCTGTATTTCTCTTTTTAGCCCAGGCCTCTCCTCAGAGCCTCATACTCAGAAACCTAACTGCTTACCTGACATCTGTTTGTTTGTTTGTTTGTTTTTGACCATTCATTACAGCATTTGGGATCTTAGTTCCCCAACCAGGGATTGAACCTGTGCCTCTGTATTGTAAGTATGGACTCTTAACCACTGGACCACCAGGGAAGTCCCCTGACACCTGCTTTTTGAAATCTCAGAGCCAGCCCACTCTTAGTATGTCCTCTTTGGACTTGGTTCCCACCTATCACTCCTAGCTTAGTCTTTGCCCAAGTTTTTTAAACTCGGTCTTCCTCAAGTCTTGCCTAGCTCATTACTATCACTATTTCCTTAAAGCCAGAACCATGGAAGTCACCCCTGGGCTCTCTGTTTCTCACATTGCATCCATCAGCAAGTCAAGTCCTGTCACCCACTCCCTCCATCTCTACCACCATCACCCTGGACTAAGCCACTATCCTGTACTCCACTCATTTGGTGAGGAGTTGTCTTAACTGTTCTCCCTGCTTTCACCATTGCCTCCTCGAATGCATTCTCTGCAGTTTAAAAATCTAAAATTGTTCAGCTCCTTGACCTAACATCCTTCTGCACCCTTCATTGTTCTGAGGGTAAAATTCACACTTAGCACCGACATGCCTATCTGGCCCCTGCCTTCCTCTCCTATCTCTGTGCTTTCTCTCCATATTTACACATCATTTATAGTGATTCTCAGATCCTCAGCTGCACCAAACTCTTTGCCCTGCTTGGGTTCCCTCCCTTAGTCTAAACCAGGCTGGCTTACACCTCCTCTTGTAAGTCTCAGATTAAATGCCGTTTTCTCAACGCCTTCCTTGTCCACCTTGAGTGGATCACTTTGTTCTTAACCTTTACTAGCACCGTCTCAGTTGTAGTTATTCTGTCCTGGCATTTATCACAATGTGTAAGTATTTATTTTTTTTATTATTTATTACTTTGGCTGCACTGGGTCTTCATTGCAGTGTGCAGGCTCTCTAGTTGTGGCGTGTAGGCTTAGTTGACTCCCGGCGTGTGAGATCTTAGTTCCCTGATCAGTGATCGAACCCATGTCCTCTGCATTAGAAGGCAGATTTTAACCACTGGGCCACCAAGGATGTCCTGTGATTAGTTACTTGTTTCTTCACTCATTGCCTGTCTCCCTTACTGCCATAAGCTCTGTTAGGATAGGCTCTGTGGTCTTCACTGGTACCTTGTGGGACCTCATCAGTGGTTTTTAAATGAACTTTTGGAACCCTCAGCAGTTGTGCAGCTGAAAAAGAGATGCTGTTCCCTCTTGTTCCCTTGATTAGAGAGGGTCAGATGGTAAAGAATCCACCTGCAATGCAGGAGACCCAGGGTCAGGAAGGTCCCTGGAGAAGGGATGACAGTCCACTCCAGTATTGTTGTCTGGAAAATTCCATGGACAGGGGAGCCTGGCAGGCTGTAGTCCATGGGGTCACAAAGAGTTGGACACAGCTGAGCCACTAACACTTTCACTTTCAACACAGACTTGTCTTAAGTTTCTCAATTCTCAGAGCTAGTTAACAGAAAAATGATTATAAACTGGACCCTGGTTATATAACATCTGTTTTCTAATGGGTATTTCATTAGGTCTGCCTTCTGATTACCTTCTAGGGTTGCCCTTTGAATACAGCAAAGCACAGGTTTATGGGCTAGTGTCTGCTGACCAGGTTAATTCCTGTGTGTCTGTGGGCCCATGACATACATCAGATGTTTGGTGAAACACACCTCCACTATTGAAAGTATTTCATATTTTCCATTATCTTAGGTTATTCCACATATTTAATAAGGTTGCTTTTATTTTCCCTCTGCAGACCTTAATCAGTCCTCATTATGGATTAAATCTGGTGTTGGCATATATCATCATGGTGCTCATGGGTGTCTGGGCCTTCTTTGTTTCTGGAGGCAGCTGCCGAAGCCTGAAACTCTGCCTGCTCTGCCAAGACAAGGACTTCCTCCTCTTCAACCAGCGTGCCAGATAACCTCCGAGAACCAGCACTTCTCAAACAGTAAGCTGCCTCATTAGAGGAAGCACAACTGTGCCTTTTTCTAAACATCCCTTTTCCTGGTGGAATTTAGAAGAAACCAAACTATTTAGACACGATTCGGCTTTCATGCAACAGCTTTCTGAAAGGGATACATCTCTGGTGCAGCCAGCGCATGTTAGAACTTCCTGGGGAAACAAAGAATACTGATCTCTGGGCTCCATCTCCAGATTTAATTGGTCTGAGCACTTGGTAATTCTTTAAAGCTTTCTAGATGACACTGATGCACAGCCAGGTTGAGAACCATTGCTGCCCAAATAGGAACTTCCTGAGAACACTGTAGGTGAATAAAAATCAGATGTTTTGCTGTCTCTTAACTCAGCCTGCACTGAGCGAGTATCTGAATATAAATCCTGGTTAGCCTGTGTCTTTCGAGTTCTGAAGTCACAGAAGGCTAAAGGGCTATCATCTCTATGAACTGTTTTCATGTACTTCACTGGTACCCTGTTTTATGAGAACGTGGAGGCCGTGCTTCAAATACAATAATACATTGCACTGACACTATGATCATTTAGCCAAAGTAAGCTATGACGAATAGACTGTATTTTTCTCTACTGTTTCCAATCTCGATTTTGCTTTTTTGAAGCATCATATTGTTTTAGAGCATAGGTTCCATTTCTTTAACTAAAACCCAATTTCCAACTTCCTGGGAAGATGATATAAAACCAAGAATTTTGTGCAACTTCTGTAGGTCCTGGGCTTAAGGCTCTTCATGGGCTCTGCCCCGGGGCAGTGTTTACCAGCTGAGTGCTCACTGCTGGACTAGTTGACCTGAAGTCGTTTGTTCTATCTCTGAGCAGCTCTGCAGGTTGCTGAGTGATGTACCCTGGGACAGGCTTCACTGGAGCTGGCAGAAGTTTACTAAAAGCAGGAGGAGAGCAAGCCAGTAGAGCGGTGTTGACCCTTCTAATTTGCTCCTGTGATACTAACTGGCACATTCCCCCCAAATAGTGTAGTGGAAAATTAGGAATATGTCTTAAATTTGCCAAATTCATGCTTTTAACATAGTCCATGTACTCTTTAGATCTTGTAAATGTCTCTGGATTATTGTTGGCCGATAGGGCATTCCCTTTATAGGCGTATCTAAGATGTTTGTTCAGCTTCCAAACGACTCTTTTTTGGTTTCCTCTATAAAGAGGAATTGTGCCTTTACTAAGCTAGAAATTGTTCCCTTTTGATGACTTTTAGGGAGCTGTTGGTATGAAATGGAAATTCCGTACACATTAAAGAGAGAACCTCAGTGAATCCCATATGTACAATAGAACAGCCAAAAGAAATAGAAGTAGGAAATGAAAGGGTTCACCAGTGAGGTGACAGATGGGAGAATTTGACAAGAATTTAACAGATATGTTTAAAATGGAAATGCAGCCAGTATTTTGGGGTAGTCACACATCATTCTAAGAACCAGAACCTTACACGTGAACTAGATCTTTATCAGTGAAATCCCCTCTTATGTTTAAATTATTTGAATTTTTCAATCTGGGGATTCAGGAGCAGTAGGATTTCTGGCAAAACTATAAACAGTTTCGTAAGCAATTATAGTTATTCCCCTAAAGTGTATTTCAGCACTGACACCAGTGTTTTTGCTGGGGTTTGCAATTTTCCACCTTTATACAAGATTTTCTTTAGACTAGGTGAGTTATGGAAGAGTCAAGGACATAGAGACTGAATAGTGAAATCTGCTGTGCAGAATTGAAGGGAATTATATACCCATTGAACTGGGCTTCATTCCTATTGGAACATGGTGTTCTTTGATGAACAGAATAAGAAAAAGATACAGTTGGTTATGACGGTTGATTTACAAATCTCTTGAGTGGATAACCTGGTAAAATATTTGCTGATCTTTAAAGTGTATAAATATCTGAGAATATTGATATTACTCATACTTGAGCTCTGAGGATGTCTTCTGTGCATTAATAGTTCAATATTAAGAATCTGGGATATTGTGAAATCTCATTTATAAATGCATCTCAGGCAGGAAGAAAATTTTCTTTGATGGTGAGACTGTCTTTTTAATTCAGGAAATTATTTAGTAATTATTTAGTAATCCATGCTTACCTATGAATAAAGGAACTTTGTAGCTCCTTATTTCTCTTGTGAGTGTTGCCATAGTCAGCTTAGGCACAGTTATTGCAAATAGCCTTGCTCTGCCTGATGCCAAGGAAGCCCAGAGGGAGAGCAGCCTTCCTCTGTTGTATGTATATATTGAGATGTGCTTTCTTTTTATCTTTTCTCTTTTTTTGCATTTGTTACCTCTAAGGAACTTTCTGAGCCCTAATAGTGTTTGGAGAGGAGGCGATGGTGGTAATCTTGTATGTTCTCCTCCACACGGAGCTTTCTCAGTTTGGAGGGAAGTGAGGCTGTAGTTAAAGTTGACCATGGAATGTGAATGTTGTTGCAGCACTTGACTCTGTTGCCGTGTGAATCATTGAGATCGCTTATGGTTCTCTAATAATTTTTTTTTTTTTTAAACTCATTTGAGTTAGTGGTTGTAACTGGAGACGTTTTGTTACCCTTGATCGTGGCCTGTGTGACTGGCAATAGAATAGTAGCAGCCTCTTTGCAAACCTTAGTGAAAACATGGCTGAAAGGAATGAATGGTATCTGCAGATTGTATAGAAGATGGCTTTTGTTCCCAACGTTAGTATTTTTCTTCTCAAGCACATTTCATTTTTTCCTGGGAGTGGCAGTTACGGGTCAAAAATGCTAGGTATTCTTATTGCATAGAGTTGGTGCAGGACAAGCAGTCATGATGGAAGTGTCTTCTTACCTGATCCTCTTCGCTGGCCTCACACTAGCCCTAAGACATGGATTAATGGTCAGAGTGGGCCTGAGGGCTCCAGAGAAGCCAGAATGGCAGCTTGTCTCAGGTGTCAGCAGCCGGCTTCTTGGGAAGAACTCCTTGAGAGTGTCAGCTTTTTGCTGACTTCGTTTTCCTAAGGCCCAACCATTCCCAACTCCAGGTAGACGGCTGTCACAACAAAAAAGTTTCAGAGTTCTTCTCTTAGAGCACTTTGTATATGATTGCAGTGTTTACATTTCTGATTTAATACAAGACTTTGCTTCATCCCATTAACTTTTAGTGTTTAGAGGGCTGGGCACTGTCTCTGTGTTCTATATGTATCATTTTATATAAGTTATACTGTTATGTTGTATATACTTGCAGTATCAGACCTTACATTCAGTACACAATGCAATAGACTCTTTCCAGACTTGTATTTTTCAGTAAACAATAAAAAGATTGTCACGACTTGTTTCTCATGTTTCCTCTTCTTTGGAATAGTGTATCCTTCAGTGTCTGTTACTACAATTTTTGCCTCTTATAAAATTTGATTGTATGTTGTTTGTAACTGGTCAACTCTGAGATTCTTTTCAAAGACAAATCTTTGTTTTCTGATTTAAAATTCAAAAGGCTGATTTCATTTCTGTTTGTTCAAAAGCAGTTTGGTGCAGGCAAATTCCTTGAGGTGTCATAAACCTAGTGGAGGAGAATTCTCGAAGGTCCTGAATGCCCTTGAAAAAATCTCCCAAGTAATTGTGAAATAGTAAATTTATAAACCATCATGGAATCCTGGCTAAAGATGGCAGTTGGTTGACCAGGATAGTATAATTTAGTTTCTCCTAGTGACCCTGAGCAGCCTGTAGAGTCATTTTTGTTTTTCCTTCCCTTGGTGTGGAGTCAGTGTGGCTAAAGGGCTGGGCTTGGCCTCCACCATCAGACAGGTTACACAGAGAGTTGTTAGGGCCTGAAATTCGATACCCTGTGATGCTGGTTTAAAATGAGGCTGCTCCACATTTACGTTAACTGTGTTATTCGGTGAAGTATCCTCAGGAACCAAGGATTCTGGTCTAACTTCCCTGGTGGTCCAGTGGTTAAGAATCTGCCTTCCAATGGAGGAGATGCAGGTTTGATCCCTGGTCAGGGAACTAAGATCCCACATGCTGTGGAGCTACTAAGTCTGCCTGCTGCAATTACTGAGCCTGAGCACTGCAACTAGAGAAGCCCTCGCACCGCCTGGAAGTGCCTGTGCCTGGAATCAAAAGATCCTGTGCCCCAGAAGGAAAGCTCGCACATGCCGCAGTGAAGATCTCAAGTGCCGTAACTGACACCCGACGCAGCCAGATAAATACATAAATAATTTAAAAAATAGTAACAAAACCATAACTTGTAAGACAAAAGGTAGGCTTTCCTCAGATGACAGCCCAGATTCATGTACAATTTCTCTGTTCCTTCTGCACTGGAATTCTGGCTCTAGTTTAATTATTATTTGTTTGATATTTAGTTGGAACAGGGATTTCCCTGTGACCAGCCTCAACACATAAGAAACCTCCCATGGAAAGACCTACGTATTTTACCTTTGCCTCATTGAAAATGCTGAGTGAAGGACCCACTCCAGGCTTATGGTCTCAGCCTCCATAGAAGAATTGGGGATTTGACACATTCTAAAGGGATGACAGTAGATTATGAGCCCTGGCTTTAATATTCAGTAATTAGTAGGTGGTGCTTGTTGCTTAAGTGTGGGTCACTGTAAATCCTGTTTCTGCTGCTGCTGCTAAGTCGCTCAGTCATGTCCGACTCTGTGCGACCCCATAGACAGCAGCCCACCAGGCTCCCCTGTCCCTGGGATTCTCCAGGCAAGAATACTGGAGTGGGTTGCCATTGCCTTTCTACCTAATAGTAAATCTATACATATTTTCTGTGCTTGAGCAAAATTAGAGATGGAATCTGCAGTGTTTAATCAAGGCTCACCATGCACAGAACATTGTATCAGATACTTTATTGTGTGGGTGTGTGTAAGAGAGAGACTTTAAAAGGGTAGAAAAGAACAAGATGGTGAGGATCATTGTTTTTAGAGAATATATAAGGCAGCTACAAAATGCACTACAAACTAGGAAATGATATCGAATAGCTTGAATACATAAGATGATACTTAAAGTTTTAGACATGAAGAAGGGTACCTGGGTCATGGATGTATATCAGAGGAAAAGGTGGGACTGTGGGCTGAGCTCTGGGTGCACTCCAGTTGACAGGTAGAGGTGGGGTGATCACTGAGGAAAGAAGAAAAACCAGGAGGGCATGGTGGCCTGGGAGCTAGGGGGATGTATGTCAAATGCTGCTGAGCAATGACTAACATGAGAATTCTAACTAAAAATAAGAATTGATCTTTGCATATGGACAGATGAAATTTTCTGGTGACTTTGATAAAAGTAGTTTCGGTGTAGGGGTGAATACCTAAATGGAGTGGATTATAGAGATTGGGAGATAAGGAAGTAGCCACAGCATGTAGAGTACAGATAACCATATAATTATAATAGGGGAATTGGATGATAGCCCGAGAAGGATGTGGGAGCAGGAGAGGGCATTCTTCTGTTTTTTTGTTTTTTTTTTCTTTTTTCTCTATAATATTGTACAGTAACAGCATGTTTGTAAGAAGATGGGGATGATTCAGTGGAAAGGGAAAAATTGATATAGTAGAGGGGATAATTGCCAAAGTAGAGTCTCTGAAGAGAGAATGCAATGTGATCTTTTCAGCATTAAATGTTATATTAGATCAGTTAAAATATTTAAAAATAAGAACTTAAACTTTTACTTTAGAAAACTTTTACAGAGGAAGGACTTCCCTGGCAGTCCAGTGGTTAAGTCTCTGCACATCCAATGCAGGGAGTGTGGGTTTGATCATTGGTCAGGGAACTAAGATCCCACATGTGAGAGGCCAAAAAAAGTTTTTAGAGACAGGGGAGCAAACTAAAGCTAAAATAAGCAGAAGAAAGGAAATTAGAAGAGAAGAGCATACAAGAATAGCGTAAGTCAGATAGCAGAAAAACAGTGGAGAAATCAATAAAATGAAAATCTTTGAGAAAATCAATACAGTTAGTAAAACTATGTCCAGATTGATAAGGAGAAAAGAGAAGGTACAAAATATGAATATCAGTAATAAGTGAAGATATCACCACAGCATCTACATTATTAAATAAAAAGGGAATATTATGAAGAACTTAAAGGTGATAAATTAAAATTGTAAATGAAGTAGACAAATTCCATTTTAATAAAGCTCACTCAAGGGACTTCCCTGGTGGTCCAGTGGTTGGGAATCCACCTTCCAGTACAGGGGGCTTGGGTTTGATCCCTGGTTGGGGAACTAAGATCCCATGTGCCTCAGGGTGTCTAAGCCTGCCTCCCTCAACTACTGAGCCTGCGTACTCTCGAGGCCATGCTCTGAAACTAGAGAAAGTCCTCGTGCCTCAAGGAAGAGCTTGTGCATCCAAAATTTAAAGAAAAAAAATTTTTTAATTAAATAAAAACTTACTCAAGAAGGACTAGAAAATCTGGATATCCCTATATCTCTATAGACTGTGTTTTTTCTTACCTCTTAATGTGCCTTGTAATTATTGATTGCAAGCCAGACATATGTATTGGGTAATGGTAACTGAAGTAAATAGGCCTTTGATATAAGGTTCGCGTCCGTCTGAGCAAGAGTTGGGCAGTGTTTAGTGTCTGCCGCAGTGCTGAGACCAGAGGCTTTCGGTCCTTCCAGAGCCCCTGCTTTTGTCTCCCCTCTTGACCTGGGCTCTCCCACGTGCTCCTTCTCCAAGTCCATGTCTTGCAGATCTTTGAACTGTAACCCACTGTTTTTGTATTGGAGCCCTGTTGGTTGATAGTAAGGTTGATGTGGAAGAGGAGATGTCCTACAATCTTAAGACTAAATCTTAAGATTTAGTTTTTTGGTGAGCCTACATCCCTTAACCTTCTCTAATGAAGGTGAGAAAAATACTGATTTTCACTTTTAGAATTTTATTACTCTAAGTGTGGGAGTGACAGCTTTCAAGCTCTTTATGTATTGGAGCTGACCAGAAATGCCCTATGTGTATTAAAGACTCTGAATTTCCAGTTTACATAAAGAAATTCCTAAAAGGCTTCACTGAAGAATTCTACCAGAAAAGTTATGTTATAAAGCTGTTGTTGTCAAAACATTATAGTATTGGCATAAAAAACAGACACATAAAACCATAGAACTTCTAGAAGAAAACAAAGGCAGTACTCTGGTATCAGTTTTAGTAATCTTTTCTTTGAATATGTCTCAAGGAAAACAAGCAAAAATAAATGGGACTATATCAAACTGAAAAGCTTTTTGCACAGCAGAAGAAACTGTCATCAAAATGAAAAGGTCACTTACTGAATGGGAGAAGATATGTGCAAATAATATATCTGATAAAGGGTTAATAATACAAAATATATAAGGAACTCATAAAACTCAACATTAAAAAAAAAAAGAAAACCTGCAAACAGTCCAATTAAACAACCAGAGGATCTGAAAAGACATTTTTCCAGAGAAGACATTTAGTTGGCCAACAGGCTCGTGAAAAGGTGCTCCACATCACTAATCATCAGGGGGTGCAAATCAAAACTACACTGAGATATCACCTCACACCTGTCAGCTGGTATCATCAGAAAGGCTGCAAATAACAAGTGACGGCAAGGATGCAGTGAAAAGGCAAGCCTCTGGACTGCTGATGAGAATGTAATTTGATTTAGTCACTATGGAAAACAGTATGGAGGTTCTTCAGAAAATTAAAAATAGGACTACTGTATGATCCAGCAGTTCCACCCGTTGGTATTTATCCAAAGAAAACAAAAACACTAATTAAAAAAAATACATGCACCCTGTGTTCATTGCAGCATTTATAATAGCCAAGATACGGGAGCAGTCCATGTGTGCCTATCGATAGGTGAATGGGTAAAGAAGACGTGCTATATGTATTTATATGAAGTGGAAGTCGCCCAGTCGTGTCCGACTCTTTGCACCCCATGGACTTATATAGTCCATGGAATTCTCCAGGCCAGAATACTGGAGTGGGTAGCCTTTCCCTTTTCCAGGGGACCCTCCCAACTGGGAATCGAACCCAGGTCTCCAGCATTGCAGGCGGATTCTTCATGAGCTGAGCCACAAGGGAAGCCCAATATATTTATGTGTGTGTGTGTGTGTGTGTGTATAAAATATGGAATATTACTCAGCCATAAAAAGAATGAAATCTTGCCATTTTCAACAACATGAGGGTATTAAACTTTGTGAAATGTCAGCAAGGAAAGATAAATACTGTATGATTTCACTTATATGTGAAATTTTAAAAACAAAACAAACAGTTATCGATACAGAGAACAAAACAAGTGGTTACTAGAGGAAGGGGTGGGGAGAGAAAAGAAATAGGTGAGAGAGATTTAAGAGGGACAAGCTTCCAGTTGCAAAATAAATGAGTCATGGGTATGAAACGTACAGTGTGAGAAATACAGTCAATAACTTTAGTACCTTTGTATGCTGACACTTTGTAACTAGATTTATTGTGGTGATAATTTTGAAGTATACCAAAATACCAAATCACTACATTATGTAACATAAGAACTAGCATAGTGTTATAGGTCAGTTATACTTGATAATAAACAAACAATAATAAACAAACAAACATACAAACAAATGGAAAAAGATCAAATATATGGTTATGAGGAGTGGAGAGTATGGGAAGGGGGAAATTGAATAAAGCAGTCATAAACTACTATGACTTTCAGTTATAAGTTAAATAACTACTAGGGATATGATGCACAACATGATAAATAACATTGGTGATGGTGGTCCTTTAGTTGCTAAGTCATGTGTGACTCTTGTGATGTCATGGACTGTAGCCCTCCGGGTTCCTCTGTCTATGGAGTTTTCCAGGCAAGAGTTCTGGAGTGGGTTGCCATTTCCTTCTCCAATAATTAACGTTCCTATACATTATATGTGAAGGTTAAGAGAGCAAATCCTAAGAGTTCTCATCACACACAATTTTTTTTTTCAGTTTCTTTAATTTTGTATCTGTATGAGATAATAGATGTTCATTAAACATATTGTGATAATCATTTTCATGATGTATGTAAGTCATGTCGTTATGCCATATACCTTATGTTTATACAGTGCTATATGTCAATCTCAATAAAATAAAGAACTGTTGAGGATAAGGTTGGAACAGCTTGTTGTCAGCAAACAAACCAGTACAATCCTTTTGGGTGGTAATTTAGCAATATTTATAAAATATTGATAAGATTTTGAGATGTGTTTTTAAATTGTTTAGTTGAGTTTATTGTCTTTAAAAAATTGTATTGGAAAATAATTGCTTTACAATACTGTGCTGGTTTCTGCCACACACCAATAAGAATTAGCCACAGGTATACATATGTCGCCTCCTCCTTGCACCTCTCTCCCATCCCCATCCCACCCCTATAGGTTGTCACAGAGCACCGGGCCGAGCTCCCTGTGTCACACAGCAAAGTCCCACTGGTTGGCTGCTTTCCATACGCTGGTGTGTGTGTTTCCATGCTACTGTCTTCATTTGTCCTCCCCTCTCCTTCCCCGACCATGTTCACAGATCTGTTCTCTATGTCTGCATCTCCATTGCTGCCCTTCAAATAGTTTTATCAGTACCATCTTTCTAGAGTCCATGATATGTGCATTTTTTGAGCCAGCAATTCCTTTTCTAGGAATTGATCCTCCAGAAATATATCCAGGAACATAAGCATCTTGTAATAGTCTTGTAACTGTAAAGAATTTGTAATGTCTGTCTGTCAATAGAGCTTTGCCTCCAATTGCAGAACACTTTTCAGCCATTTAAAAAGAATGAGGATATTTGGAATATGCTAGAAAACAAAAAGCAAGGTATAAACCATTTTTCCATTTAGTATTTTAATATGCCAGACATTGTGCTAGATACCAAGAATACAATAGTTAAAGCAGGTGAGATCTGTTTATTAAATATTTGAAAATGAATGTTTAACACACAAACAAATTAATTGTGGAAAGATAAAATTAAATTTTTGGTGGAAATTTCCTGGTGGTCCAGTGCTTAGAACTCCGTGCTCTCACTCCTGAGGACGTGAGTTCCATCCCTGGCTGGGGAACTAAGATCCCACAAACCACATGGAATGGGAAAAAAAAAAAAAGTTAGCTATGACTATTTCGAGAGTTAAGATTATGGGGGACTTTTTGGCTTTATACATAATTAGGGGATTTCCCTGGAGGTTCAGTGGTTAAGACTTTGCCTTCCATTGCAGGGGGAACAGGTGTGATCCCTGATAAAATTAAGATCCCCTGTGTTTTGGCGTGCAGCCAGTTTTTTTTTTTTTTTTTACTACATAATTAAATAGTTATATTTTAAAAGAATGAGTAGATATTATTTACAGAATCAGCCAAAACGTAATCTAAGCACTTCTGTGATTTTTTTTGCTGTCCTTATTAGAAAGTATACATGGGGACTTTCCTGTCAGTCCAGTGGATTAAGACTCTACACTTCCAATGCAGGGATGTGGGTTTGATCTCTGGTCAGGGAATTAAGATCCCCATGCCTTATGGCATGGCCAAAAAGATTTTTTAAAAATCAAATAAATAAAATTGAAAAAAAATGTATTATCAAAAAAAGAAAGTATATGATATTTTATGTATCACAAAATATATGATACAAGGCCTTTCACACTCTGATCCCAACTACTGTCCTGCCTCCCACCATTCCCTATCCTCTCTTCCCAGGCATTCTCAAACACGTCCCTGACACCTCTGCTTACTATGTATCAGGGACTCTCAAACCTCCACATCTTTTTTCTTGTTTTTAGCTCCAACCAGAAAACATGGTGTTCTTCCTTCAAGGTCCCGCTCAAGTGTCCCTCTTTGTGAAGTGTTTCCTGATTAGACTCAGGAAAACAAGTGACTTTTTCCACTGTGATTTCTTAACATTCATGTATATATATATTTTAAATCCAGGAATAATGTACATACAGAAAAATGCACAGATCTCAGAAGTGTACAATCAGATGAGTCTTGAAACTGTGTCCGCCTGTCTAAGCACCACCCCAGTGAAACTGTGGAGTGTTTACTGTTCCCCAAGTGGTTCCCTCCCCCGCTTCCTAGAGGCAATGGCTTCCACAGAAGCAATGGCTGTTTCCAGCCTCTGTCACCATACATTAGTTTTACTTTTGAACTTCATATAAATGGAATAACACAGAGTGTACTCTTTTGTATCTGACTTCTTTCCTCAAGGTAATTTCCTGAGTTTCATGCTTTGGGGTATATCAGTAAGTTGTGACTTTTTGCTGAATGGTATTCCATCTTAGGGATATACAGTTTGTTTAGTCCTTTTGTTGATAAGACATGTAGCATCTTTTCATACAACTCTTTATTATGGTTAATGGTTTCCGTCTGTCTCCTCAAATAAGATTGTGATGTCAATTATCATTGAATACAGGTACTGCTGTATCTTAACTATGGTTGAATCACCATCACTTACTCTGTGTTAAAGTAGACAGTGGTTCCTCATTAAATCTTTGCTATTGAATAAGGAAATATGAGAAAGAGTCAGCTGGAAGTTACTTTGAATGAGAGAAGAGAGATAAAGGAAAATACTGTTTTCTTTTAACACTTTTGACAAAC
Organism: Bos javanicus; assembly: GCF_032452875.1. NCBI lineage: Eukaryota > Metazoa > Chordata > Mammalia > Artiodactyla > Bovidae > Bos > Bos javanicus. The sequence continues at coordinate 46,268,865 of NC_083877.1, read as the reverse complement.
CTGTAGGTTTCTCCACACCAAGCAATTCTCTAGTTCTTGGTGGACACCAACTGTGTTCTACAATTTATTAACAACTCAGTTCTGACATTAACTGTCTGAAGATATTGCAGATGCCAAAGGCTGCGGGCTCAATCCCACAAGCCTGCCCCTACTTTAGACATCAGTTGCAAGTCCCAGGTTGTCTCCTGTATCTCTGTCTATAAATTGCAAGTTCCCATGACTTCTCAGCTCTGATATTTTACTAGAACAGCTCACAAAACTCAGGTAAACATTTACTTACTTTTGCCAGTTTGTCATAAAGAATATTACGAGGGATACAGATGAACAGCCAGATAAAGAAGTCCGTAGGTCAAGGTATGGAGAAAAGAGGCAGAGCTTCCATGTCCTCTGTGGGTGCACCCCTATCCTAGCACCGCCCTTGGCAGCACTCTGAACTTCATTGTTGAGAGTTTTTATGGAGGTCCCACTATGCAGGTAAGATTGATTAAATCATCCCCATTGGTGACTGAGCTCAGTTCCCAGCCACTCTCCCCTTCCTAGGGGTTAGGGTTGGGGTTGAAAGTTGCAGCCCTCCAGTCACATGGTTATTTCCTCCGGCAACCAGCCCCCATCCTCCAAGCTTCATCACCTAATTAAAAACAAAAATTATTATTTAATTTTGACTGCACTGGGTCTTCATTGCTGCACTTGGGCTTGCTCTAGTTGCAGCAAGCAGAGGCTACTCTCTAATTGTGGGGCTCAAGTTTCTCATTGCGGTGGCTTCTTTTGTCGCAAGCAGTCTTTCGGTCCATGGACTTCAGTGTTCATGGTGCACAGACTCAGACTCAGTTGTAGCGCATGGGTTTAGTTACCCCACAGCATGTAGACTGTTTCCAGGTCAGGGATTGGACATGACCCCTGCTCTAACAGGCAGATTCTTAACCTCTGGACCACAAGGCAAGTCCTTCATCACCTCTGCAGCATCAGCTGAGGTATGGCTTAAAGGGGCTTCTTATAAATAACATTTAGGATCTCTGTGCCAGGAACTGAAGACAAAGACCATGTACTTATTTCTTATTGTATCACATAAGATTAAGCCAGATTTTACCCAGTGGCTCAGAGGGAGTGATGAGCTCCTGACCACATTTGTTCTACATGAAAAGGATGTAGCATATTCAGGAAAACTTTTCAAATGGGTATGTGTCGCATGGTTGGGAAGCAGTGAAATTAAGATGCATGAGACCTGTCGTTGGATCTCTAGGTAGCTTGGGACACTAGTTTCAGCAGATGAACTAGCTGGTTATGTTACCTGCCTCACCAGAAGAGTCTTTGCTTGTTTCAGAGAAGCTGGTCAACTCTGTCACCGTTGGCAGAGTTGCTATAGAGGTCTCAGTGTGCCCTTGAACTCGTAGGCCCTGTGTCTGTTGTCTTCATTGCAGGTAATTATAAGTTAATATTTGAAATGAGTGAACTCAAGCAGAAGGAATGACTTTGACTTACAATGTGGAGAGGTCAAAGTGGCCATGTGAGTAGAGATCACGCTCTCTCCTGGGCTCCCGCCAGCAGGACGAGTCCCAGAGATGTGCTCCAGGCCTGGCCAGGCATCTCCTTCTTGATGCACCAGGGGTATAAGCTCTGAACGGAAATGCCAGGTTGGGGCAGGATGTTATTTGCTCTATGGGGGTTTTGTTCTTCTTCTTTTTTATGGCTTTATTGAGGTATAATCTATGTAAGATAAATTGCACTAGTCCAAGTATAAAATTTGAGCAGTCTTGACATATGTAGAGAAACCATCACCACCATCAAGATAGCAGACATTTTCATCATCTCAACAAGTTTTCATATCCCTTATAATCCCTTCATCTCCCACCTCATCTCCAATCAACCACTGATCTGAGGTTTCTGTCACTATAGTTTGCATTTTTTAGAATTTTATACAAATGAAATTTATATATGTGTATGTTTCTGTGTTTATATGTGTGTGTGTATTTATTCCTTATCTCCAGTTCAGCTTTAGGAAAGGAGAAAGTTCAGTGAACGTGTCCTTGGGAAATTTGGTTCGCTGAATTAGAGGTGAGGGGAACATCCCCGGAGTTAAGCTGACTCCTTTGTCTGCTAGCAGTAGTGCTTCATCAAACTTTTTCTGAGCAGATGCTGGAGTTTAACATTCCAAAGCAGATTGGAGGCAGGGGGTTGTGGTTGACTTTCCAGAAATTGTTGTCACAAAGGCCTTTAGTGTCTTTATCGTGTGGGGTTTTATGAGGTTGTGGCATGATTGTGATAAGCATGTAAATTCTGTTACATGAAGGCGTTTCCGTGTCACTAGAGCTGTGGAGGGTGAACCTTGCACTGTCATTGAAGATCCTCCACCTCGGGAGTTTTGTGGGCATGACTCAGCCCAGAGCACCAGCCCTTATTTCATTTTCCTTATAAGATCGGGCAGGGCTTTCTCTTTCCCTGGGTTGTTGGATAAGGATGTGAAGATGCACTGACCCACTCAAAAGTGTACCGCCAGGAACCATTACTGAGTTCCTGGTTGACTGCAGTCTCGATGCTATGCTGCCCTGCAATAATTTTTTTATAGTGAATAATTCTGTACCACAAAGCACTCTGACCCTTGTTTCTGTCCAGTCATTCTATACTGAAAGGGCACTGGTAGGGTGTGGAGACTCTCCTCCATGGCGTTGTCCCGGCCTCACGCCTTCCCCTATACCTGCGACTGTTGGATCTGAGCCAGAGGACTGTGTCCAGTGTGGACGTGCATGGTGATGCCATGGTGACCCCACTGCCCAGGTGGCACTTATGCTGCCTGGCAGGCAGCCCTGGAGGTATTGTTATTTCTTATAAGTGGGTCTCGAGCTTCTCCCCACACCTTGAAGGAAGGTGACTCCTTCTCACGTGAGGGATGGGGCACAGCTAACAAGTCAAGAGACATGGGTTTCAGGCATCCGCCCTCTTGGAAGAGAGGAGACACCTTGTCCCGTGAGGGAATGGTAGGACTCCGAGGAAATGGGGAGAGAGGTCCTGCACCTGGCCAGGGTCCTTCAGCGAGGTCCCTGAAGTTAACCAGATGCCTTGTGCCCATGGCCCAACCTTCCTCAAAGGCAAGGACACCCTAGGCCATGTCACTGTTGAGCACCTGGACCCCAGGGTGTGGCTGAGGGGTGTGGCCAGGGCAGGGAGGACTGGGGACCCCCAGAAGCGGAAGAGGTGCAAAAAGGAGGAGAGTCATGCCTAATGTCTGTTGGCCTGCTTGCCCCAGCCTGATTTCCTGCCTGCCCTCTTTTCTCCTGTCCTCCCAGTCCACTTCCCTGGATTTCCCCATCCTCTGTCTCCTGTCCCCCATCTTCACCTTCCAGGGCTTTCTTCCAGGTTTATTTTATGTGATAGTCATCTAGGTCTAACCCTTCCAAAGCGTCTGTCAGAGGCACCAGGGTTCCATATCTGCACAGTGGCTGAACCGGCCACTGGCCGGGTGTAGCTGCTGAGTGCTTGGAACACGGCCATTGAAACTGAGAAACTCCATTTATTTTAATAAATTTAAATTTAAGAGCTGATAATTGATTCAGTTATTTGGAAAATTTTATGTTGGAGCAACTTGAGTATGTGTATATGCTTTTTTTTTTTTTTTGAGTTTTTTTAATGTGGACCATTTTTAAGATCTTTGTTGAATTTTGTTTCCATATTGTTTCTGTTTCATGTTTTTGGTATTTTGGCCACGAGGCATGTGGGATCTTAGTTCCTAGACCAGGGATTGAACCCACACTCCCTGCGTTGAAAGGCAAAGTCTCAACCAGTGAACCACCAGGGAAGTCCCTAAACACACTTTTTCAACTGTAAACTTTTATGAAATCTAAATATAAATCAGAAATTTTCAGTGACAATTTAGCATTTGAATGGAGATGAGCTGTAAGTATAAAATACCAAATTTCAAATACTTTAGGGAAAAATGAATGAAAATCACTCACATCAAAATACATGTTGAAATGATAGTATTTTGAATCCACTGGTTTACATAAAATATATTATGAAAGTGTCACTGGTTTTTGTGGGAGGTTTGTTTTTTTTTTTGGCATGGCTACTAGAACTTTAAAATCTCACATATCACACTATATTTTATTGTATTTCTGTTGGACCCTGGGCCCTGGATTGTCCATTAGCTGAATTTAGATGAGGAGGTAATGGGCAAGCTGAAGGAGGACTGAATCTCCTCGCCATCCATGGCTCTCATCAACACACCTCTTTGAGCATCAGCCCAGATGCACCTTGCATTCAGGGAACGGAGAGAAAGGCAGTGGAGAGAAGGGAGATAATTTCTGTTGCTCGTTTCTTGCTCCAGGAAGTGCTTCCTCCAACCTCCCCCATCCCTACCCCCATCCCAGTGGGATGGGAGCAAGTCTAAGGAATGGGTGTGCCTGGCTCCCCTCTGACCTCATCCCTGCAAATGGCTGTGACACCAGGAAGGATGCCAAAGGGGAGGAACCAAAGAATCCTTGTGTTCCAACTGAAGAGACCATCAGGGCCTGAAGAGGTTAGTAATGTTTCTGTTCCAAAGCTGGACTCACTGCTTTATCTCCTGCTGGAGCAGAGTTATCTTTGAACAGTTTACCTGTCTCGGTCCTAGGGCAACTGAAGTGAAAATCCAAAGTTTTTTTAATAACTCAAACAGGGATGGTGCCCACTTGTAACCTTTATAGAACTGCTTCCTTTAGCAAACCAGAATGTGAAATCTGGATTTAGATAAAAGATTATATGGAGGGGGACAGCAAAAAGAGTCCAAAATAAGGTAACAGTCAGGCAACCAAGAGATGCTACCAACCTGCTCCCTGTATTCAGGTCACTTTGGTTAGAAATGACTCCTTCTCTCTTTTTTATTTTTTATTTTTTCAGTACTTTTAAAAATGCATCTGTTTGGCTGTGCCGGGTCTTAGTTGTGGCACGCAGGATCTTCCATCTTCATTGCGGCATGTGGGATCTTTAGTGGTGGCATGTGAACTCTTAATTGCAGCATGTGGGATCTAGATCCCTGACCAGGCATCGAACCCAGGTCCCCTGCATCAGGAGTGGGGAATCTTAGCCACTGGACCAGCAGGGAAGTCCCATGGCTCCTTCTTTCATATTCATCTGTTCAAATATGACTTATTTTTCAAGGCTTGGCTCAGATACCACCTTCTCCCTGAGCCAGTCAGTCCCTGATTACTCTAGACATACAAGATCCTCTAAGTGTGACTGTGTGACCAGGGCTGCACACATCGGAGGCCTGCATCCTTGGTAAAATGCTTTAGGGCATCCGTGTGTTTTCCTTTGGAGCTGGGTTCTATGACCTGGCTGCAAATGACATCATTATTCATTCTGACTTGTTCCCTATCACCATAGACAGGGAACCCCAAAGTACTATTGTTTTGCCAATAGTAATACTTTTAGCTTCACTTCCAAAAACTAGTCTGATCTGAAAAAAACATTTTATTTACAATTTCTCATATTTGTATGTCTTCATTACAGTTATTCTTACAATAAATACAGAAGTCCTAAACAGACCATCATCGAAGCCAGTGGTCCACAGGGACAGAAGGTGGTGCCCATCCCTGGGGTTTTCCAAGGGCCAGTAGGAGGCCTTCAGGGAGCTGAGTGAAGGGGAGGAGACTTTAAGGTGGAACCAATAATGGGATCAATAGTCAATGCAGCAGAACCCTAGGATGTCTGTTAAGGAAACAGGTACAGGTTTTTACTGTTATCATCATCATTTGACACTAACGAAACAGAGCAAAGGAGCTGAAGATCTCCCACTGCAGAGAGGCAGAGAAGCCAGAGCCTTGCCTGCGTCTCTGCCCCAGCCGGGGCCTGGCTTTTTCACCTCCACCCGTGCTGGGCACAGCGCCAGGCCCTCCCAGGGTGAGTGGGAGGCAGAGTATCATCAGCACCGCCACACCACTCTCCTGTAGAGGCAGGTGGCGTCAGGGAGGGAGTGAGAACCTGAGGAAAGGTTTCCCCGTTGCAGGGCTGGGTCCTCCGGAGTCCCATGCGGATTAGCAAGGAGGGCGGTGGTGTTGATTCTTGGCGCCCTCTCCCTGGCTTTGTTTTATCTGAGCCAAGAGGTCCCAGAACCTGGGCTGTGCCGAGCAGGGAGAAGCAGGAGACATGTGGCTGTTTTCACCACCCCCGTAACTTTCCATTTTTATCAACAGCCACTGTGCTAGGTACAATGACTTCTCTGTTCTCTCACAGAATGTGTCAAAAAAAAAGCTGTAGAAAGCTCTTTGAAATACAGCCCCACAGCTCTGGAGTGGTTTATGTCGGCTTCTGATTGGCGGTTATGGGCTGAGGCCAAGAAAGCATCATCTAATTCCCATTGCTCAGTCCTGAGGGTTGTCCCTGCTGTCATTTGATCAGCATCAGGCCGGCATGCTAATGGCAAGGCAGGATGCCGTGCCAGCCTCCAGGGTAGTCAGGCGTCTCATGTAGACAAGAACTGTCTGAGTCTCCGAGTCCCCTGTAACTCTGCCTAGCATCACTACAAGTTACGACAGCAGACAAGAGAGATTTCTCAGAGTCAGAGGGAGGAGAGGGAAAAAGACATGCTAAAGAAACCTGTCACCTAGACAGGGAACTGCAAACTACCATTGCTTTGCTAATAGTAATGCTTTTAACCTCACTTCCAAAACCTCACTTTAGATGTGCTAAAGAGAACACCCCATGCTGTCACAATGAGAGTGAGAACCATAAGGTTGTCTGTGAACTGCAAGGTTCCAGCCAGGAGAGTTTGGTGGGGGTCTCCTTCTCAGTCATGGAACAGACTGATATCCACAGGGCTCTTAGGTCAATGGGAGGAGAATGAAGGAGTTGTCTCAGAAACTGTCTTCGTCACTTGGCAGGGAAGACCATGAAGGATCTTTGTTAACATTCCATTATTTCTGGTCCATGAATACCACGATGCCAGCCCCTGCACAAGTAACTTCCCGTTTTCATAGTTTGAAAATATATTGTAATTCAGCCATGACTTGACATCCTTCAAGTCAGAGAAGTAGGTAGGTCCCAATTCAAGGTTGACAGTAGGCTCACCACAAAGGCAGCAGAAATGAAATTTGGGCAAAAGAGACAAAGGTCTTCAACCATTTTGCTTCTGTCTGTTTCCTCTACGTACAAAAGCAGCTGAGGTCATCTCAGAAGTCACGTCTCCTCTAGGAGAGAGAAGGCAGTAACACATTTTCAAGGAACAGCCTGATTATTTATAAAATCTGTAGAGTACAAAACAGAATGATGCCCCTGACAGGAGGTTGCGTTGGGCTTAATATTCTGTCCTCCTCACACTTCACAGCTTGACGTGCAACTTCTGATTCCAATATGATTTCTTTTCTTCTTTTTAAAATATTTATTTTTTAATTTATTTGGCTGTGTCAGGTCCTAGTTGTAGCACGTGGGATCTTCATCGCATCATGCAGGATCTTTCCTTGTGTGGCAAGAAGACTCAGTAGTTGCAGCATGAAGGCTTCGCTGGCCTGAGGCATGTGGGATCCTAGTTCCCTGAGCAGGGCTCGAACCCGTGTCTCCTGCATTTCATGGAGGACCCTAACCACTGAACAACCAAGGAAAGCCCTCCAATCTGATTTCAAAGTGAGACTTTTCCAGATCTTATGTGTCTTCTCTCTCGCTAAGGTCTGTTTAGTTAGTGCATCTCATCTGAAGGACAGACAGGACTTGGAAAGTGGCTTACTGTACTGCAAAGAATATTTCTTGTTTTCTTTTTGTCTCTGACACCTTGACCCTTCCTGTTCCCCGGCCACCACCGCCCCCCTCCCCCCAGCCCTCAATTGTAAGGTCAGACTAAAGGTTTTGTCATAGCAGAAGGAAATTGAACAAGCCCTTCTCCGAGGAAAGAAATGGAGCCTCAAAAACAAAGCTTCAGCAGAGACCGCACGTTCTCACCTGTAAGCATGGACAAGAAGCAGATTCCCAGACACTTGAAACCACACTCACGTGAACCCCTGGATGAAAGTGTTTTCCAGCCAGTAACAGCCCCAGCAGGCAATACAGTTTGTGCCCCGAGAATCCAAACCACTGAAAGGCCACACACGTGAAGCAGACAGCTTAGAGTTCCCGCCTCCTTGGCGAGTTCTTCCCATCCACACTCCCACTGCGGGTGGTGGCATGACAGCAGAATGGTAGGGTCCCCCCAAGCATCTAAGGTGTTTGTGGGCTGAACTCAGAAAACCCTCAGATGTGTCACGTGTCCAGGGAGCCACAGTGGTTTGCGTCCAAAGCCAAGTCCTCCCTTGGACGTGCCTGGGCCTTCCAGGGCCTCAGGCATGGGCCTCAGTCTCCTGCTTGATGGCTGGTTTGTAGATGACTCCTTTGTTGGCACCTTTTTTGCTACTGGAGCAACAAGAACATACGAATTTTGTTAGTCAGAGAGGAAAGAGAAGCAAGAACAGCCTGACTCAGCTATGGAATGAGGCAAGTCAAACCCTTCTCTTGGAAACCTCTCTCAAGTTCCATTGGTCTTGGGAGGAAATGCCCCCCAATAACTGCTAACCAAAATGGAAACTGTTCATTTTTCAACTGTTCTCTTTCAACACCTGATGATACTAGACCTGCATTTTGATGAAGGTCTCATTACCCTGCTGCTCAGATCTCTGATTCCCATAGGGTTTCTGGCAACCTTTTATGTTTTTTCATACCAGGAAAAATAAGTTAGGTTATTTTAGGCAATAAGAACATGAGCAAAGGGCATTAGTGTGAATGAGAAATCAAAATTTTCCTCAATTTTCTTTTTGGGTTTAGAGAAGAAAAACCAGATGAAAAGATCTTAGAAAGAAGCAGCCTTGGTGCTTGTGTTTAGGCACGTGGGATCGCCCCTCCAAAATCAAGAAGCTTGTCCAAGGTCCAAGCTGGCAGACACACCTCCAGCCCTGAGCACCGCGATCTGCCAGCATCAGCCTCTCACGCCAAGGCCTCGATCAGTGGTGTTTTGGAGATGGCACTCCAAGGATAAGCTGGTACGGGTGGCACAGCTCCTCATTATGCACCCTGCCTTCCCAGACAGATCAATTCTCATGGACACAGAGCCACCCACTCCCATTTCAAACCCAAACCAGCTCACCTCTTTCTCCTTCTTAAAAGCCAAATGGATACCGCCAGGACAATACAGATGCCGAGACCACAGGCCAGGGCCACGGAAAGGACGATGCCTGGGGAGGGGTAATGCACACACGTTACAAGCCTCCCTTCCCTTCATCTCATCCCCATGTGTGCCGTCAGGTGACAGCTGCAGGGTCATCCACAGAAAGGTGTAACTTCCCCGCCTCTGTTTTCAAGTTCTGGTCTCTGGCTGAGCAGGACTGGCTGGAGTACTCACAGGGGCCATTTGCAAATTGTAGCGATTATCCAGCAGGGCTTCTCAAACTTGCACCAGCATCATCTGAAGAGCTTGTTTCAAATGTATACTCTTTTTGAGCCCAAGCTTCAGAGTCTGATTCAGTCTGGAATTTGGCCCAGGAATCTGCATTTTTACCAAACACCTCTAGCTTATGCTGATGTATTGATATGTGGTCCATGAACCACACTTTGAGAAACCCTGGGTTACATAATAAAAAGTTACTCTATTTTGCCTTGCTGGATTCAAGGCCCATTGAGATGCCTCTTCATCAGCTTTGACCTCAAGTTCTATTGCACAGTCCTAAGCAGTCCCAAACAGCCAGGGCCCATTGCCAAGGTCAACTGGCTGGTCACCCAACCTCCATATCTTGGCTTTGGCCTAGTCTTTAGGCACTGCTTTCCCACCCTGGCCAACAGAAGGTCTTGGATAGGCTCTTTGAATGTACACATGCTATAAAGTGATTAGGTCTTTCATTAGAGGAGCATTTGATTGGGAGCTCATCTTTGAATCAGAGAGCGACTTGAGGGTAAGACACACAGTGAGGAGGGGGCCAGGAGTCAGAGTGACAGCACAGAGAAGCAGAGAGGATGAGCTGGAGGTCTCAGAGGCCCAGATCACACCGAGAATCACAGCGATCACCCAGCTGCAGCATGCACGGCCGGCCGGCCACATACCCGGACTCAGTCCTGTGCAGGGAGGGTCTGGCACTTCGGAGGGGAGAGGAAAAGATTGGAAGTTAACCGAGGCAAACCATGGCAGATTTGACCAGTGTGTTGACTGACGCACTCCCTTTGGTTGGTTGGAGGTACGGGGCTAATGCAGCCCTTCTGGGGATGCTCCCTCTTGGCTCAGGTGAAGGGAATTGCCCACCCAGGGAACTCACACCATGAACCCTCCCCCCATGCTCCTTTATCATCGCAGTCTCTGTACTTTGGTAAGACTTCAGCTTTTCATCCAATGTGGCCAGCTTGAAAGGTGAGGAAGGGTAAGAATCAGAGTCTATCTGGGTAGGCTCTTATCTGCTTCCCTGGCACCCGCCTCTCGTCCTCAGCAAAGAACTTTCTAGGTGCTGGCTGGCTCGGGCTGGCAGAGCTTGGTTAGAACCTGTTACCAGACTTCCACATCTATCCCCATCCAGTGTTATTGTGGTTTTGTTCTGTTTTCACTTTGGTTCCACTGGACAAACTGGAGAAATCCATCCACCATACCAGTCTCCCTTCCCTGGTATGTGGAACCAGAGGACTGTGTCCACTTCCATGAGTTATTGTTGGGGATGAATGGGGTGAGTTAGAGGTCTTCAGTGGGGCTGAAATAGTGCCTAGCAATCTAAGGAGAAAGCTTATAGTCAGCCTGCTAAGGACCTCTCAGGGAGGGCCATGGGTGAATCCATTCTCGCGGGTAATACAGAGGAGCCTGGTCACGAAGCCTCCGGGTTACCCCAGCTGCTTGCAGGCTCTCAGAACTGCTCCTCCTCCCAGTCATACCCTCCATCTACAGAAAGTCTGCTTACACAGACCTGCTTATCCACTGGTTTTCTGATCTCAGTAGAAACTTCTAGCTTATGTGTGTGTTTGGTGTCGGGGGTGGGTATTCCAAGCTGGAGTTGTGCAGATGGTAGCCACCCAGCCAGACACTCCAGAGAGCCTGTGCCCACGGAGCCTACTGAGGTGACAGAGACTCAACCAAGTATGAGATGCCAGCAGAGGGCCAGGGTCCACCTTCCCCTGGGGCACTTGATACCCCGAGGAACCAGACCTAAGACTGGAGAGCGAGGTTTTACTCACCCCTTCTCCTGCCATCTGGCCCCTTCAAGTCTGGCTGATTCTCCTGGAGCTATCAGCCCCATCTTCTTTCCCTACTCTCTTCTTTGCCTACTATCTTCTTCCACAATCTCATACTGAGTCTGTAACCTCATTGGTCCAAGCCTGGGCTCTAGGAGCCCTTGGTCTGGCTTCCTGGGTGGCCCCAGGCTGTTGTAAGGATGACTGGAGCAGGTATGGTTAGGAGCCATCCACAAAGAACAGGGTGGCCTGTTCTCTTGGCTCTTGCCAGCCACCACTGGCAGCCCACAGCCTCTTGGGTGGCAAAGAACGTGGCTCCCCTGGCCTGATTCCCTGCCCTGAACACAAGGACCAGTCTGTGGCTTGGGGAGACCCTCAGGACATGAGTCTCCCCCTGGGGAGGGCGTCAAGTGTTTGTACAGCATATGCTCTGTTCTCTGCATGGCCTGTGGCCTCTGCACACTGTAATTTGGTGTTTTGTTTTGTTTAAGGTACCTAAAGGTAACCAAGGCCTCCAGGATCTTAAAAACAACCACCACCGAAAAGAACCCCAACTGGTCGTGGGTTTTTTTTTCCCCCTCCAGATGCTTGTGGTACCAAACTAGTTCTTGCCATGTAAGATGGTCACTAGTAAGCCTGACCACTTGGTTAAGCTGTCCAAACTGGATGTTTCTAAAATTGTCGCTTTCACAGCCACCTTGAAGATCCTGAGAGCCAGGCAGGTCCCCAGACAGCTGACAGCCCATCTCCGGGGCTGGAGGAGTTGCCCCCCAGGCCATGGTCTTAGGGAGCAGAGCAAAGGCTCCAGAAGCAAGGCTTGAGGCTTTTCTCAAGAGCACATGACCCAGCTGGGTGGCTGTTCTGGAAGGAGAGTCTGATTTTCCTGCGTCACTGAGCAGTGTCCTTGGCTGTTTTAGGCCTATAAACAATAGCTTAGTTTAATTCAGGGCTCTAACGTGGGTTCCTTGCTTCTGGATGACGACTGGTTAGGGCCTAATTTGCCACTCCTCGGAAACAGTGAAACAAGACCAAGCAGGTGGAAGATGAGGAAATCCCCAGATTATGGGATAGAGACTTCACAGCTAAGTGTTTGATGCAGCAAAAACAGAGCAGTTTGACTGAGCAGGTGAAGCATTTGAGGCACTTGGGAAGAGAAACGGTGGCGAGGGCAGCACCCGGTGAGAATTCTGCCTGCCAGGAAGCCCAGGACAGGACGGTGATGTTGGATGCTCTCCCCTGCAGGTGAGACGGCACCAAGCCTCAGGGAGCCGGGCTCCTCTGTGGAACTGGGTGCAGCATAAGGCTTAGGTCCCAGTGGAGGCAGAAGTCAGAGCATCTGATAACTGCAGGGCAAGCATGCATGCATGCCAAGTTGCTTCAGTCGTGTCTGATTCTTTGCCACCCTATAGACTGTAGCCCGCCACAAGGGGAAGTCACAAAAGGCACCAGGAGAACTGATCGGGGGACTGAAGAACTAGCACCCAGTGACAGAAGCCAAAACCTGCATCCCTGCAGAGCCCCTGGAATGGTGCCAAGAATGGGCATCAAAGATGCTGCAGGGAGGGGCAGGGATTCATTTGCAGATTGATTAAACAAAGAAATGGTTTCTGAAGTCGAATGAGACAGGGAGTTCCCACAGAAGGTCGGACAGGAAGAACAAGACAGGCTGGTTGATGGCAGTGGGCCACGAGAGCCACAGGATAAGAATGCAGTAAGGGCTCCTGAGCCAGTAGGAGGGTTGCACGCGGTACAGACATGGCAGAGCCGCCTGCTCTCCAGGCAGGGCTCTGGTGTGAGTCAGGGCAAGCAGAGGTGGGGCAGTACTGCACACAGAAGGGATCACACAGATATGGAAGAGCCCCAGTGCCACATGCCTCACTGGGGAAGGTTCAGAACCCCGAGATCGACATGCTGCTCGCCACAGGGTACAACTACCTGTTCTGGCTGGCTCAGGAGCTGCGTCTTCCACTGGTATCTTGCTGGACCGAGAGAGGCTGGTTAACTGCATGTGAGGTCTTCTGGAGCCTCAAGTGCACACACAGAAAAGTCCAGCAGGAGGAACAAACACCTCCTGTATACAGCTCAAAGTTCCTAGAACAAGTCTAGCGATTTCTAGGTGTATTTGCAATTCTGCTTATTCAAACAGAATTTTGAATAAAAAGGATACAATCCTTTTCAAAGTATTAAAGTATGGGCTGTTGTGGTAGGTGACATGTTCTATAGTAATTACATATGTACACATTACATATGTCTTTAGCAGGCTCCAGTCTTATAAAAGAGGCAGGGAGCATTTGGGTTTAGCAGGGATTTGAGAGTTTAAATATATAAAATCCAGTTTCAGCTGGTAAAATCCTTATTATCATGCTTAATATAAGTCATAGACTCAAGCAACTGATTGCTGGTCCTCTCTTTGGAGGATGTTTTGTTAAGAAAAGTAAAAGAAGATGCCCTCTATAACCACAGAGTATAACATCTTAAGAGGCTATATTTTACTGGAGTTTTTTCTTAACACAATGGAACCTATTAAATAACTTCTACAAATAAATCTGCCCAAAAGAGACCACCAGATTACACGAGGGAACTGTCTTTCTATGACCCACGTTAGGGTCTGAAGGCTTTGCCTTCCAGATTGCAGGAATGCCGGCCCAGAAGAGAGAGCCATGTTGCTCTGAGGGGCCTAAACCCTGGCACAATGGGCATGGGTTATGACGCAGCACCAGGCGCTTCGTGTTCTCTGCCTCCTGTGGTGGGTCAGGCTGTCTGGGCCGCAGGATTGACTAGTGCTGGGACCTCTCATCCCCGTCAGGTCAGAGGAGGACAGAAGGCCAGACAGCATCTGTCAGCAACTCCCCCCAGGCCTCTGACATTTGACAACTACATTCTGATCTTTATGTGTTCCTCAACAAGCAGATTGATTTCAATGCTGTTGGCAAATTGACAGCAAAGCAAAATAAGACTTCCTAAAACTAAAACTTGACAGCCAATCAGGCTTCTGTTCAGATGGTTCTTCGGAGAAGATACTGGTGGGGGAGGGGAAGGGAGCTGAGTCAGCTCTATCCTTTCAAACTTGCCATGAGCACCAGGCACAGAAAGCGTGCAAGACACCCATCGTCCTTGCTCTAGGGGCTTGTAGTCTATGGATAATATAGATTTTTTTTTTTGTACATGATAATAGATCATTACTCTGTGTTACGCTAAGAACTGTAACAGAGGTATAGAGAGCTATAACTGTGTTCTGGCCACGCAGGAGCAGGAGACTGTAGGTCACCCTCAGGGGAGTGGGGAAGGATGGCAGGATATGATTGGAGTTGGGTCCTGACAGAATTTTCCAGGTGGGAGAGGTGCAGGGCATCCCAGACTGAGGGCCCCGTGTGTGACAGTCTGTAGCATGCACACGCGAAGCACCAGCTGTGTTGCAGAAAACCCCCCAGGGCAGTATCGGGGAGGCAGGGGAGACACCCTGGAAGGCTCAGCTGGTGCTGGACTATGAATGGTGGTCCAAGGCTTCTGCCTGACCCCTTTTCCTCCTGTCTGGTCCAGAGGCTTGTTGGAAGTGAAGAGAACATCGCTGGCAAGGTGTTCTCTTCTCCACCGTGGAAAAGAAACATGGGGCTAATGTGGGGCGTACTCAGTAACACGTGGCGTGATGAACTGCATTAGGTGTGACTAGGACTCCATTTCTCAGCACATTTGATGATTATTCCTGACTGTTCAGATGCTGTATGTGTGGAGGGGGATTCGTAGGTAGGAACTCTTCTGGTCTTTCATTTGGTTACTGGGAAGAATTGATAGTTTTTCATCTAATAGAGTTTATTTATAAATAAGAACTTTTAGAGACACAAGGTCAATAACCACAAAGCATACATTCTGGTCTCAAAAAATTAGATAATTAGCCATCTTAGCTTTGTAAGATTTTTTTTTCACTCTCTCTCTCTAAAACATTTTGTGAAACTACCCAGGTCCCTGAGGATAAAGCAGATTCTAACCATGCTACTCCACAGCTTGGCTGAGCCCTACCCCTCGACCGCCCGGCTGTACTGGCTAAGGGTCCCCTCAGTTGGCTCCGGGCTGCGAGGTATGGGACATGCACTAGCTCAGCTCAAGCCCACTAAAGACATGATTATAGAAACTTTTTGGCTCCCTCTTGTCCTTCGAGTTTCCCTTGCCCTGACATGTTGAGAACAGAGCCTGATAACATCAGTATTTGGGTTTAGTCGGTCTGGTTTTACTACCCTATGGGCCCAGTGTTGATGTCTTCAGCTGGGAAGTTTCGCAGAACTGAGACTTGGGCCCCTGGGCTGTATAACTCTGCCTCTGCCATCTTTCTCCTCCCTCACATCGGGCATCTGACTCCTGCGAGATCTAGATGCTCTCAGGATGGGTTTTCTCCAAGACCCCACATTGAGGACTTGAGTCTTGTCGCCCCGCCTCAGCTCAAGACTTCATTTGTGCCACTTGGAAGAGGCAGTTTTTTTTAAGAGCTGAAAAGAAATGCCCTGGCACAACTTTCACTTCTCTCCAAAAAAGTGGGCATTTTAACCAAAGACAGGAAGAAACAACATACGTGAGAGAAAAAAATACAAAAAGAAGGGATGGAGCAGAATGATGAGGGGATTCAGGCTGCTGCCTCAGAGGCATCTGGACCCCTGCTTGAGAGATTTGTTTGCTTCCTTGAAGGTGAATAGTTCTATCTTATCTACATCTCTTAGCCTTGGACCTACCCAATTACACTCAAATTTTAAAGGAAGATGGGAAACAGGGTTAGAATAGAATGAAGACCAGGGCATGTCATATAAAACCCTAGAATTCTGTCATCCGAGTGGGGGAAAGTCTTGGGCCTGGGAAAGTCATTGTACAAATGCCTGGGGCAGTGGTTCTCAATCAGGGGCAACTTTGCCCCTCCTCCCCAGAGACACTTGACAATGTCTAGAGACATTTTGGCTGTCACAGGTGGATATGCTGCTGGTATCTAATGGGTAGAGGTCAAGGATGCTGCGCAACATCATACAGTGCATAGGACAGCCGCCACAACAAGATTATCCAGCTCCGAAAGTCAGTATTGACATACCAAGACCAAGAAACCCTACCTGAGGGCTGTCAGAGACTCTGTACCTCTTAAGGACAGAAACCAAGTTCTGTGTTCCTTTTCCAGCATGGTTAAGGAAAAAGCAGGGCCCAGTTATGTGATTCCGTCCCAGTCGTTCCAGTTTGGTTAAACCCTAGATCCCCCCTCTCAAAGTTCATGTACTTTGTTTATTAAAGGATTTTCTTCACATTACTTTTCTCCTGGCAGAAAACTCCAGAGTTTTCATTGTCCAACTGCATAGTTTCTGTTAACTTTCAGAGAAGACCCTGAATTAAACCAGCCCCTAATTATAGACATGTCCCAGTGAAAGAGCGTGCAGACAATTTGAGTCCAAATTACTCAAGGTTCCTGCTGACAGACAAGCTCACCCCATCAACCCAAAGGGCACGTTACAGTCTTTGACCTGCTCCACATTGGTGTGAGGAGGCTCTTGTGAATGGCAGGTGCCCCTGGGAGGATGAGGTTTGGTTCTTCATTCTTTGGGGCTGACCCAGCCTTGCTTCTTGGGAAAACAGCCCCATTAGCTGCCTGAGTCTTTGGGACTTGAGAGGGAGGGGAGAATTCTAGCCAAGTTTCTATAATCAGCCTCCAAATGAACAGGTTTGCCTTGGACAGCCATGGATTCTCACTCCAAGGAATGAGCCCAGCCCCACTTCTGGGAGCAATAGCTCCAGGTGAGCTCTGCAGGACAGGTCGTGGCAAAGCTGCATTTGGGCTGTGATCTCCAGTGTCCTAAGCTGGAGCCCGTCTGCTTCAAGGCCCCTCAAGCTCCCCCAGCCTGCCTGGGAAGGTCTACTGAAGCGCTCTGCCACCAGCCTGATTGCACTTCCCGCTCTACAGGCGCCAGCTTAGACCTGAGCCGGTCTAAGAAGATGGCTAATTATCCCCATGTTCATTGTACACGTGGGGGTTACTTCTGGATGTCAAGTTCCTGCACGGTTTCTTCTGATCCTCTGTAACTGCCCTCACACACTGTCCCTGAAACGTAAAGTCAGGATGGGCAGTTGTTAGCATCCACTTAGAACATGTTAGCACGGAAAGGATGTTAGCTCACCTAGTCCAGCCTGTCACTTTATAGCTGAGGGAACCAAGGCCAAAGAAGGGACATTATTTTCCCACATCATACAGCCAGGAGGAAACAAGGTATGACCTTGAACCTGAGTCTCCTAACTGGGAGGTGGGGGTGGGGAGAATGTTCCTGTCACCCTGTCCTCTGTGACTTGTAGAGACTTAGTGCAAAAGAACAGAACTGACTGTTATCCTTGAATCACAAGCAAAATTCTACCTGATCTATGTTGGCAGAGTCCCTTATCTCTAGGAAGAGTTTTATTTTATTTAAGAATTGAAGCATTTCCGTGTAACCCTTGACTACTACCCACTTTATTTAGAATAGGAAAAGAGAATGTTATAAAGTGGAACTTCTATGGAGCGACCCCTCTCCTGACCACTCAAGAGTCCCAGGTTGTGGGTAGCTCAAGAGTCTACAGTGAGAAAGTGAAGTTGGAGATTTGAAGAGTGTGGGCCTCTTGCCCCCTTCCCGGGGCCCCCAGCCATCTTCATGTAGATACAGAACAAGTCAAGATGTTAAATGTCCATATGGGGAGTTATGGTTACAGATTTAGAGGGAATAACTGAGCTTCTGCAGCTCAGGAAGAAACCAAACTATTATGTCTCGTTCAGTATAGATTCTCGGTGCTTGTGCAAGCTTCAGGGAGATGAGACAAAAGGCAGTTCTGAAGATGCTTTCTTGTCTAACGGGCCCTGCGACGTTAGACCATGAGCTGCTTGTGCTCAGACATGGGTTATGTCCATTTTCTAAAAGGAGAAACTCTGGACCTTGGTGGTGCTAGTGCCACGAATCACCTGGCAAGGCTAAAGATGGGCCTTGATGCCAAGAATGCCTGTAAGAAGTTCAGTGTTTGATCTCAGAAAAGGGTCCTACTCGCGTATCTCTCTCTCCTCCATCTGTGGGAGACACCTAGTCTTAATGAGGATTCTGCTCCATGTGCCTGGAGTCCCTGGCTTGTGCTTCTCTTCAAAGGCTCAAGGGAGTCAAGGTCAGTGAAGGGAGATCTCAGTAAACCCACACTCAGTAGCTCCTCACATACGTGGCTCCTTTGGCAGCCAGAGTGCTCTTAACCCACCTCCTAAGGGCATGAGTGACAGTGCCCAAGGCCAGGGCACCTGACTTCATACGGAACAGACATCGTGGCACCACACTGCCCACATGCCACACCTCCTTACCTTGTTGGAAGGAGACATACACCAGCCTCTCGTCAAACTTCTGGACCCGCCGAAAGTTGTTGACCATCTCTCTGGGGGACGGGTCATCCATGTGCGTGCAGTACAGGTCTGTCTCCAACTTCATCAGCTGTAGGCAAAGAGCAGAAACACCCCCTGAAGGCAGAGTGATGCCCCCTTGCCTGACCTCAAGGCAAGGACTGCCAGATCTCACCTCTGAGGCCTGGCGGGAGACCCCTGAGAAGGTGGTGGGAGAAAGCTGCCCCTCCCCTGCAGGTGTCTGAGTGCTGGCCCATGTGTCTTCCCACTTCCATGTGTCTTCCCACTTCCCGGGGCCAGCGGGAGGGTGTGTACTGTTAGCTCCTGATTGCACGTGCAATCTGCCCTGCAGGGAGCGAAACCTGGGATGTCAAGGGGCTCCCCCACCTCCCAAAGACACTGCATTCCTCTCCTGAGCCTCATTCAGAGCCCAGTCTAGTTAGAGGGGCCTGGGGCTTAGTCTGATGGTCCCATCAAAAGGAACAGAAACAGGCAGGCAAGAACCTCACAGGTCATCCACTAGTTTCATGGTATTTTCATGCACACACATAGATTACATAACTGTTTCCAAGGCAGTTTCTGGGTTAGAACATTAATGCCTCCCCAATCATTTCATCTCTTGATTCATCATGTCTTTATTCCTGTTTGCCTATTTGCTGTCATTTATCGAGGTTACTCAGGTACTCCATAGTAAAAAGGGAGGAGCAGCAATGAGAGCTGTGCTGGGCTCATGGGTGGGTGAGCCAGCAGGCAGATCTGCCTCCTGGGCAACGATGCTTCTTCCTGATGAATTTGAGCTGTGGAGCAGAGACACGAGCAGTGACTTGGAACTCAGCTCCACCTTGGGCCTTTGCTGGTGACCCCAATGTCTCCTTGACTCTCTAACCCTCACTTTCATCACCTAAGAAATGAGAGAGTTAGAGATGATTGCTATGGATTCCATTCCCCAGTTTTGCACTACCTAAGCTTCTTGAGGGTTTCCCAGGTGGTGCCAGTGGTAAAGAACCCGCCTGCCAGTGAAGGAGACATAAGCGACGTGGGTTTGAGCCCTGTGTCAGGGAGATCCCCTGGAGGAGGAAATGGCAGCCCACTCCAGTATTCTTGTCTGGCGAATTCCGTGGACAGAGGAGCCTGGTTGGGCTACAGTCCACGAGGTCACAAAGAGTCAGAGTGACTCACCAGGCACACACTCCCATGAGCTTCTTGAAGGCAGAGACCCTCACTTCCTTATCGCTGCACTCCCCACCCCCTGGGTTTGTTAAATCATCTAACCTGATCCTGTCTATTCCACCCCAGGTAAGGAGCCATGCGCTTTCCTGCCTGGGAGGTGAAACTCTCCACTGGGGGACAGGTTAGGAAACACAGCCTAACAACTCATATTTAAAGAACTGCGGAGATAGACTCATTCTCCCCTCTTGACTTGACAGCTCCACTTTTGAAGCCCAGCCTGTGATTTCCAAAGTACTTCCAGGCCCCTGTGGTATCTGGAGAGGTTTTGAATAGCTGCCAATGAAACTCTGAGTGAGGTAGTCAGGTCGTCGATTATGGTACAGGCGGTGCAGGGTCCGAGGTACCACGTGGTCTACGACAAGGAAGAGCACGACAGTTACCTGCTCCTGGGAAATTTGCACAGGGTTCCGGAACACCGTCCAGAGCACAGTGGGGTAGCAGGGAGGTGTAGTCAGGGACCCCCTGTAGCGGTAGTACTCTTCAGGCCTCTCTGGCAGCAGCTCTTCTATGCTGAAACCTGGAATGAACACTTCTTGGCCTGGAGAGACATGTTGGGGTATGAGGTCACCTTCCTCCCCAAGGCAGAGGTACAGCTGAGCCTATAACAGCCTAGGAACATGAACTAGCCCCATTCTGAGCTACCTGGTTCCAGGACCTGGTCACAGACAGTACCTGTCCCCTGCCTGCATTCTTTTTCAGGTCACCCAAGAGCAAATACGCTGTTCTCCAGCAGAGGGTGAGTAAGCAATAAGGTGAGTAAACAATCCTCACCTTTGTACTTTACATCTTTAAGGTGATCGAAGATCTTGTCATATGCTGGATTGGAGGAGCCCACCTGCAACAGAGATGGGGCAAGTTGAACAGAGACAGAATTCAGTAGGCTGAGCCTGGCTTGACAGTTGTGAATGGAAGAGCTCTGCTAGGGGTGTATGATCACCACTGCTGAGATCCTCCCTGAAGGATACACTTTACCAGGACAGCAATGATGCTTCACTAGGCCATTAGGGGGTTGGTGTGATGGTCCTGCCCTCTTATATCTCAGGACATCCTGTTTCCAGCTCAAGATACTAAGGGTCGATTATCCCAGGGCAAGAGTTATAGCTTGTGCTCCTGATTCTCTGTCTGTGACCTTGAAGGCCACAAATCACATTTTCTCTAATCAGGACTTAAGGGAGCTTGAGTGAATGCCAGCCAAGTCAGGCAAGTAAGCACGTGGAGAAACGACATATGTGCTGTCACACTGGGGGAAACAATGCAAGCGAATCAGGAGGTAGTCCCATTTTCTGGGATTCAGAAAAGAACTTATTCCAGGGCCCAGATAAAAGATGGAGCTTGGATACTGGGAACTGTGTCAGGGGTTCAGGCATCTGGATGCGGCAGCAGTAAATGAGTCCCCTACCCCGACAGGTCTGTGTAGCCAGGCAATTCCATGTTGTACAGGAGGGCTGGGGATTAGGACTGAGTTTTCCAGCGTCACCTACGACATGCCCCCTTCCGCTGTCCAGCCACAGAAAGTGCTGCCTCTAGGCCAAGAGAGAAAACCCTACGGGAGAATACCCCCTGCTCTAGAGTCAAGACACAGCCGAAATGGGGCAGGTGTGCGTGGAACCAAATGCTGAGTCTGACATCCTCCTGACTTCACATCTCACATAAAGTCCTTCTCAACATCTCTTACCTCTATGAGAACAGCTACAACCGCGAGGCCTTCTGGCTTGTCCTTGGCGAAGCTGTCATTGGGGTACCGGTCCGAGTTGTAATAGACAATATGCAGCTGCAGTGGGAGAGATGAGATGAGCTGCTGTCCATCAGGGAGAGCGACTCGTGGGAACCTTTCACTTTTACAGGAGACTGGGATCCAATAGGAGGGACCTCCACCTCCAGCTAGATCAGGCCTCTCAGACCCTCACCTCATGGCCACTCCAGCTTTCTCTTTTCTCTCAGTTCTCTAGACTATACACTCCACCAGGGCACTCTGTCCATCCTGTTCACTCACTGTATGCCAGTGTCTAATTTAGTGCCTGAAACATACTAGGTGCACAACAGCTACTGAATGAATGAACAAATGGGCTTTTATACCAGCCGCCTGGTATACTTGAAAACACCTGGATACTTTGGAGCACTTCTCCCTTGTCATTTTTCCTACTTTTTCTGGAACCTGGGGCAAAATGGTCCCACGTGATTTGCCCGACCTCAGCCTGGCCACTCTGTACTTGGAACTGAAGGCTGAGACAGTAAACCTCCAACTGTAAGTTCATCGTATCTGTAGCTAGAGCAGGACATGCGTTGACCTCTCAGGTGGAGACAGTCACAACATGGCTTTTATAAAGGTTTTATCAGTCATATTTGAAGAGACCAAGCAACAGAAATGTTACTCCATGAATGTAGACTCCGAAATACCACTTTAAACTCATTTTTTCCCCCCAAAGTAGAGATTACTTGTCATGATGAAAGTGAAGAAAAGAGATGTTTTTGAGAAATTTGGGGGTTAAAAAATCTAGGTAAACTGTGATGAGTGATGCTGATAATGGGGGAGGTTATGCATGTTGCTGGGAGCAAAGAGTATATGGGAAATCTCTGTACTTCCTCTCCATTTTTCTAAATGCTCTAGAACCTAAAATGCTCTAAAAAAAAGTTAAAAAAAAAAAAACAGTCTAGGAATCATCAAGACATTATTATGACAAGCTCTGAAAAGGTTTGGTTTTTGTTTTTCTTTGCTGTGGACCGTTTTTTAAGTCTTGAATTTCTTCCAGTTTTGCTTCTGTTGTTTTATGTTCTCATTTTCTGGTCACGAGGCATGTGGGATTTTAGCTTCCCATCCAGGATGGAACCAACACTCCCAGCCCTGGAAAGTGAAATCTTAACCCCTGGACTGCCAGGGAAGTCTCTCTGACAATGCTTTAACCTGATTTTAATCCTCAAGGTGGCCTCACCTGTCCTCCAAAAAAACTATATTAGTCCATGATCTCTCTATATATGATCACATGTATTTTTGTTGATTCTTTGCCTCTTGAGACTATAACACACGGAGGTTTTATCTCTTTTCTTTTTCTTCATTAATCTCTTTTTCCATCTTCAGTTCAGTTCAGTCGCTCAGTCGTGTCCGACTCTGTGACCCCATGAACCGCAGCACACCAGGCCTCTCTGTCCATCACCAACTCCTGGAGTCTACCCAAACCCATGTCCATCGAGTTGATGATGCCATCCAACCATCTCATTCTCTGTTGTTCCCTTCTCCTCGCGCCCTCAATCTTTCCCAGCATCAGGGCCCTTTCCAATGAGTCAGCTCTTCGCATCAGGTGGCCAAAGTATTGGAGCTTCAGCTTCAACATCAGTCCTTCCAATGAACACCCAGGACTGATCTCCTTTAGGATGGACTGGTTGGATCTCCTTGCAGTCCAAGGGACTCTCTCAAGAGTCTTCTCCAACACCACAGTTCAAAAGCATTAATTCTTCTGTGCTCAGCTTTCTTTATAGTCCAACTCTCTTTATAGTCCAGACTACTGGAAAAACCATAGCCTTGACTAGACTGACCTTTGTTGACAAAGTAATGTCTCTGCTTTTTAGTATGCTGTCTAGGTTGGTCATAACTTTCCTTCCAAGGAGTAAGCGTCTTTTCATTTCATGGCTGCAGTCACCATCCGCAGTGATTTTGGAGCCCAGAAAAATAAAGTCTGACACTGTTTCCCCTGTTTCCCCATCTATTTCCCATGAAGTGATGGGACCAGATGCCATGATCTTCGTTTTCTGAATGTTGAGCTTTAAGCCAGCTTTTTCACTCTCCTCTTTCACTTTCATCAAGAGCCTCTTTACTTCTTCTTCACTTTATGCCATAAGGGTGGTGTCATCTGCATATCTGAAGTTACTGATATTTCTCCCGGCAATCTTGATTCCAGCTTGTGCTTCCTCCAGCCCAGCGTTTCTCATGATGTACTCTGCATATAAGTTAAATAATCAGGGTGACAATATACAGCCTTGACGTACTCCTTTTCCTATTTGGAACCAGTCTGTAGATCATGTCCAGTTCTAACTGCTGCTTCCTGACCTGCATACAGATTTCTCAAGAGGCAGGTCAGGTGGGCCCATCTCTTTCAGAATTTTCCACAGTTTATTGTGATCCACAAAAAGGCTTTGGCATAGTCAATAAAGCAGAAATAGATGTTTTTCTGGAACTTTCTTGCTTTTTCAGTGATATGTGATTATAAATAGAATTCAAGCATATTTTAATAAATACAGCTCAATGTTCCCCACTTTTCAAGTGGCCTTTTAATCCCATTAGTTCTTCTTTTCATTGGTCCCCTATGAAGGATTTCTTAGGGGCTCCTGGTTCCTCATGTTTATCCCCAAAAGATGTAGCCTCTGCACTGCCCCACACCATCCTGTCCTGGCTCTGCTTTACGAAATGGTGCAGAACTCTATGTGGCTAAAACCCCAAAGGTCCTATATCCATATTTCTTTTTACTGCTGACTGCTGAGCTTGTGTTCAGTTTTAGCACTTTTCTCACTTGTTCAGATGAAATCAAGAGGAGGTGAAGACTAATACAAACAGAAAGCAGTTCCCTGAGGAGAGGATAAGAGAGGCTTATCTTTTATAGTGGTATTTTTATTTTATGTATTTATTTAGCCACACTGCACAGCATGAGGGATCATATTTCCCCGACCAGGGATTGAACCCACACCCCCCGCATTAGAAGCTCAGAGTCTTAAATCACCAGGGAAGTTCCCACGAGAGTCTTCATATAAAAACTCAATCCAGAAAAACTGTTACACTTTCAAGGGCTCTCCATAAAGAATCTGCTGTTTTAGGGTCACCTTCCCTGGTGGCTCGGGTGATGAAGAATCTGCCTGCAGTGTAGCAGACCTGGCTTCAATCCCTGGGTCAGAAAGATCCCCTAGAGAAGGGAATAGCAATCCACTCCAGTATTCTTGCTTGGAGAATCTCATGGATAGAGGAAGGAGCCTGGTGAGTCGCAAAGAGTGGGACACGACTGAGTGACTAACACTTTCACTTTTTTTTTTTTTTCTGTATTATTGACATTAATGGTCCATCTTCACCAAGCTCTTGGTCTCATGATGTGGCTTAATAGCAGAAAATACAGTGACTATTTTTAAATGGGTAAATCTTCTCACCCTACACCCTAACTCCTTTACTCCCCTTGGGAAAATAGAGGCTTCCTCATTGCAGTTAGGCTGAAAGAAACGAAGTCCTGGAGGTTCAGAGAGGGACCTGGTCTGAAATACATGCAGCTCCAGCAGGGCCATCCTATTGGGCCAGAGTTACAGCCCCTCCACCTCCTATAACTCTAATTAGACAAATCTTAAGCAGTTGAGCATTTAAGAACAGAGGAGAATGCTGGTGTCATTATTTATCATGGGCTCCATTGGCTGATCAGTAGCATTTATCTCCTTGTACTTCTTGCCCTGTAAACATTCAGAACCACACCCCCACGTGCAATCCCAGTTGAGCTCTGAAATGGAGCCACTCAACCACCCCCACCCCCACCCCCACCCCCCACTGCACACTTGCAGTGCAGGAGCAAAGCTCTCGCTCCTCTTCCTGTTTTCTTTGGTATTTGGGGTTATCACCTCCAGGCAACATAGCACAGCACTGTGGTGATGGCCCAAGCTATCCTCAGTGAGTCTCTGCTTGCCACGATGCCCTGTGTGTTATAATGCCAGTCATCGCTTGATTTGTGGCTAGGTAGAAAAGAGTGACCCTGAACCCAGGTCCCCAAGCTCCAAGCACAACCCATGCCAAGGGAAAGGAAAGATGGGGTGGGAAAGACTCATGTAAACAGCATGATGTGTGAAGAAAGCTGAGAAGTTGGGGGAGCGTTTAGCCCAGTATGACTCGGCAGTGGGATGGGTCAGCCAGACAAGCTGGTGGGATCTTAATCTGTGTGCACAGAAGGGTGATGTCTAGAAAAGGGGCATGTGTGTCCGCCTGTGGCACCCTGGGAGCCCTGCCCCTGGAGTAGCATCACCCAGTAAAAGACTTGGAGACAAAGTCAGCAAGTTCAGGAAAGGAAGGGAAGCGGGCCACCACAGATGAGCTGCAGCGTGGCTGGAGTGGCTCTGCCTCCCTGTGCTGTCGGCAGAGCTGCGGTGGGTGTGCAGAGCATGAAGGCCACCCCCCACCCCACCTGCCATGCTCTGGTCTTGTCTGCACACCAGCCAAGTGGAAGAGTGCCAGACCACCCACCGCCAGGAGTCCTCTGCCAGGTGGGCCGCCCCACTCACCTCGGCGGCGAAGTGCTCCCCGCCGACAGTGTGCTCCGAGCCGTGGGGGTCGTTCTTGTCCCCCCAGTGCAGGTGCAGCTGCGAGGCATTGTAGCGGGCCCCGAGGCCCCGGACCTGCATGTCCTTGGGCAGTTTCACCTTCACTGCAGGGAGAGGAGGGGCAGTCTTCAGAGCCCTGGCCAGCTGGGTACTGCCTGAGAGCAGGTTGGCAGCAACTGCTAAGGGCCCAGACAGGGGCAGGGGGATGCAGCGATGGGGGAACCAGAGAGGTGCGTCTCGGAAACCTGGGCTCTTTCTCTGAGAACATCCCCTCTTCCACTAAAGCAATTCCAGTGGCGGCAGCACCTTCTTGGTTCCCCTTGGAAAATGATGGCAGGAACTAATCTAGCCAACAGATGGATGTTTGTTTACATATCCATGTATTACACACTTGGCCATGAAGATGGAACCTACAGTAAAATATTTGCCAAGCTGAGAATTATATAACAACGACAACAATAATAATTGCTATTTATGAAGCTTCTCTCTATTCTGGATCTTAACATACAGAATCTCTAGTCTTTACAGTAGCTATCAGTATGCCCATTTTCCAGATGAAACCTCAGGAGTTTAAAATTCTTATCCAGAGTCTTGTGACTCATACGTAGTCAAGCCAGGATTCAAACTCAGATTGGTCTGACTCCTGAGTGAGCCCCCCAGTGAACTGTGTGGCCCTTTGAGTCATTCATGATGACCCATAATTCACTCTCATACCATATCAACAGGTCAAGGGGCTCAAGCCCTTCCCTACCCCCCCATCCCACCCCAAGAGATGTGCTGCTTCTAAGAGGTATTTTCCCAGCAGAACCACCTGAGCCCAGGGCCTGCAGCATCTCTTTTAGAAAGTGGCCCAAGGATCCCTCAAGGGCTCCCCTCTGCTCTCCTTCCTGGGTGCCTCATCAGAACGCCCCCTCCAACCCCCACCCAGCAGACTCAAGAGGCCAGGGAGCCAAGGTAAGCTCAGCCACCACTGCAGGTCTCCGGCGTCGCTCCCTCACCTGAGTGGCCGTTGTTGGTGAGGACAAATTGCGGACTGGCAGACTGGTTGTAGCCTTGGAAGGCCAGGGGCCTGAGGCTGGCATTGTACCGCAGGATGTCATCATGCAGGTCTATCGGGGACTGCAGCAGGCCGCCACAGGAAGGGTAGGTCTTGGACCAGCTCTTCTCCCCATCGGGACCTGGAAGGGGAGGTTCAAGCCCATGACTTAATCAGTTTTCCACTAGAGCTTTTTCCTCACCTTCTAATTCTATGTGCAGTACAGTTATTCCTTTTCTATTCTTAATCCCCAGAGATATGCTCTTCAGGGTCCAGGGACCCCAGCCTACAGAATCAGGGCATGCAAACGTCTCCAGACGGTTTGCCTTTTTTTTTTTTTTTTTTTAAACTTTACAATATTGTATTAGTTTTGCCAAATATCGAAATGAATCCGCCACTGGTATACATGTATTCCCCATCCTGAACCCTCCTCCCTCCTCCCTCCCCATACCATCCCTCTGGGTCGTCCCAGTGCACCAGCCCCAGGCATCCAGTGTCGTGCATTGAACCTGGACTGGCGACTCGTTTCATATATGATATTATACATGTTTCAATGCCAATCTCTTTAACAAGTGGTGCTGGGAAAACTGGTCAACCACTTGTAAAAGAATGAAACTAGAACACTTTCTAACACCATACACAAAAATAAACTCAAAATGGATTAACGACGGTTTGCTTTTGAAGTAATGTGGGGAGAGGGGGGCCAGAGCAGTCCCATGGCAGGGACTCCACTTTATTCTGTACATTGTTCGTATCTCAACCCGGTGCACATCCATTCTGCAAGAAGACCTCGTGACTCTCCACAATTTAGCATCTGTATATTGAACACCTACTATGAGCAGGAGATACTCTGGGTCTTGGGGCCACCCATGCTTGCATTCTAGTAGGGAATTTTTTTTTTTTTTAATTTTTTGTGTTTTAGAAGCAAAGGAAATTAGGTTTTTTTTTTCTTATTTTTTTTAAAGTTCAGTTTAAAATCTCGGGCTCTCTTCCCTTTGGTACTTTTAAAAAATTGATGTATTTGTTATTGTTTAGTCACAGTCGTGTCCAACTCTTTGTGACCCCGTGGACTGTAGCCCTGCTTCCCTGTCCTTCACTATCTCCCAGAGTTTGCTAAAACTCATGTCCACTGAGTTGATGATGCCATCCAACTATCTTATCCTCTGTCACCCCCTTCTCCTCCTGCCTTCAATCTTTCCCAGAATCAGGGTCTTTTCCATTGAGTTGTCTCTTTGTCAACTCAGGTGGCCAAAGTATTGGAGCTTCAGCCTCAGTCCTTCCAGTGAATATTCAGGGTTGATTTCCTTTAGGATTGACTGGTTTGATGTATAGTTATTGTACAATATTATATGTTACAGGTATACAATATAGTGATTCACAATTTTTAAAGGTTATACTCCATTTAAAATTATTATAAAATATAGGCTATAGTCCCCTTGTTGTACAATATCTTTGTAACTTGTCTTATACCTAATAATTTGTACCCCTTACTCCCCTACCCCTCTTGCCCTGGTCCCCTCCCCTCTTCTAGCAGGGAAGAATTTATTTAATCCACTGGAATGTCCCACGTTGGAAAAATTGGTGTCTGACTATAACTCCAGGTAGGTCTTTGAGGCTGGTAATCTAGACTATGATCTTCCTGATAGGAAACCCTTGAGGACATTGACTCTGAATACCCACGTCTAGAGTAAGTAAAAACCCTGCAACCTGATAGGGAAACTTGAAAGATAGCAAGTAATTATCGCCCGAATTACAGAACTAAATGCAGTGTTTACACTGGGGAAAAGAATGACACTATTAAAAACTAATTATTACAATCTAATTGACAAACTAGCAGTGAGGAGGAACAGACTTAACAAAGAAACCCTCCAGGGCTCAGGCTTCTTGCTAACTACCAGGTAATAGTCCTTCCCCTGGAAATGAAAATAAACAATCCAGTCCCACTGCAGATAAAATTTCTGACTCCCACAGGGAAAAGTCTTTCAAGAATGTCAGGCTGTGTTTAAAAGATTATCTCCCATGGTAATTAAATGGATTTTCAAGCTGAGGTTTCTCCAGAAAAGCGAATAACTGGCAGGTCATGGCTCGTTGGCGTGGAACAGTTGTGCCCTGTGGGCTCTCTAGAAGTTGGGAATCAAGGTTTGCCACCTGGAGTTCATTCATCAGTATTTCAGCACAAGGAAAGATGTACTGAGGTGGAGTGGGCGGAAGGCACACCACATCTTCTGGGCACTCTTCCATAGACCACAGCGTTGTTTCAAGAAAGAGAGAGAGAGAGAGAGTGTGTGTGTGTGTGTGTGTACGCGCGCATGCGTGCCCACTTCACAGAATCCCCATCCCCGACTACCTTGTTCTCTGAGAGTAGGGAGGGTCAGAAGCAAAACTTGATGCCCTCATTCACTTAAAATGCTATGAGGAGGGACTTCCCTTGTGGTCCAGTGGCTAAGACTCCACACTTCCAAGGCGGGAGCCCCAGGTTCAGTCCCTGGTCAGGGCACTAGATCCCACATGCTGCAACTAAGAGTTGTCCACATGCCCCAACTAAAACAATCCTCCATGCTGCAGCTGAGAATTCCAGTGCTGCAAGTGAAGACCCTGCATTCCACAACCAAGACCAGGTGCAGCCAAATAAACAAACAAATATTTAAAATGTTGAAAGAAAACTGTCAACCCCAGAACTCTATAACCAGTGAAAATAAGTATTATCAGATAAAACTAGAGAATTTGTGACCAGCAGAAATACTCTGTAAGAAATGTGAATGAAAGTTCTTTAGGCTTTAAGGGAAATTATCCCAGAAGAAACTTGGAGCTTCAGGAGGCACGAGAGAGCACTGGAAATAGTAAATAAATAGAGAAAAAAAAATTTTTTTTTAGATGCTATGAGGAGTTGGCCCTATGTCTGGACACACACGGGAGAATCCTCTAATTTTTCAGGCTGTCAGCCTTCAGGTATACCTTTTCAGAAATGTTGGAACTTGAAGAGATTTCAGAAATGGTGGAACTTGAAAGGATTCCAGACTCTCTAGTTCAGCCTCTCACTGGACACCAGTTTTCTCAGTTCTCACATATCATAGTTTCTCCTGGACTGTGTTGTTTTTATTTCCACAGCCTCAAAGCCCTGGACTCAAGGCAACTAAACTACGCCAAGATGGCGACTAGGGGAGACGGAAGCTGGAGGCAGTCTCTCCAGGGAGCAGACCGGAGCAGGGCAGTTACTCAGCTGAGGGCAAAACCAAATTCCTTAGAGACCGCAGGGAACAGAGGGGAAGCTGTCAAGAGGTATCATGCAAACCCTGAGGGTCAGGAGGAGGTGCAGCTACCAGGTGGCAAGCCTTCCAGAACAAGGCCGCCAGCCTTTGCTCTGCTCACAGCAGCATCTGGGCCCGCGGCCAGGGTGGCAGAAGCTGCCAGCCAGGCCCGAAGGGAAGAAACTCAGGAAGTGAAGATGTGGCAAAGCTGTGCATCCTGTAGCTAAAGGGAACTGAGTAAGAACTCTCTTCCCAGAGTAGGGATTCACCTGAAGCCTTCCTGAAAGACAGGCCCAGACCCTCCCATTTCATGTCTGTGAACCCACATCGTGACTGGGGGCACGTGTGTGACAGACACTGAGGAAACATAATCCCCAAAGAATGAAAGCCCCCAGGGACCACAGAGCTCAGGAAGTGTTATCAGGAGGAATTTTTCTTTTGTCCTAAGTCATTTTCCTTGCAAGTTGGCTAAATTAGGTGTTTGGGAGCAGAAAAGAGTAAGGATATAAAAGGAAACAGAAGAGACTTCCCTGGTTGGTCCCTCGTGGTCCAGTGGTTAAGACTCTGCCCTCCCAATGCAGGGGATCCGGGTTCGATCCTTGGTCAGAGAATTAGATCCCACATGTCACAACTAAGACCCAGCACAGCCAAAGGAATACATATTAAAAAAAAAAAAAAAGAAAAAGCAACAGAGTTCATGGTTGAGAAAGAGAAATTCCTAGGAAAGAGAAGCAACTGTACTGGACCCAGAGAGTTCAAAGAACCAGATCCAGCTGCTCCCCCCACTCGCCCCCCAACCGCCGCCCCTCCATGAGTGATCCCAAGCAGGTCACATTCCCTGCCTGAGCCTCCTTCGCCCTTTGTACCAATGGGAGGGGTGGACACTACGTTCTGGAAGTTCCCTTCTGGCTCCCAAGCTCTGAGATTTACTAAGATTACTGGGGCTAAGCACCTTCACCTCTGTATCAGGCCAGTTGGAACGGGTTGGAAAAAACTGCTCACGCCAAGGCAGCTCCTGGGCATGTGACGGGGTGCCTAGTGGGAACCAGCTGTGGAAATGAGGGCACAGGGCACTGCCATTCCCCAGGCTGGTCCAGTGCTGCTGGTCTCAGCTGCCAACCATGGGGTGGGGTTGGGGTCGCTCATCCTGAGCGCCCATCACAGGCCCTTAGGGCAGCAGAGTCTAGAAAGCCTTTCCTTCTCCTTCTCCTCTTTATGGTTGATGGTGATAGTGATGATGATATTAGTAGTTTGGGTCCTTACACCTCTACAACTCTGTGGGGTCCACAAGGCAAGAACTGCCCCATTTTGTAGATGAAAAATTGAGAGTAAGTGATTTGCCCAAAGTCAGACTTTGGCTTAGTAACAGAGTTACCTTGCCTGGATCACAGAACTGTGAACTTCTGTTTCAGGGTTTATCTGGGAGATTTTGTCCAGGCCCGTTTCCTCCCCGTCCCGTGATCTCCTTGAAGGCAAGGACCGTGTCTCATTCATCCCTGCCTTGGCTGCAGTGCCTGGCACAAAGCAGGCCCTCACATGTTTACTGAGCTGGATTCTCCTGCTAATTTTATGCTTGTTCCTCTAAGGGAAGTAAGTGCCTATATTAATCCCCCTAGCTTCTCTCTATTCCCCCACATAATTTTTTTTTTTTCCTATCAAAAAAGAAATGCAAAATGATGTCACTTGCTCAGGTTCAGAATTTACGTTCCTAGCTTTCTCATGTACGTGCATGAGGTTTTGCTCTGTTTGGAGCCACTCACTGAAAAATAAATCCGATTGCTGGCCCCTGGCTTGGGAGGTGATCTGCCAAGTATGGGATTTTATTGGAGTTCATAGGACCCTCTGCCAGCATATGATGGCTCTGTCCCCTTCTTACATGGCTAGGGACATTGTCAGAGCGGCCTCCCATCTCTTTGGCTTGTAAGTGAGAGAGGTGCCAGGGTGGGGTGCACCAAGGCACCCAGTGTCGGGCATGTCAGCAGCGGCTCCTTTCTGCCCCCAGCTGCTGTGTGGGCAACGTGTGACTTGTTGCTGCTCTAACACTGCCTTTTCATCAGCAGCTACAGCCCTGGCTGTCATCTTTCAGCCTGTTCTCAGCTGTCACACTCATGCCAATGGCTGTAACCTCTCCCAGGACTGGCTCTTCCAAAAGAAGCATTTCTAGCTACCATCAAAATGTGACTTTTCTCTTGAGATGTGACTTTCCCTCTTGCATGGATTAGATTCCTCCCAAGATCATGATAAAAAGGAGATCATACGGATCTCCCTGTTTGTTTTCACAACTGAAATCAAGGCATTATTTCTTTCCAGTTCATGAATTTTTCTGTTTGAGGCAAAACAGAAGCGGCCCAAATTTCTGTTTTGAATTGTAACAGGAGATTAACGTGGCACAGCTCAAAGCGCCTCTCATGCTTCTCAGCAAGGTGTTATTGAGGCCCAGAGTAAAGACGTGCATTACCCCAAGGACCAGCATGGTTTCAGGGAAAACACCAAATACGTGGAACCATAGAGAGAGGAGCAAAGTGAGCCCCCCATCCCCTGGCGTTGACAGTCCTTGGCGAATCTGCCTCCGTCTCTACCGTACCCGTGCTCCCCAACCCTGGATGATTTTTGAAACAAATCCGAATATACTTCATCTGTGCATATTTCAGTATGTCTTTAAAATACAAGGGCTCTTAGAACAAAAGCATAATACCATTACCACACTCAAAAAGTTAACCGTTCCTTAATCTTACTAAAACCAGTCAGAATTTTAAAAATTTCCAAGTATCTTGTATCTTTTTATTTGAAATCAATGATCTTTATTTTTAATAACTGTAATTAAAACTCCTCATTCCTCTTCTCCTAAATTAAAAAAATTTTATTTTATGGAAGTGTAGTTGATTGACACGGTTGTGTTAACAGCAAAGTGATTCATTATACATACACCCATTCTTGTTTATGTCCTTTTCCATGATGGTTTATCCCAGAATATTGACTGTAGTTCCCTGTGCTATGCAGCAGGACCTTGTTGTTTTCATATCTTTTTTAACGGTTGTTTGTAAAATTCAGGATTCAGATAACGTCCAGAGAGTACAGTTGGTTGATGTGTTACGGCCTAGATCTCAATTTGATGGTGCTAAAAAGCTTTGTCAGAGGACAAATGACCCCACTCTTCCAAAGCTCAAATGCTCAAAATCTCAGAGCCAGACCAGTCTGGTCCATCCTTTGCCCTCAGGGTGGGTCATGGAGTCCCAAGTTTCCATCACCACAACCACCCCCACCATCCCAGGTTAGGCCCTCTCCCTCAACATATCACACTGCAAAGGACCCCTGCAGGGTCCCCGCCCAAGCCTTTCCTGTTGGCTGCCAGGCTCCTTTCTTGTTGCAACTGGGTTTAACCAGGTGTAGCCCTGCGCCCATCCGTCCACTCTGTTTCTCCACAGCATGCCCTGCCTTGCTCCTGTCCCCCAAAAAACAAAGCAGAACCATAGCCGTCTTTCACAGTTTTAGCCTGTCAAGGCCTTCATTAATTTTTTTCTTTTTCTGTTTTTTTTTTTTTTTGGCTGTGCCACAGGGCATGTGGGATCTTAGTTCTAGGACCAGGGATTGAACCCACATCCCCTACATTAGAAGGCAAAATCTTAACCATTGGATCACCAGGGAAGTCCCTGTCAAGGCCTTCAAAAGCCCTCATACCTTCCCAAGATCGACTGCCATAGTAAGGCCAGCTGCCCCATCCTCAGAACAACCTTCACAAATGTTCTTATGCTAAAAATCTGCTTAAAATGCCTCCTTTCCTCTCCACCTTTGCAAATCTTGTCCATCTTCAAAAACAAACTCAAGTCCTGGACAAGCTACTCCAGCACTTTCTTGAATTGTCATTTAACCATCTCCTCTGTGACTGTTATCATAAACCTGTTCCAGACTAGAATTCTGCCTTCAAGTTCCAAAGACATTTGGAAGCCTAGAAGCCAATGTCATATCCCTCCCCTGTGTCTGAGCACACAGGGGCATTTAGTAGACACTTAATGAATAGTTTCTTAAGCTCATTTCAGAAATCTAGCCATAAAGGAATAGGAGAGGGGCATGTGTGTGTGTGTGGTTATAGGAAGATGAGAGTGACGAGAAGCATTTTTGTTTTTTAATGGAGAGACTTCAGCACTTTCCTTCTATGCAGAAGGAAAAGTAAGCAGATAAGGAAGGATGGTTCCAGAAGAAAGTCATGGAGTGTGACCCTGAAAAGAGAGCAAGGGAGGGGAGGGCCTGGAGGCAGAGGTAGAAATTACCTCTGGGCTGGAGGAGGCATGCAGTAAGCATTTGCTAAATAGATTAGACCAGTGCACTGAAGCCTTCCTGGAAAGGGAGCCCATAGACGGACAAACAGAGCCAGAAATCCTAGAACTCACAGATCTGCAGAGCTGATCAGAGAGAAGACTGACTGTGGGATGACAGGCAGTCTCAGGGTCTCACACTCTGAGATGCACGCAGCCCAAGTACATCCATGAGCCTAGAAGAGTCAGTGTGGTTTTTTAAAGTGAACTTGTCTTGTTTTAAAATTTAAACAACAACATTTTAAAGCAGGTACAAAAGTAAAGAGCACGGTAGAATGGCCCCATGTGCCCATCCGCTCGTGACAGATTTAGTGTTACCCACACCCCCCACCCCATCCATTTCCCTCAACCGGATTACTTTGAAGAAAATCTGTGGATGCTTATATACAACTAAAGGTAAGAACTCTCTAAAACTAACCTCATATCATCTTCACATCTAGGAACTGTTAACAGGGATTTCTTAATGTCATCAAATACCCAGTGTGTGTTCAGTTGCCCCAGTTGTGTCATAATTTGTTTTCCTATTTTTAAGTATAGTTGATATACAGTGCTTCAGGTGTACAGCAAAGTGATTCAGTTATATATATATTTATATAAGATTATATATATATTCTTTTTCAGATTATTTTCCATGATAGGTTATTATAAGATACTGAATGTGCTCAAGTCGTATGTATTTATGAAAGAGTTTGTTTGAATCACAGTCCAGATAAGGTCTGTGTATTATGACTGGTTAATATGTCCCATAGGTTTCTTTTTATCTACAGGTCCTCCTTTTATTTCTCTCCAACATGGGTGTATTTACTCATACTTATGTGCATACAGACTCACTACTGCCTTGGGCAAATAACAATCTACACAAGTAAATGAAGGATAATTTTACTATTTTATAATGTTTGCAGACATGGTATCGGGGTAAGTAAAACACTTAATGGGGTTGAGTAATTTCTACATTTACTAAATATACTACATATGTGACAGCATATATTATAATAAAAAAGCATATATAGCTCCGTAGAAGACCAGAACCATGTAATTACGGGTACAGTTTGATTGCTGTTTCTTACTGATTATTCTTTCTCACTGACTGCATCCTGTGTGCTTAAGAATAACATAAAATTTAATGAAGATAAATACTGCCTGTAATTTGGACTATATCTGACAAGTCTGGACCAAAAATAAAATGCATTCACTATTATTTCATTTTGATGTTTGTCCTTGGGGGCCTTTCTAAGTCTGTCCCTCAGACCTACGTGGCGCCCCTGGCGTTGGTATGGTAACAAGGGTGTGGTGGTAGCCACACCCTTGGGATAGACCCTTCAGTGTCTGTGTGAACGCCTGGGCAGCTGGTCCTGACCACTGTCTCCGGGGCCTGTCTCTTTGGACTGACCACCAAAACATAGCCAGATCAAAACTTGCCCCCACAGATTAAACTATAGTGACAAGGTCTTACACATTCTAGATGTTGACACACCTGTTTTGTTTTTTAAACCAACAGTCAAAATTTTAGTACAATAAAAGCTTTTGATCAGTCCACAAAGTTTGTTTTTTAAGATCTGACTGGTAAAAATGCCCCTAGTCTGGGCATGTATATTTATTGAAAATGGTCATAGATTATGTATCAAATTTGAATATATACTTAACTAGATACTTTCAGTTTAAGAATGAGTATTCCAATGTTGAATAAAGGAGAAAATCACTAAATACCCTCCTTGGAGTGCTATTTAATTCTGAAGTTAATTCATTCATTTCTTCAACAAACATTCCTACTATGGGCCAGGCATTGTATTTAGTATGGTAGATACAATGGAGAACACGGCAGATCTGGTCTCTGTCCTCATGGAACTTACATAATAGGGACTTCCCTGGTGGTCCAGTGGTTAAGCATCTGCCTTCCAATACAGGGTGTGCAGGTTCAATCCCTGGTCGGGCAACCAAGATCACATATGCCATTCAGCAACCATTCCCATGTGCCTCAACTACTGAGCCCATGCTCTGGAGACTGTGATCCACAACCGAGACCCAACCCATCCAAAAATAAATAAATGTTAAAGAAGAAAAGACTGATAATAAATTACAAATAAGCAAACCAATGTACATGAGTAAGATAATTCCAGTCTGCAATCAGTGCTATGAAGGAAATAAGCAAGGGCTGATGGAGAAAAATGGAGGGACTACAATGGACCAAGTGGTTCAGGCAGGCTTCTCAGAAGAGGTGCCATTAAAGCCGAGACTTAAAGGATGGGACTGAATCCACGGTGAGTGAGACCTGGGAAATGGCATTCCAGAGGGCAGGCAGAGAGCATTCAGAGGCCCTGCTCCAGCAGAGAGCCTGTATATTTTTTGTGTATGTGATATAAAGACTCAGAAAGAACCTAGGGTTCATCTGGCTTCCTCTTGGCTAGGCTGGGTGTTACCCTGTGACAAGGCTGAGTGGGTGTCATTTGGCACCTGCTCAGGTACACTCCTTTCAGGGAGCTGGGACCCACCTTTCTCCAGGGGTCACGCATCCTCTGTGGTCCTGTGGCTACAGCCACAGAGAACACAGCTAAGCCACAGGACCCCATTCAGAAGAGAAGGCAGCCTCTGTATCCTCTCTATACCCATCTTAATGTCACAAATTTTGGGATTTCCCTGGTGGTCCAGTGGCTAAGACTCCATGCTCCCAGTGCAGAGGACCCGGGTTCGATCCCTGGTCAGGGAACTAGATCCCGCATGCCACAACTAAAGAGTGTGCATGCCGCAAGTAAAGACCTGGTGCAAACAAACAAATAAATATTTTTTAAAATACTACACATTCTCAGGATGTTAGGATGTAGAAATCACATTAAAAAATTTTTTTTAATTTTTTATTATTTATTTTGGCTGCATTGGGTCTTTGTTGCTGTGTGCAGACTTTGTCTAGTTGCAGCAAGCGGGGCCTACTGTCTAGTTAGGGTGCTCAGGCTTCTCACTGCAGTGCCTTCTCTCGTGGAGCACAGGCTCTGGGGCACAGGCTTCAGTAGCTGTGGCACACGGACTTAGTTGCTCCAAGGCATGTGGGATCTTCCTGGACCAGGGATCAAATCCATGTCCCCTGCATTGACACGTGGATTCTTAACCACTGGACCATCAGGGAAATCCTAAAAATATGTTTAATATATATTTTATAGCTCCTGCAGTTCCCTTCTGGAGTTGATTAAAAGATATATGGCTTCTCATAAAAGTCCAGGTAGCTGAACTGTTCAGTATTACGGGGTTCCCACAGTATCTGCCCTGGCTGGATTCTTATCCCCGCTGAGCAGAAAGCCACACTGTGCTGGCTCTCTCTGTTTTCCTGCCAGTCAAGTGGAGAGGCGTGGCCATAAAGCCCCATAACCTGCCCCAAAGGAAAGAAGTCTACTAGAGGGGTGGCTTAATGATTAACCGGTGATGTCTTATGATTTTATTATAAACAGAGGTCAAGGAGCCAAACTGGTGTTGAAGCTTTTTCTTTGTTAATGTTAGAAATGAAGCAGAGCAAGGGCTGGAGGATCGGGGTTACTTATTATTTACAAAGCTTAAAGCTGGACAGCCATAGCAGGCCCATTCTGCTTCCTTGGTTTTTATTGTTGTAGATCAATATGAAAGATTATTCTTATTTTAATAGAAATAAAGTTTTCTAAGGATGCTCGAATCCGTACTTTATATCAAACTTTTCCTTTTATTATTTCAATTTTTTTGGGGGGGTCACTTTGAGAGGGAAGGGACTGGGACGGGGTAAAGTCCTCCCAAGCCACTCTTTGGCAGCCTCTCTGGTTTAGCCGTGGCAGTGGGGCCATTGCAGGCTGGAGGGTGAACAAAGGTGAGCTGCAAGACTGGGCCATCAACTCAGCTCTCTGCTAGCCGTGGGGAAGTCCTTCCCCCACACCTTGCCATATTAGAAGGCCCTTACCTCTCCAGTAATCCCTTTCCAGTATTGCTGGGGGAGAGGGGAGGTACGGGTATAGCTAGGAGGAGACTTTGCAGTCATTTACCCTTTGGCTTCCAGGCATTTGTCAGGTTCTCTCTGGAGGGAAGGCTTTTATAGGGAGGAGGGTGGAGTTTCCTAGGTGTCAAAGATAGATGGTGCCAGCTACTCGCTTTTGCTCCTGTCTCTGGCACCCTTTTAGGTTCTGTTGCCTTAGAGAGTGTTCAATGTGGTGGAGCTCTGCCCACTTCTCGGGACTCCTCTGAACCTACTCTCCACCCCCTCTTTATTGCAGCAATGCTGAGACACGCCCAGCTGCATCTCATCTCCCTGAAACACCCTCTCCCTGCCCCTCTCACTCCCCAAAGGCAGGACCAAGTGTCTCCCTGTCCTGGTGCTCCCATGGAGCCTTTACATTTATCTTTCCTAGAGGCACCTACCAGAGAAGGCGATGGCACCCCACTCCAGTACTCTTGCCTGGAAAATCCCATGGATGGAGGAGCCTGGTAGGCTGCAGTCCATGGGGTCTCGAAGAGTTGGACACGACTGAGTGACTTCACTTTCACTTTTCACTTTCATGCACTGGAGAAGGAAATGGCAACCCACTCCAGTGTTCTTGCCTGGAGAATCCCAGGGACAGAGGAGCCTGGTGGGCTGCCGTCTATGGGGTCACACAGAGTCGGACACGACTGAAGCGACTTAGAAGCAGCAGCAGCAGCAGCAGCAGAGGCACCTACACTTACCAACCCCAGTAGACCAGTGGTTCTCAAAGTGCAGTCCCTGGACAAGCATCACCACCATCATCACCTAGGAATCTGTTAGAAACCTTGGGCCCCACCCCAGACACCCTGACCCAGACACTCTGGGGGTGGCGCCCGGCATCTGTCACTGAATGAGCCCAGTGGGTGATTCTGGTTCTCACTGACAGTTGGGAACCACCGTACTGGGTTCTCAGCTCATCCTATTCATTACTGTATCTCTGACTCTTCCCTCTGAGCCCGCACATCAAAGTGGTTCTTGAATAAAAACCGCTAAGAAGTTAGCCAAGTTGCTGAGGTGGTAACAGCTTAACCCCAGCAGGGAAACCTCTCCATGCTCAGTACTTGTTATTCTCTTTGATCTTCTTTGACCGGTTCACAAAGGAATTTTGGTCACTGTAAACGTGCTAAGTCCCCAGTAGAGCCAGACATCCTGCCCTACCCTCCTGAAAAAGCATCTTAAAAATAATCTTTCTCCATGCTCAGGCAGGGACCATCTCTGACTAGTAAGAACTGCACACACCATCTTTTTAATACACTGTTATATGTGTCATTATAGAAACTTAATTATGGTGTTTAAAGTCATTTTTATTCAATGTTGAGCCATTTGGAACGTAACTTCCTTTTCTTTGTTTTCATGGCTCATTTCATGTCTTTAATCTTGCATGTGTGTGTGTGGTAAAATATACATAAAATTTACCATTTTTAACCATTTTAAAGTGAATCCAGTGGTATTAATTGCATTTACACTGTTGTAAAGTCATCATCACTAGCCCTTTCCAGAACTTTTTCCATCATCCCAAATGTATATTCCTGGTGGTACATGGCTGTGGAAAATAGTTTGGTGATTCCTTAAAAAGTTAAATACAATTACTATAATACCTAGCAATTCTGTTGT
This sequence comes from Bos javanicus, assembly GCF_032452875.1. Taxonomy (NCBI): domain Eukaryota; kingdom Metazoa; phylum Chordata; class Mammalia; order Artiodactyla; family Bovidae; genus Bos; species Bos javanicus. Next base: position 46,228,679 of record NC_083877.1, on the reverse strand, counting down.
TATTTAGTCACTAAGTTATGTCCAATTCATTTGTGACTCCATGGATGGTAGCCTGCCAGGCTCCTCTGTCCATAGAATTTTATAAGCAATACTGGAGTAGATTGCTATTTCCTTCTCCAGGGGATCTTCCCAACCCAGGGATGGAAACCCTGTCTCCTGCATTGCAAGTGGATTCTTTACTGTTGAACCACTTGGGAAGCCAAGGTATGTAATGAAAGGAATTGAAAGCAGGAACTCAAATAGATACTTATACACTACTGTTCATAGCAGAATTATTTGTAATAGCCAAAAGGTGGAAATAATCCAAGTGCCCATCAAAAAATGAAGGGGTAAATAAAATGTGGTATATACATACAATGGAATACTGTTCAATCATAAAAAGGCTCATCTTGTCTTAATGCACAACTTCTTTTCCAAGAATCTAACTCATGAGATGGGTTAGATGTTTGAGAAGAGCTGAGGTAGGTCTCTATACTTCCAAAGCATCTGTCACAAAGCAAGCTTATGATAGATGCTCAGTAAACAGTCAGTGGTGGAGGAAAACTCTTTATCTTCCTTGGTCTAGATGCAGAAGAATTGGTGTCAGATGTTGGTGTGTATCAGACTCCCTGGAGGGTTTTGTTAAAATACAGATTTCTTACTAAAACACAGATGGCTAAAACACTCTCATAGTTTCTGATTCAGAAGGGTTTGGGTGCAGTCCCCAAATCTGTGTTTCTTCCCAATTCCCAGATGATGCTGATGCTGCTGGTCTGGGGACCACACTTTGAGAAGCACTGGTCTAGTCTAACTCAGTATTCCTGACCTCTAACTGTGCACTGGAATCTCCAAGACCTTCTCGGTTTACTCCCAGCCCCAGCCTCTAAGACCTGGCTTAATTGGTCTTGAGTGGAGTCTAGGTACAGGAGGCTTTAAAAAGCTTCTCAGGTGATTCTGCTCAGGTGTGCAGCCAGAGTTAAGACGCACCGGTGGAAAGCCCTCATTACTTCGATGGTGTTGGGGTTGGAGCCAGAGCTTTTTATTCTCCAGTGTCAAGGTAAGATTTTTTTTTTTAATTAATTTTTTATTGTGGTAAAATGTATATAACATAGCCAGGCTTCCCAGGGGGCGCTAGTGGTAAAGAACTCGCCTGCCAACGCAGGAGACCCAGGACACGCGGGTTCAATCCCTGGATTGGGAAGATCCCCTAGAGTAGGAAATGGCAACCCACTCTAGTATTCTTGCCTGGAAAAATTCTATGGACAGAGGAGCCTGGTGGGCTACAGTCCATGGGGTTGAAAAGAGTTGGACACGACTGAGCACACAGGCACTCGCACATGTAACGTGTATTTAACGTGAGGACATTTAGTATATTCAGTGCTGCACAGACATCACTGCTGTTCAGTTCCAGGACATTTTCATCTCCCCGAAGGAAACCCCATATTCTCTAAGCAGTCATTTCTCATTTTCTCTCCGCCCCGCCCCCAGCCCTCGGCAACAACTCATCTACTTCTGTCTCTATGGATTTGCCTCTTCTGGTTGTCTGGCTTCTTCCACATACTATAATGTTTTCAAGGTTCATTCATAATGTACTTCGTTCCTTTTCATGGCTGAAGAATATCCCATTGTATGAATACATCAAGCTTGTTTCTCCTTTCATAGTGCTGCTCTTCATTGTAGTTTAAATATCTGACTCTGGTTAACTTGCTCTTGTCTACTATAAAATAATCATTGGCTGAAATAAAGCATTAGTGTTTCTCCTGTGTGGGTTTTAGAACATAAACTGTGAACAGAGCCTGCATGAAACAAAGGTGGAGGTATTACAGCCTGGTTTCCTGGAAGCAAGGGTCTGGGGACCAGGGAGGCTGTTACTTGTAACTAGCTTCTGAATGAAGAGGGAACACTTTGAACATTCATGATAATAAAGGTGCGTTCTATATAAGGTGATGAAGCAGTGTTTCCTGACACCAAAAGGAAGCTGATGGGAGAACAAATAATGTGAGCGGGGGCTGCCTTAATGACAGGATCCTTCCCTGGCAGAGATGGTGGAAAATGTCACAGGTGCCTCTTCTGGCTGCCAAAAAACTGCTCTCCTCTCCCTCCCTCTCCCCATCCCATCACTTTTAACCTTTGTTAAAAGTGTGACGCTGTGGGTGAGGAGCCAAGACTGGATTGGCGGTCAGACAGCAGGTCAAGGACCACCCTGGATATCTAAGTTGAAGGTGGCCCTGAACAAGCTGTTTAGTTGTGGGCTTCTGGTATCTGTTTCCCAGGACGAGGACCTCCCCTTGCCTCCTGCTCTGCTCCCTTGCTGCGTCTCTTGTTCATTTACGGCTGCACTGGATCTTGGTTGCTGCGCATGGCCATTTCTCTAGTCTTGGGCTTTTCTCTAGTTGCGGCGAGTGGGGGCTGCTCTCTAGTTGCAGTGTGTGGCTTCTCATTGCGGTGGGTTTTCTTGTGGAGCACAGGCTCTAGGCGTGTGGGTTTCAGTAGCGGTGCATGGCTTAGTTGCTTCGTAGCATCTTTGGATTAGGGATTGAACACACGTCCCCTGCCGTGGCAGCTGGATTCTCTACCACTGAGCCACCGGGAAGTGCCCCCCCGCCACCTCCTTTTTTAAATATTTATTTATTTATTTGGCTGCACCAGGAGTCAGTTGCAGCACTCAGGATCTTTGATCTTCCTGGTAGCATGTAGCATTTTTAGTTGCAGTATGTGGGATCTGGTTCCCTGACCAGGGATTGAACCCAGGCCCCCTGCATTGGGAGCAGAGTCTTAGCCACTGGCCCATCAGGGAAGTCCCCCTCACCACCTCTTTGCAGCCAAGCACCATATTAGAATTGTCTACACTGCTCACTTCTGTGCCTCCACTCCCCACTGAGATCTCAGGGCCCCAGGACTCTGACTTCCACCTCCCACTGGATTCAAGTAGACTCTTCAGCCCTCATTTTTCTTGTAGCCCTTGGCCCTGGTGATCCCACTCATTTCTGAACCTCTCCTCTCTGGGTTTAGGGGATACTGTTTGTCTGAGCTGTCTTCCCATTCCTCCTGCCCCTTTGCAGCTCTCAGTAGCCACCTGCCCTTCAAGGCAGCTGTCCCATGGTTATTGTCTTTGGCTGTTTCTCTCACATTCACACTCCCCTGGGGTAATCCTGTCCCCTCCCATGGATTCAGCACAACCTTTGCCCTGTCGGGGTTTCCTCCTGAGCTCCAGAGCCTTAACGGACACCTCCTTAAGATGTTCCATGGCCTCCTGAAATCAGACATGCCTGGAAGGAGAGGCAGACAGGCAGACAAACTGAGAAATAACCAAACCTGCCATCTTTCCCTCTCTCACCTTCCTCGCCCCAAAACCACCTCTAACTCCTTCAAGGTTCTCTCTCTCAGCTAATATTGCCACCCACCCACCAAAACCCAGGAGTCACAGTCTCCTTCCTCTGGCCACCATTGTCAGGCACAGGGAGGTGACAGTTTTCCTCTCTTAGCAGTCTTTTCTTTTTAGGACAATATTTTGTCTTTATTTTTAAACTTTTTTAAAAAATTGAAATACAGTTGATTTACAATGTTGTGTTAGATTCAGGTGCACAGCAAAGTGATTCAGTTATATTTATATGTGTGTATACACTATACACACACACACACACACACACACATATATATATATATTCTTTTTCAGATTCTTTTCCATTATAGGTTATTACAAGATCTTGAATAGAGTTACCCATGCTATATAGTAGGTCCTTGTTATTTTATATATAGTAGTGTGTATCTGGAGAAGGCAATGGCAACCCACTCCACTATTCTTGTCTGGGAAATCCCACGGACGGAGGAGCCTGGTAGGCTGCAGTCCATGGGGTCACGAAGAGTCCGACACGACTGAGCGACGTCACTTTCACTTTTCACTTTCATGCATTGGAGAAGGAAATGGCAACCCATTCCAGTGTTCTTGCCTGGAGAATCCCAGGGACAGAGGAGCCTAGTGGGCTGCCATCTATGGGGTCGCACAGAGTCGGACACAACTGACGTGATTTAGCAGCAGCAGCAGCAGTATGTATCTGTTAATCCCAAACTCCTCTAATTTATACCTTCCCCCTTTCCCCTTTGGTAACCATAGGTTTGTTTTCTATGTCTCTGAGTCTATTTCTGTTTTGTAATTTCATTTGTATCATCTTTTTAGATTCCATATACGTATATAAGTGATATAATATGTCTTTCTCTGACTTACTTCACTTAGTATGATAATCTCTAGGTCCATTCATGTTGCTGCAAATGACCTTATTTCATTCTTTTTATGGCTAATATTCCATTGTCTATATATGTATACATATGTATGTGTGTGGGCATATATATGTATATTATATATACGTGTACATATATATGTATATATATACACACACACCAAGCACATCACTTCTGTACTCTTTGTGCCAAAATGGACAACCTGAATCTCATAAGAAACCTTCAGACAAACCCAAATGGAAGGACATTCTCCATAATAATATGCTTCAGAAATGTCAAGGGCATGAAAGTTCTAAAGAGACCACAAATAAATGCAGTGGATTATCCCAGTTGATTCCCAATTCAGAACAAATGCTGTCAAGGCCCCGTATTGAGTTTCTTTTAAACTTGGCCTTCATCTGCCCCCACTGGATATCCTATTCAGATGCATAGCTCCATATCTATAGGCTTCACTGGCCTTGTTTCTCCAGTCCTCCACTCCCCAAGCTAGATCCAGATCCAGACATCTCTTTGCTGAAAGTTCTTCAGTGGCTCCTCAAGCCTTCAGGCTTAATCCCAAGGTCTGGAGTGCAGCCCCAAATCCCCTGGTGATCTCCACCCCGCCACTGCAGCCTTTGCTTCTCCCACGCTGCCATGTGTCAAAAAAGTGGGGGTGGGGGGTCTAAGACTTCATCCAGACTAACAAGTTAGCTTGCCACAGCTCACAGATGCTGCTGAAGACACGAGACTCCTGAGTCGAAGCACAGTTTAATACTCACAGGGACGGCAGAGTGACATTTGCACCTGTTTCCTAAGCTCAGATCCACAGAGTGATATAATGACGGCCTTGTGACATTTGTGCTTGCAAACTGCTCAGCATGATGAGTGTCCCTCCCAGCTTAAGAAACCCCTGTGTTTAGAGGCAGTTATCAAGCTTGCTCAACATTCGCCTCCAAGAGAGACAATATTTCCTGGGCAGCAAACCAATCTGCTTTCTGCCCTGGGAGGAGACACTGTCTCGAACTTACAAGATGATTTTCTTCATAAACATCTTTGAAAAGATAGTCTGGAGCAAAAGGTGTCAGAGCCTCTGCTCCCAGGGAGAATATTCTCCCCACACCACCACTCCAGCATGCTGCTATCCTGCGTCTCTGACTGCACCCCACACTCTTGTCTGGTTTGGGAGCTCTGTTGCCTGAAGTGGAATGCCATCCTCATCCCATGTGTGTAAACTCACAGGCATGCTCTTGTCCTGCTCCTCCCTTTGTCTTTCAAGAATCAGCTCCTCAGGCGAGCCTGACAGCCACGTCACCACCCCCCAAATCCGGGAATTCTGCCCCACCGTTGTGTCCCCAGGGCCGGTGTACACTATCATAGGACTTAATCTGCTCTGTTGTTGTGACCTGTTTATGTGTCTGCTCTCCCAACTCTCAGTGCATGAAAGGCATGGCTGTGTCCTGCCTGTCTCTGATCCCCAGTGACCAGCCCGCAAAGGGAATCATTCAGTTCAGTTCAGTTCAGTTCATTCGCTCAGTCGTGTCCTACTCTTTGCGACCCCGTGAATCGCAGCACGCCAGGCCTCCCTGTCTATCACCAACTCCTGGAGTTCACTCAGACTCACGTCCATCATTAAGGATCAGTAAAAGAATAAGCGAATCAGTGAAGAGCCTGTTATTTTATAGCCTCTGGCAGCTTCTTATTACTTGGAGGAGCAGGATATAAAATGGATGAAGCTGGAAAATCTGCATGTGGTAAAGGGCAGGTCCAGCAGGGAGTACATACGCATTTTCTATGATCTGGGAGAGGGGCCAGAAATCTGTCTTTGGGGAGACCCTCCCCGTGTAATGGGACAGGGCGCTTGGCCAAGCCCCCTCTTAGGGACCCAGGCTTGAGGCAGGTAACTACCCAGTGTTGCTGTGAAAGTGCAGTCCCAGCTGTAACAGGCCCATTGCTGGTGCTTCAGGCCAAAATGCTAAGCCTTCTGTCTAGCCATCCAGTGATATAAATTGGATGCGTCTTTAACAGTTCTGTGCCCCTGCAAAGAGCACTGTTTTTCTAGGGATTTAGCTGTCCTGGACTGGAATGTCTGGTGCCTGACCTGTGATGTTATTACAGACTAAGCCAGTAGTTCTCAGCAGAAGAGATTTTGTCCCCTCGGGATGTTTGGTGATATCTGGAGACATTTTTGGTGTCATCACAGGGGGAAATGCTGCTGGCATCCAGTGGGTACATGGGCAGGCCAGAGATGCTGCTAAACACTGTACAGTGAAGGGACAGCCCCCTGCAAAGAAACCCGCTGCCCCCAGTGCCGGCAGTGCAGAGGCTGAGAAGCCCTGGACTATTGTGATGGCCCTGCCTGGACCACGCAGATCACACATTGCAGAGGAGGTTTTTCTAAACAGAATGAAGCACTCTCGCTGTCAGTCATCCTGGGGCCTGGCCTCTGGAAAGAGGAAACACAGGCCAGGCCAGAAGGGCAGGACTGGTGGTAGGTGATCCCAGGGTCAGGGATCGTGGTTGCCCTCGGGGAGCACCGATGACAGACACACCTGTTTTAGGTTTTTCTTTGAGGCTCTTTGTGTTGCCCCAGGACCTCAGTCAAATTCTGTTAAACCCCAAGGCCTAGTGAGGTTTTTTCCTTTTTAAGTGACCATTTAATGAGTACTTTCTACATGCCAGACACCATTCTGCATCAGAGGTGGGCTAACATTTCCTACAAAAGGCCAGATAGCAGATATTTTAGGCTTTGTGAGCTATATGGTCTCTGCTGCTACTACACAACTCTGTTGTTTAAAAAAAAAAAAAAAGCAGCCATGGAGAATATGCAAACAGGTGAATGGTGAGTATAGCTGTGTTCCAAGAAAATTTTATTTACAAAACAAGTGGTGGACTGGATTTAGCCCATGGGCCACAGTCCACCAACCACTGTTCTACAACCTTAGCAAGTGTTAATTAAAGTGCATAACAAGCCTAGGACAGAGGCAGTATGTTATTTAGCAGATGTGGTGACTGAGACCCAAATCAGTGCCAGTAACCAGCCAGGCTGCCACTGACCCTGACCCTCACATTCTCTCCCACTATAGCCTTTGGAGGGTCCAGAGCCTGGGCAGTGGTTATCAGATGGTGAGAGATGACCAGCAGATAAGCCCTGGCGATAGTCCAGAGCTAAAGGGGGGAAACAGCAGTGTGCAGGGATTTGTGACCTGGTCAACATTCCTGGGGGCATCTAGAAATAACAAGAGGGAATCTGATAAAAGATGTGAGCTTTCTGCAGCTCCCCTGGGTGGAACCTGACCTAACTGAAGGCTCACTGGCCCCTCAGTGTTGACCTTTTATGAGCCCATTCTTCACCTACCAGCTTTCACATTCTGGTATCTAACCTACAGCACTCTTGCTGTTATTTAAAGCTGCTCCCTCAGTTTTCAAACTTGCCATTTGATGGTGCTTCTCAAACCTGAAGATCTTCATCCAGGCTACTTCTGTCTCCCTTCCAGTTCAGTTCAGTCATTTGGTCGTGTCTGACTCTTTGTGACCCCATGGACTGCAGCACACCAGGCCTCCCTGTCCATCACCAACTCCTAGAGTTTATTCAGACTTATGTCCATTGAGTAGGTGATGCCATCCAACCATCTCATCCTCTGTCGTCCCCTTCTCCTCCTGCCTTCAATCTTTCCCAGCATCAGGGTCTTTTCCAATGAGTCAGTTCTTTGTATCAGGTGGCCAAAGTATTGGAGTTTCAGCTTTAGCATCTGTCCTTCCAATGAATATTCAGGACTGATCTCCTTTAGGATTGACTGCTTGGATCTCCTTGCTGTCCAAGGGACTCTCAAGAGCCTTCTCCAACACTACAGTTCAAAAGCATCAATTCTTCGCTGCTCAGCTTTCTTTATAGTCCAACTCTCACATCCATACATGACTACTGGAAAAACCATAGCTTTGACTAGACGGATCTTTGTTGGCAAAGTAATGTCTCTGCATTTTAATATGCTGTCTAGGTTGGTCATAACTTTTCTTCCAAGGAGCAAGTGTCTTTTAATTTCATGGCTGCAGTCACCATCTGCAGTGATTTTGGAGCCCCCCAAAAGTGTCAAAATCTCCCTTCCAGAGGGGTTTGAAATTCAGTAGGAAGGTCAAGGGCTTTGGAGCCATTGACCAAGCTGCCAGTCACAGCTGCACCACCTACTGATTGTGTGACCTTGAATACAACTCTTAGATTCCCTGAGCTTGCTTACAAAAGGAATGCAGTAACACCCACCAGGCAGGACCCCAGAGCTGTTGGGAGGAATAAATGTGGTAGCTTAAGATCAATGTCTGTTTGTGATGGACTCCCAAGACATGCTGGTTCCCAGGCCCTTCTGAATGGAATAGTCTCAAGCCTTTTTTTTTTTTTTTTTTACCTTAAGGGCTGTTTTCAACCTTTTAAAGCAAGTTCACCCTTTCACCTCAGCGGAAAACACATCTAGGGCTCCCTGCATGTCTCCTTTTACTTCTAATGAGATATGTATGGAGACGTGGCATTTCATTTGAGACCAGTTTCACCTCTGAAATCCTACCATCCCAGATCAAGTGCCACCTTCTCCCTGGTGCCTTCCCTGACACCCAGAGCCAAAAGCAAGGAGAGAAACAAACCACTCTTTCCTCATTCACTCAACAAGTACATCTCCAGCTCCTCTCCTGGACTGGGCTTTGTGCCTCCGCCCAAGCAGCTGCTGGGGGGTGTCACTCCCCGCACTGCTGATGTCCCTCTAGATAACTCTCCTTGAGACAAGAAAGGGCTCCTTCTCACCCCATACCCCTCGGACACTGCCTTGCTCGCAGCAGGTTCGTGCTCAAACACTACCTTGGAGGAAAACATTTTCCAGTGATAACCTGGCACATTAGCCTTAGCTGGAGAGTGGGCACTTGGTTGTTAACCCAAGAGGTACCTATGCTTACAACACAATTAAGTGAAGGGACAACATTAAATTCCTGCAGTTCTCAATTTTTTCCCCATAATGAGTTTTCTGACCAGGCATCTTTGCACACACAGTCTTCCCTACAGACCTTCTGTGTTAGGTTTTACTCAGTAATGGGGCCTTTCCTACTCCAGCCTTGCCGATGGCAATACACCAAGAGACTCATCAAGAGCTGGTTTGGGAGAGAATGGATATATGCAGGACTGGGTGGTCCCTGAGTCCCTCCGCTGTTCACCTGAAACTGTCACACATTGTTAATTGGTTATACCCCAATATGAAATAAAAGGTTAAAAAAAAAGCCTAGAGGCTTGGGATGGGGCAATAGGAGAGGCTCAACAGGGAGGGGATATATGTGTACATATAGCTGATTCACTTTGCTGTGCAGCAGAAACTAACACAACATTGTAAAGCAGCTATACTCCAATTTAAAAAGAGAGAGAGCTGGGAGGCTCTTGGGAAATTGCCAGAAAGAAGCACCCAGGGGTGAGGGGCAGGCTGTAAGATCTCACTCCACCACCGCTGTGAGCAATGAGATGTCAACACACGTTCCGGTAGCTCAGAAACCAGTGGAGAGCCTCACTCCAGGTTCAGGGTGCAGGAGATGGAGGTTGAGTGTGGGCTAAGGACACATCTAAGAATGTATGATAGATGCACATGAATGTGGGTGTGTGCGTGCATGCGGAAATGCATGTTTACACCTCTTTCCTGAGTCACCAGGACTAAGCTCGGGGCGGGGTGGGGAGCGAGCAGCTCTCCTCATTCGGTCCCTGCCACCTTGCAGTGCGGCTGCGCTCACTCTATGTTCCTCACTGGGTGCACTTTCTGCCCCACTCCACCCGCCCTCTTTGACCTGCTTTTCTCCTTCTGGCATCTATTCCCTGTTCTTCTTTCCAATACTCATCTTTCTGACTCCTTCAGCTGTCCATTCTACTCTGAAGAATCTGAAAACGGTCATTAGGGCCCCCTGGAGGACCCCTGACATCTCTCCCAGCTGTGTGCTGCCGACAGTAACAATGACTTGAGGATATTGATTTTTTTTTTTCCTAGCAACCACGTTGGTCTTTGATCTACATTTCCCATGAGTGTGTTACAAGGAACTGTATCAAATGTTTATTTATGTCAACGGGTCTTAAGTCTATTGTGTTTTCTTTAACCGCTAAGCCTTTTACTGATAACAGAGAAGAAAAGCAAGTTATTTTGGCACAATTTGTTTCTGGCAAGTCTGTATTATTTACTTGGTTGAAAAATCACCGCATTTCCTCAGTGCCTTTTGCTCAGTGTTGTGATGTGTCATGTAGAGTACACAATGCCTGGCATAAAATGAGCATCCACTAAATGTCTGGGGAAATACGCGAGACCGAAATCAGGACACAGATTCCGGTCTCTGCTCAGTTGCTCATGCTTGGGCCAGTTGTCAGCTCTGAGTTTTTGTCGCCTCATCTGCAAATGATTGTGGGGCTTGGCTGCATCAGTGGTCCCCACTGGGGTCCCACCTGGGCAGCAATGGCAGTGGATGCTGATTTGAATACTTCACGCAGCCCGACAGAGGCCAGCCCTCATCCACAATCAGGCTGCTCCAGCCAAGGACAACATTAGGTGTCTACGTTTCGGGGTGAGTTATATCAATAGGTCAGGACCCCCATTGTCCCTCCCTTGGTTCAGACTCCGGTGTCCCTCTGGCCCCACTTCCTCCAGTGTCTCACTCTCAATTTACTCTCCATGCTCTAGCCAGGATGGCCCTTCTAAAATGCTTTTCTCAGTTTTCTACTCAAAATACTCAATCTGTCTCCTGCTATCTCCAGAGTGAGGTCCCAATTCCGGCCGGCTCATAAGCCCCTCACTCTGTGGTCCATCTCCCCAGCCCCTTTCCTGCTCTCTGAGATCCTTGTTGGTTCCCTGGACCTACCAGCCTAGTTGATCCCTTACACCCCAAAGCTTTTTTAACCTCTTCCCTTTGCCTGGCTAGCTCTTACATATCTTCCAGGCCTCAGCTTGGACATCACCTCCTCCAGGAAGCCTTCTCTGATTCTTTCCCAAGACACTAGGCAAAGTCACTCTCTTCTGTGCTTCATCTCTCTGCATTGTAAGGCCTGATCATGGAAAAAGCAAGAGAGTTCCAGAAAAACATCTATTTATGCTTTATTGACTATGCCAAAGCCTTTGACTGTGTGGATCACAATAAACTGTGGAATATTCTGAAAGAGATGGGAATACCAGACCACCTGATCTGCCTCTTGAGAAATTTGTATGCAGGTCAGGAAGCAACAGTTAGAACTGGACACGGAACAACAGACTGGTTCCAAATAGGAAAAGGAGTACGTCAAGGCTGTATATTGTCACCCTGCTTATTTAACTTATATGCAGAGTACATCATGAGAAACGCTGGACTGGAAGAAACACAAGCTGGAATCAAGATTGCTGAAAGAAATATCAATAACCTCAGATATGCAGATGACACCACCCTTATGGCAGAAAGTGAAGAAGAACTAAAGAGCCTCTTGATGAAAGTGAAAGAGGAGAGTGAAAAAGTTGGCTTAAAGCTCAACATTCAGAAAACAAAGATCATGGCATCCGGTCCCATCACTTCATGGGAAATAGATGGGGAAACAGTGGAAACAGTGTCAGACTTTATTTTTTGGGGCTCCAAAATCACTGCGGATAGTGACTGCAGCCATGAAATTAAAAGACGCTTACTCCTTGGGAGGAAAGTTATGACCAACCTAGATAGCATATTCAAAAGCAGAGACATTACTTTGCCAACAAAGGTCCGTCTAATCAAGGCTTTGGTTTTTCCTGTGGTCATGTATGGATGTGAGAATTGGACTGTGAAGAAGGCTGAGCACCGAAGAATTTATGCTTTTGAACTGTGGTGTTGGAGAAGACTCTTGAGAGTCCCTTGGACTGCAAGGAGATCCAGCCAGTCCATTCTGAAGGAGACCAGCCCTGGGATTTCTTTGGAAGGAATGATGCTAAAGCTGAAACTCCAGTACTTTGGCCACTTCATGCGAAGAGTTGACTCTTTGGAAAAGACTCTGATGCTGGGAGGGATTGGGGGCAGGAGGAGAAGGGGACGACAGAGGATGAGATGGCTGGATGGCATCACTGACTCCATGGACGTGAGTCTGAGTGAACTCCAGGAGTTGGTGATGGACAGGGAGGCCTGGCGTGCTGTGATTCATGGGGTCACAAAGAGTCAGACACGATTCAGCAACTGAACTGAACTGAACTGATCTAATTTACTGTCTCCTTCCAGACTTTCAGTCTTATTCATACCTTATTCATCATTTCCTCAGCATCTAGTCTAATACTTGGCATTTAATATTTATAAATGTTTGTGGAATAAATATAAATCAGTTTTCTTGGGCTAACTTAAAACTTTGCTTGTTTTCAGATCTGTCTTTGATTAATAAAACAGTGGGAGGGGCTTCCCTGGTGGTTCAGTGGCTATGACTCCACACTCCCGTTGTAGGGGGTGTAGGTTCAATCCCTGGTCAGGGAACTATTAATATATCCCACATACTTCACCTAATTAAGAGGTCACATTCCACAGCTAAAGACCCGTTGCAGCCAAATAAATATATGAACAAAAATTTTAGAAAACAATTGGGGAAAATTAATTATTTCATTTGTTAAGCCTTCTAAATAATGGTGTCCATGGAGGAGGGCAGAATAAGTGATGAATGTGTAGGGTACCATTACTCTCTGGTCCTTTCTAGATAATGATTCCAGAAATTTATTTGTATAACACTTTGGTTCAGGATCAGAAAAAATATCTGTGAACTAGAAGGGCATCATCCATGAAGAATCTTTAGATTTGTGGATCATAGGAGAATGGGCAGTTACTCAAGTTGGAATCACCAGTTTGCCTCTGGGCTTCCTGGTGGCAAAAGCCAAAAGAGGAAACAGCCATTTGCACGAGTGCCTCAGACATGCTACAAAACTTCTTTGTTCCACAACCTTCAGAGTCACCTTTCCTCCTTTCTCAACTTCTCATGCAGTTCCCAGAAGATGGGGTGCCAAGCAGGGGCCTCACTACAAAAGCCCAGGCCCCACTCACCAGTGTCACCACTCCCTGCTGTAAGCAAGTCTCACTCTGGTCGTAACCAGGGAGCCCTTTCTGAGCCAACTGTCCCAGAGGTGGGGGCATCATGACTGCCCTGAAACTAACCACAGGCGTCCTTATGAGGTCTGCATGGGTCTCCTCCCATTCACTCAGAAGTCATGCAGCTGATGTATGTCTCAAGTTAATGATTGCAAAATCATTTAAAAAGCTAAAATGAGCTAAATGAACTATTTTATTTAGAGTTATACCAGTTGTGAGGCAACCTTTATGGACAAAAGGAGGTGGCAGCCTGTACTTGTTCCTTCCTGGTTGGCAAAAATCAAATACTTGCCAGGTCATTGGAAAACTTGTACCTTAAAGGGATACTTTTGTTAACTAAAAAAAAGAAAACCCACATAGCTATAAGAATTCCCTGGACTCTGTACACTCACCACCTTGTGAGTGGTTCAATCCCTGGTCAAGGAATTAAGATCCCACAAGCCATGTGGTATGACCAAAAAAAAAAAAAAGATAAGCACCTAACTTATTTTCCTTAAAAATATTTGTCATACTGATCTAATACCACTTAGGCATATAAGTAAACTGTGGCTTGACTGAAAATGGGAAGAAGTTCGAGTTCAAAATCTAACATGATTTTGCATTATTCCTCTGTGCTATGCATACTACCGTTAGTTTTACATTTTCTTGCCTCCACTGTTTCACTATTGAATTGTGGAAATTAAATCATTTCAGCTCCTTTCTCTGTGCTCTTAGCATCTAACAGGGAACTTCTCTGGTGAGTATTTGTGGAACAGCTACCATATTTCATTGCTTCTAGATGCCATGGATTATAAAATATATCCCACTTACAGAGATGCTATAATGTAAAAAAAAGTTGCATCTGAGAATCACTACAATACAGTCTTTGTCCAGAGCAGGTGCTGGCTCTCATTCCTGGCCATGTGGCGTGGCTGGCTGTGTTCTTGGGCGCCTCAGTAGTGCCTGTGCCCTTCACCCGCTCTGCCCCTGCAGAGGAAGACAGTAACAGAGCAGGAGAGAGGGCCCTTGCTCCCTCTGAGGAGACTGTGGGAGCCTGCTGAAACAATCTTGGATCCATTCTCCATGAAAAACCAGACCTTCTCTGCCCAGGGCACCTTCACGCATCTGCTCTGAATTCAGCCCTTTTGCTTTCAATCTTTTCTTCTGATCTGGTTTACCCCAGGCGCTTGCTCCCCTCTTTCTTCATGCTGGGGATGGACTGCCAAGGGCTCTAACTGGCTGCTGGAGGGATGTGCCCTGCCCTCACCTGACTGCCTGGGGCTTGAGACCAGCATGCAGCAGAAAGGGCAAGTTTGAGCACAGCAAGAGGCCCCACAGAGCCCGTGGCAGGACCCCCTCCCAGGCAGCCCTCACCCCACAGTTCCAAGGCCTGTCTCTGCCCCAGGTGTGGGGGGGGCACCTGCATGGGGCTGGGCTTATGGAGCTCAGAATTCCCTGTAGCCCAGCCCCAGATTTCTTCCCAGCTCCACTCCACTCCACTCCATTCCTAAACCGAAATCAGGGCTCAGCCCAGAGGCTCAAAGGGGAGGAGTGCATTCTCTGGGTGGGGCAGCAAGGGATGCTCCAGTGATTTAAGCTGCATGACTGAGGTGGCCACGGCTATGGAACTGCATATCTGTCCCACAGGTGCCAGGAAAGTGCCAGGGTAACTCGTCTGAAGGACAAGCTTGGGAAGAACTTTCTGGCATGCGAAGCCCATGGGACAAGAGCTTGGAACCTTTGGGGGTTTTTTGCTCAATGCCTTTTTTTCTCACAAGGGAAACTCCTTTTGTTTTTCAGAATATGGATAAACCTAGAATATTCTTCAGAGGAGGCAATGGCACCCCACTCCAGTGTTCTTGGCTGGAGAATCCCATGGACGGGGAGCCTGGTAGGCTGCAGTCCATGGGGTCGCTAAGAGTCGGGCATGACTAAGCGACTTCACTTTCATGCATTGGAGAAGGAAATGGTAACCCACTCCAGTATTCTTGCCTGGAGAATCCCAGGGACGGGGGAGCCTGGTGGGCTGACGTCTATGGGGTCGCACAGAGTCGGACACAACTGAAGCGACTTAGCAGCAGCAGCAGCAGCAGCAGAGTATTCTTGCCTGGAGAATTCCATAGACAGAGGAACTTGGCGAGCTATAGTCCATGGGTCACAAACAGTCAGACATGACTAAGTGGCACTTCTTTTTTTTAAGAAGGTAGTATGCTGAGACAGATAACAAGTCAGACAGGGAAGGACAAATGTGGTATGTTTTTACTCATATGTAGAGTCTAAAAAATAACTAGTCATAGATACAGAGGACAAACAGGTGGTTGCCACGGGGGAGGAAGGTAGGGAATGAAAAAAAAAAAAGTAATTATGTGAGGTAGGGCTTCCCCGGTGGTGCAGTGGTAAAGAATCTGCCTGCAATGCAATGACCACGGAGACTCGTGTTCGACCCCCAAGTCGGGAAGATGCTCTGGAGAAAGAAATGGCAACCCACTCCAGTATTCTTGCCTGAGAAATCCCATGGACAGAGGAGCTTGGCGACCTACAGTCTTTGGAGTCACAGAGAGGTGGACACGACTGAGCTGAAACAATGCTTATGCTTATGGAAGCTGATGAGTGCTAATTAGGTTTATTGTGGTGACCATTTCACAACATATATGAAACTGTCACACTGGACACCTTTAATATATACACAGTTTTTGCCAATTACACCTCAGTAAAGCTGAAGAATGAGCTAAGAAAATAATAATAAAAATTTAAAAGGGATCCTCCTCACCCATAGAAACTTAGGCAATTCAGAAAAGCATGAAGAGGTAGATCCTTTCTAAGATCTACCTCTCACGTTTGTTTGGTCTTGTAGACTTGACAAGGCAGTTACCCACCGATTAGTTGTAGAATTCCACCATAACCCCATGACACGAAGGGGAAGAAGGTGACTGGCCCCACTGTGTGCACACTGAGCACCACACACTGCAAGCCCATTTCCGTGCATTATCTTACTGCATCCTCACCACAGCTTGGGAGGAACAGATTCTCAAACTCGAGGGTGCATCAGCATCACCTGGTGGACTTATTAAAGCAGAGGGCTGGGCCCAGCCCCAGAGTTTCTGATTTGGAAGTAAATCTGGTATGGGCCGGAGAACTTGTGTTTCTAACAGAGTCATACATGGTACTTTCCTTGCTGCTAAAGGACCGGAGGTGAAGTGTTTGCGTTTTTTCTCCCAGACTCCTCCTGTGAGTTTCACTTGCAGTTCGGAGTGTCTGGGAAGAGCATCCAGAGCCCAAGGGGATGCTGATGCTGCCCCATGCCGGTGCCACTGAGGTAGATGGTGTTATGACTCCCATCTTGTAGTTGAGAAAACCACGGTCCAGGGAGGTCAAGTTACTTTCCTAAGGCCACTCACCCAGAAAGTGGCCAAGCTGCGATCTCCAGAAGGTCTGCCTGGTTCTGCGCGTTGTACACTTTCCTCTTCTTCTTCCTGGTTTTCTGCCTCCCCTGCCCCTCACCACCACCCCCCTACCCCCACGACACCACCCCCACCTTTAGGAACAAATGCTAGCTTCCTTGTCTTTTCACCCAGTTGGTGAGGCCAGCTGTGGACACGAAAATGCAGGCACCCAGAACACACAGACCTCAATTCTGCAACTCAGGAAAGATGAGAAATGACGAACGGGTGGACCACAGCACATCCAGGCAAACCCTGGATGTCACAACTTCTAGAAGTAACTGGAACTATAGCACAGATTTAATGAATAAATCATAGTGGGTTGGATTGCTAAGCCTCAAGGGAAACCCCCAAGATGCAGGCATAGCGATTCAGTTTCCTGGTATGAAAAACATGTTGTGGCCCTTCTGGTTCTCTCTCCCTTAAGAGTGCTTTGTGCCTCTTGTCATTCATCCTCAGGTTGGCAGTGGGAATGGGGGAGAAGGCACTGGGATTCTGTGAGTTGGCCAGGCTCTACCTTTGGTATAGATAAGAATTCTCCTTAATGAAATCAGCCTTTTAATTGCATGTGTTCCATAACTTCTGTTTTAAGTTCTCCCTTTAGCTCTAAGTGATAGTCTTTTTTTTTTTTTCATTTATTTTTAATTGGATTACAATCGCTTTACAATGTTGTGTTGGTTTCTGCTGTACAACAACAAGAATCACCTCCATGTATATGTTTATCCCCTCCCTCTTGAGACTCCCAAACCCCCACCCCTCTAGGTCATCACAGAGCATGGGCTGAGCTCCCTGTGTAGCAGCTTCCTGCTAGCTAGCTCTTAGTCTGTTTTTCATATTGCCTTTGATCATGAAGTCACATGGTATCTTTGCTGCTGCTGCTGCTGCTGCTG